>NC_141931.1:24480000-24812500 GCF_057802395.1 Ceratotherium simum simum
ATATATTATAAGGGTGTATTTGTAGATCAGCAAAAAGAAAAACTAAAGATGCTTTCTTTCTATTAATCATCTGTTTGCTTCCCATAGCTATAAGACAACAAAATCAGTCAAGCACATTTGGGGAAAGACATACTTAAGAACTAGGAAAGGACAAGATTCTGTCTTTTCACAATTCTGTTAGATTCTCACATAAGACTGTGGCATAATTCAGTAGCATTTGAAAATAATCTGAACACATTTGTTTTGTGCTCTCAGATAACCAGGTTATATAAAATCACTGGTTTTTTGAGACTGATTTTTTCCTTCAGGACATAGGCAGATCTAAATGAATAGAGTGGAAGCGCGTGGAATGTATCTTAATTTCCCATTTATCTTAAAGTTGTAGCTGCCCTGACTAAACTTTGTGTGCAGAAAGATACATTTGCAATGTTGTAAATATTAAATATCGAATTAGACTTATAAGCAAATTATCAAACAGATAATTCAAACTAAAGTAATGCCCCTTTGGGACCAGAAACCTCTCTTTTGACTGTATATATGAATGTATCGATGAAAAAACTTGAATAATGTCCAAGTGTTCCACTTTTTGTGTTTTTTATTACGCAAGTCTTAAGTTTCAACTGCAGTTATGTAGGAGAAATTTAGGCAAAGGCTTTCGTATAAGAATTTTAGGGAATAGGAAATGGAAAGTGAAATCATGACAAATCGTATACTAGTATGTATTTACCTTATATCTAAGACATAATTTTTAAATTTCTTAGGTAAAAAGAATATCTCCAGATTCCAATGGAAACAAATATCAGTGTTTTAGAAATACTATAGGCAAGAATTTCTTCCTAATTTTTGAATACTTGGTAGGACTCTAAAAGACAAGGAAAGAGTAAAGGGTAATTTGAATTTGTGCGTATATATATATGCATACACACATACACATATATATGCGGATACACATATATGACTTCTGGGACCATCTAATTTGGAGCAGGGCTATATGGTTTTATAGCTTGATGTTGGAAATTGGAGATAATGCTATACAAAACATATCTAAATATTGCATGGAATGGCGTTTTCCTTTGCCCTGTACGTATGCCAATTAATGCACAACAATGAATTCTATTTGCATTTAAAATAAGTAATTTAAGGAGTAAAATACTAAAAATTTACGGCTAAATGGAGAGTGTGTGGCTTGTCCACACACCCCTTCACCTCCCCCCAGAAACAAGACAGGACAGAAAGAATTTCTTATGTCCTTAAAGGCCTTAAGAATGAATGCGGTATTCGCTTTGGCTGCGCATAGACTGAAATTGGAACCATATAGAGAAGATTAGCATGGCCACTGAGCAAGAATGACACGAACATTCATGAAATAGCTCATATTTTTAAAAATGCTGCAATAAAAAGAAAGGTCCGATTCTGTCACTAGCCTACAAAAGTTTTCAGAGAAATAAAAGATGCCTCTCAAAACCAATCACATCTGAGAGTATATATTTTTTCACCAAATGTGTACATTGCGAATATATGCACGTCACTGCAGAAATAGTCATGAGATCATTAACTTTAACTTATGATTCCATAAATAAATGATACATGATGATAGATAGATAATCTTAGGTGTGAAAGGGAGACAAGAGGGCAAGTTTTTATTAAATGAAAGGGGAACTAAAATTTTTTATAGGAAAAAAGATAGATTTTAGCCCTATAGTAAAATTCTTAGACTTCTGACTCTAAATTACACTTAAATTTGGTATCCTTGTTATCAAAACTTGATAAAGGTATGGAAGTCATTATTTGTTTAAAGTTTTGTAATTCTGTGAACTACTTCCAAACAACTAAACTTTAAGTAGTCAATATTTCATTTTTTCTACTTTATACTGAAGAAGAGAAAGGGAAAGAAGGCTAACATTCATTGAAAGCTATCTGGTACCTGATGTTATATACTTTACATATATTATTTACTTGGTTTTAGAGAGGTTCCTAAGCTACTGAAATCAAAATTATGATCATTTTGCAATATCTCCATATCACTGTTGAGAATATGGCAAATGTTTGAATTAGAAACCAATTTTAGGGACTAAATATCTTGTGAAGCAAAAATATATTTTGTTTACTGAAAAAAAAAAAAAAGAATACGGGTTGCATTTCACCAAATCTCCTTCTCCTGGGCTTGGTTTATGTTGTAGTGGCTCTGGCTGTCAGCAAGGTAGGGTAATCGTACTACACGATATTTGAGAAAAATTCCTTAGGAACAGAGAAAGAAGTCGCTCCACATTCCAGGAGGTTGTATTTTTTAAATTTTATTTTACAAGGTGCTTATGTATTTTAATAATAAATACATAAAAGTTCAAAATCTGATGCTATTAAGTGATAAAAGCCAAGCAAAATCTTCAAGTATTTAATATTAGGAAAATTCTTTAACACACGGCTGTTCATGTAGTGATTTTATATTTTCCAGCCTATTTTCTCCTTTCCCGGTCTTCATGGTTCCCTAGACATTGCCAAAGGGAAATTCTCAGTCCAGTGAGATGTACAGACTCCATAATTTGCCTCTGTTCTTACTTTGCCTTCTTAATCCTTATTTCACTTGGTTAATATCTGTTCTTGGCTATTACCTCATTCTCTGTGCTGAACCAGTCTTCCGAAAGTCCACTTTCTCTATAGGTCTCTAAACTACATAAATAAAAATGGATTTAACTAAGGTCGTTAAAAGGTTCACAGAAACCCCGTCATGATTTTAAGAATAGTCAACAATTCAGACACGAGCGCCGAGAGAAAAGAGCTGCCAAATGGAAAGGCCGGGTTCTTGACTCCATTTTCTTCTATCACCTGTAAGTTAATACTCCCTGATAAAATACTCAAATGCCAGAAAGCACATCAAGCATCTGAGACAACGGAATGAACCGCCAGCAGATTGACAAAAGAAGAACCGTCGCAAATACGGGTGCTATGTGACAACAAGATGGGTGCCTAATTTTGTTTTCAGTCTGGGTTTTCATGCATAAATCAATTAAATGAGACTAAAATACCAAGAAAATAATAACAAAAACAAAAACTCCAGATACTTATTAACTTGCAGACGAATTTATAGAGTCTAAGTGAGAAATAACTTCATTTAATGACATAGATGGACAATTTCAGATTCTATATTTTAAACATACAAACAAGATTTTTTTCAATAAAATGGGAATAATAATAAGGAATAGAAACAAAGAAACAAAGAAAAGTTTACAGAGTGAGAATGAAATCTGATTTAATGAAAAGTTTAATGTGTTAAATGTTCCGAGTAGGTTGCATCTGTTCTCTTTGGGTGGCATTTTCCTCTAATTATTTATTTCTTATTATTTACCTTAAGACATAATATTTAAGCCTTGTATAGGATCACATCCTAACTTTGTGTCTGCAAGGATTAATATATTGCTATAGCTAAATACTACAGTATTAATATTTAGCCTATTATATAAAATGAAAAGGTCGTTTGTATCAACGTTTCCTTTGTGTTGACAGTACTTAGCGCAGCCATCAATTCTTTTGAATTACCTTAATTTTAAGTGAATGTATCCCTATTTTTCCTACCAATATTCTTGTCTAATATATTAATTTTACCATTAAAATAGATTAAACCAGACTAAACTTTTTTTTAATTAAGAAGAACTTTTAATAATGTCATCATACCTTGGGTGACCAAGGATACATGATTTTAGCCATATACGTATGAAACAGCATCTAAGAAAACCGTATTGGAGGTTTCAAAAGCTAAATCATGTTGAAAGCAGAGTTGGTATGAGGGATCCACTTACCTACTGTGGGTCACGGTCTTTCTTCCTTTGAGATAGCACTTTATTTTTGGACATTGTGAGGCACTTTCAAAAATCTGCCTCATATTATAGTTATTTCTGTGTTGTTCATATCCCACATTTCCATATCCCACCACCAAAGCCTAATGAGAACTTTCTTGGGGTAAGATATCCATTTGTTTTCAGTATTACATTTCTTAGTTTCTAATACAGTGTCTTATATATTCAGCATGCATCAATTACTTATTGAGTGTTTACTATGAGCCAGGCACTATGCTAAGCCAAGGGGGATAGACAAGAACAACACAGAAAAACTTTTCCTCACATGAGGATTTAGCACTCAGACTTTGTAGTCAGACCTGAGTTCAAAACCTGCTTCGACTCCTATGAGTTATGTTGTCGTATAACTTATTTCCGTTTATTCATCAGTAAAAAGATGAATAGCCCTTACCTAAGAGATTTATTGCAAATGCCAAATTGAATTATTAAAGTAAGTCTCTTAATGTGGTGTTGGGATATATGAAGCTTATAATAATGGAAGTTATGTATTATTTACTATGTGCTAAATTGTTTGTGTCATTTTTTTCTCCAATGCTATTGGCACACTCTTATGACTGTATGTTTAGGCAGAGATGAGGCAAGGCCATTGGGTAACATATTTTTGGCATGTCATTGTCTTATTAATGAAAATTATACAACATATATACTTATTGGTTTCGCTAAGAGAAACTTTTACAGGTTTCTTCCTGGGGAACATTTCAATATTTAATTTTGCGCTTTGTGAATTTTGCTGTGTTTATGCTTAAAAGCTCTGTGACTGCTCCAGGAACAGAAACATCATCATTTACAGTTTCATCTTTCCAAAAAAATATATTTATTTTATTAATTTTTTCCTTATTTTACCTTAAATTCATATTAATTTAAAGTGTAAGATAAGGATCCAGTTTAAGAATTATTTTTCAAGAAGCCAATTATCCCCAAATTATTTGATGAATATTACATCTGCTCATATAAAGTTCATAATGTATTCATGATCATACAGTAAAGTTTATATCTACTATGAATAAGAATTATATTCTTACTTATATTACTCTTGATATTACTTATGTTATTACCTATGTTATTAGCATATATACGGACTTATTATTTCTTTCAATGTGAGCATCTCTGTTTCTTTTGTTAAGCAAATATGTTTGAAACTAATATCAATATATAACACAGTAATTTCAGAATCAAATATCTTCTTCTTTAATTTTTGAATATTATTCATCTTTGCCCTGCTGGTATGCCTCTTTAAGTAAAAATTTCAAGGAATGTATGCATGAAGTGTTTATGCTCTGAATCCTGCAGATCTAAGCATAGAAATCATTCTGCTATCCCAGAACATTAGCTACTTTGTGTTTGGTCAAAATGTGTCTTGGATCACAATATTTTTCTCTCAAAACTTTTTTTCTCATTGTTACATTATATTCTGGCACTCTGGGTTAAATAGAATCCGAAACCAGTCTGTCATTTTATTTTTTGCCCAGATAGTTGTGGCATTTTTTCTTTAAAGGTAAAATTCAAAAACTTTGCCAAGTTTGTTCTAAAGCACTTTATTTGTGTGTGTGTGTGTGTGTATGTGTATGTGTGTATGTGATTTACTGAACCTTTTTCAGTTGTATACTCAGGTAATGTCTCTTGTTCTTGTTTTGTTTTGTTTATTTTTGCCAAAATCATGGAAAGTGTTCTCTTTTAATGAATGATTATTTAGCTTCATTTAATTTATTCTCAATGGATGCCAATTATTTATACATTTTATTTTTGTTTTCTCTCCTCTATAGCATCTATTATTATTATAATATTTTTCTTTATTTTTAGAAAGTGGTCATCTTTATCAGTGATTTCATTTTCTATAATGTCAGTTACGTTCTTTACTACAGCCAAAGCCAACTTTAATTTTTCCTTTGTGATATCTTCTTCTCTGCCATATTTTTATGTTTTTGGCAACAACGTTTACAGTTTAACATTCTCCCTGTTCTCTTATTTTTCTCATGTTATATTTTTCTTAAGTGAAAAATACACTTTTCTTAAGTGAAAACTGCATTCATTGGCTCAAGGTCAAATTTTTTTTTATCCTTGAATGAGGTAAAATCTAACACTGTTGATATCTGCAAAGGGCATTATTCCTTTGATGGATATCACTTTCTATCTTAGTGTTTCCAGAATCTCATAATCATTTGATCTGCTCTCTCCAATGATGTGTATCTTCCCTAACCAAATTCCAGGGTCAAGCAAACCTTTAAATAGCTTGGTTCCACAAAAGTTAGGCAGCACATCATCCTGTGTCTCTTGTCCTTCATTCTGAATATTAGGAGATAAATTAGTTCCTAGATAATTGAAAACATGCTGTACATTCTCAGAATGCATTAATTTCAGGATATTGTAGTAGTCTACTAATTCCTGTTTCCTCCTTTATGCCTAAGAATGCGATGCTCCTCTAACCCATCAATTTTCAGTCTTGACAAGGGAAAGCTGAGGATTTCCATAGAGTAGAGATAGATAATGACAAGGTGAGGATAGGGGAGTCCTGACCAGCTCTGAAATGAGAACCAAGAGTTGAGAGTAACCTCAAGCTTGCTCATTGGCGCCTTGGATTATACTCTTTATTGGATGCTATTTTGGCAGATAAAATCTTTCTCTCCGTATTACAGTATTCTTATTTCAGATGTTCACATATAGATCAGCCTCTAATCATTTATTGACTGGCCTCTATAATCTTTCAGCCCTTACATTTAAAAATATTTTATCAGTATTCTTGGTTTTGTCTCCCGTTGTAATTTATTTTTCTGTATTTTCATGGGTATATCAAAGGTCTGGCACAAATGAGTAGCAATCATCAGAGAAAGTTAGACCCTTACTTTCTAAAACAAATTTCAAAGTCTTTAACAATAGTTGATAATGCTCTTTACGTGATACATTTGCTTTAATGGTTAAGATTTATCATGATATTCAAAACTCTCAAATAATAAAAAATTTCATGCAATCCCTTTTCAGAAAATTTCACATGAATTGAATAGCTGCTGATATGCCTTTACAAAAAAACTGTGAAAATAATTTTTCTTGAACTTTGGAGAAGTATAACTTGAAAGAAAAGTAGACTTTTGTTTTAGAATTTGTATTTTTACGATTATGGAACAAATTTTGTGCACCTATATAGAAAAATATGAAATTCCAATTTAGAATTCCATCATGAAACTACACCATTCTAATTTCTCCATGCCACGGTTTGTTAATATTCCACAAAGTCCCAGGATGCAACTATAAGACTGCATTCAAATCTATGAACATGAGGCAATCATGCTCAGCAGAGTATAACAATAATTATAATAGAGATTAAATAAAAATAATTAGAAAAAGTTCATCTAGTTTTGATGTATTAATTATTCTGACCCTGTTCTATTCAGAGTCTAATTATCTGGTTCAGTGAAAACGCCAAGATTTCTACGACTCATAAAAATTACATTCAAGTAATTATGTCAGCAAACTAAACAGTATTCATTTACCATGCCTTTTTATGCACACATTTGAATATGCTTTTTTAACTGTTTTTGCTCTTTGTTCCTATTCATGGGAAATAATACCTGTAGAGAAATTTGAAAGTCAGTTGCACTCCGAGCGTAATGTGCAATTCTTGCTGATACTCTTCTTTTGTAAGACTGCTGTAAGTCTCATATAACCTTTGTTTAAAAAACATGAATTAAAGTTCACTCTTCAGTTGTTTCAAAGAAATCTTTAAAACCTGTAGCCGTAGTTAAAAAAAAAAAAAAAAACTTTAAAGCAGTAATACAAAGCATCTCTTAGAAAGTTTCTTACCTTGGGTAGCTCAGAGCTAACTAAATAAGTCTCTATAGTTATTTCTGCGACCCATATTTCCTTTAGAGACATACTATGGCATTCTATAAAGGAGACTGGATTTAGAAAAAATATATATGTGTAAATAATATCTTAAACTCATCAGCAAAGTGATAATATAGCTAAAAATTCAAAATCACTCAGCATCTTTTCTTTTTTGTGTGTGAGGAAGATCAGCCCTGTGCTAACATCTGCCAATTCTCCTCTTTTTTTGCTGAGGAAGACTGGCCCTGGGCTAACATCTGTGCCCATCTTCCTGCACTTTATATGGGACGCCACCACAGCATGGCTTGCCAAGTGGTGCCTCGGTGCACGCCCGGGTTCCCGGCCAGCGAATCCTGGGCCGCCACAGTGGAGCGTGTGCACTTAACCACTTGCGCCATGGGGCTGGCCCCTCACTCAGCATTTTTAAGCCATGAGAAGTTTTACATTATTATGGCACAATTAGGAATTTCTTAATGCTAACAGCTAAGTAACTTTGTGTAACAAAGACAGAGAGTTACACTGGTGAGGAATTCAATACCTAATACATCCCTTAGAATCTCTTTTACTATTTTTAGTGAAATATTTGATGGACATTTTAAGCAAAAATTTGTTACATGAAATATTCAGATTATTACTGTACTTCTATTTTTTTCTCCGTGGGGATAGACAGACTCAAACTTAGATGAAAATACAACCTTCAATTATATTCATTTTGGGAAGAATATATTAACAGTTAAGGCTTGAACTATTTCCTTGGTGTTCTAGTAATAACACATATCTATACACACAAATATCTCTATGGTTAAAGCCTATTTGTTGGAAGGGGAAATATGTCTTCCTCGGTTCCTAGTTTATCTTTCAGGTCCTACAAACTAGTTCCAAACTTTATCCAAGATGGGGAGGAGCTGAAGAATTAAGGAGTGCTATTAAAACGGACGGAGTTGAAATGAGACAAACACGAGAAGAAGGAGTTAGAAACATTTACATAAAAGGCACCCACAAGCAAGGCAAACAGGCAAGTCTTTATCATGGCTGTCGTGGCTCTGTAATCATTAAACAGAGATCGCCTCTAGATGAAATGGAAGTGAGGCTAGTGGTGGAGCTGGCGGTAGAGACAAGGGGTCCCAATGACAGGATTCCTTTGTCATATCCATAGAAATCACCCTGCTGGACCTCCACTGTAGAGTTTTTTCTTAGTTTCTACCTTTGAGCATACATTGAGGTGTTGGTCAAACATAATGAAGTATCCTGAGCAACAATAAAACTACAGAGAAAATGTCCTTCTCTGAATTTGTCAGTTGCGCTCTGGACCTTAACATGTCCTGAAACATCAGACATTGGAAATCAAACACTAACGTTTTGTAAGTAGCAGTCTGCGTCCAGGATTTATGTTGAATGAGAACCTAACTTTTTTCACACATTCCTATCATCGTATTATACACACAGTGTCACTTCCCGCCCCCCCTGAAATAACTGAAGGGTTAGGAGTAACTAATTTTTGTGTTTTGATGTAGAGTGTCTCATTTTGACACCTGTTAAGCAGTCCTCTTGAGCACAGTGCTCTTATTTCCTATTGCTGAGATACAGAAAATAAGATAATAATAGGAACGTGTGCTTACAATTCACTCTCTAAATACATGGCTCTATGGGGAAGGCTGTGAATAGGCTTTGACTGTGGCTTCATGGAAGAATAGCTCATCTCACCCACTTTGGGTAACCAATCTTGCCACATGCTGTGCCATCCTCATCATACCTCATCCCACTGGGATAAACAAAATTCCACCAGGTTGCCTTTAGGACACTCTCCCCTGCACCTCAGTCAGCTGCCCAGTTGAGGTACCCCATGTGGAACATCTCAGGGCAATTTCCGGTGCCACTGGGAGGACAGCTCTGGGATCTCCCCCAACCCCTCAACTTGTCGATAGTGTTCCCATCTTGTCAGTGGCTCCTGCCCCCCTGGAACTTGACCTAGAGGGCTAGAGCCTTTCTCAGGGACCTGCTTAAAACTGAGTTCCAGATGTAGCCCTTTTGGACCCCTCTCTTCACTTTTGGAGAAACTCTCTCATTTTGTGGCAAGAAACATTGTTAGAAGAGCTAAGTGTAGTAATTAAGACTATAGAGTCAGACTACTTGCTTTCAGATCTTTTCTTTAACAGCTCTATGATCTTAAGCAAATTACTGAACTCTTATTGTTTGCAATGTGGGGAAACAATGGCTGCTACCTCATATAGTTGGAGATTAAATAAGTAAAAACATGTGAAGCTTTAGAAAAGTGCTTGGCAAATAGTTGGCACTATGTAAGTCTTAGCTATAAAATAGCATTACTATTCCGCATACAAAGATTACAATTAAGTGTTATTATCATTTCCTACTTAGTGATTTATGTAATAAACCAGGCCCCAAATCTGCCAAGTTTCGCTCTTGGTACTCAAGCAAATGATTTAGAAGTCCACAATTTTCTTTTTCTTGTGTTTGCAAATGAAAAACATTTTCGTTCCAATCATTACCTCTATTACATTTTTTTTTGGTAAGGAAGATTGGCCCTGAGCTAACACCTGTTGCTAATCTTTCTCTTTTTGCTTGAGGAAGAGTGGTCCTGAGTTAACATCTATGCCAATCTTCCTCTATTTTCATGTAGGATGCCTCCACAGCATGGCTTGATGAATGGTGTGTAGGTCTGCGCCTGGGATCTGAACCCACAAACCCCAGGCTGCCGAGGTGGAGCACACTGAATTTAACCATTACACCACCAGGCTGGCCCCTCATTACATATTTTAAAACTTATTGGGAAGTTCAGTTGACTTTTTTGTTTTAGGCCATGTCCACATTTCACCCAAGGCGGGGGATGGCATCGACTCTGGTCTGAAAGGCTCAAGTCAGTACAAAGAAATATGGAAAACAAAAAAATCCCAGTTTAAAAGTTATACATTTTAATGCATAAATTTTTGCAATGTAGAAGTTTGATGACAGAGAAAAAGAAGTTTTTATGGTTATCAATAAAACAGGAGCTTCCCCTTCTTGAAATCTTGTATGAGATATTTTAGGGGCTTTCTGTTGCAAGATCTCAATCGATCTTACTCTATTATAGAATAGGCATTATCTTCATCATGCAGACAGTGAAAGTGATACTCAGAGAAGGTAAAGAATTCTCCCAAGTCAGAGAAATAGTGAGTAGTAAGTAACAACACCAAGATTTAAATTTGTGTTTTCCACCCAAATGCCCGCCAATGGATGAATGGATAAAAAAGGTGGGGAATGGAATGGAATGGAATATTCCACACAGTGGAATATTATTCAGCCATGAGAAAGAGGATATACTGCCATTTGCAACAACATGGATGGACCTTCAGTACATTAAGCTAATTGAGATAAGTCAGACAGAGAAAGACAAGTACTGTATGATATCACTTATATGTGGAATCTAAAAAAGTAAAACCTGTAAAAAAAACCCAGAGAGTAAAACACTGGTTACCAGGGGATAGGGGGTGGGGGGATAAGATCCATGGTGTTTAAGAGCACAAACTTGAGTTCCAGGGAGTCAAGATGGCGGCGTAGGCAGACTCTGAACTCACCTCCTCCCGTGGACACAGCCAATTTACAACTACTCATGGAAAAATTACCCCTGAGACAGAACTGAAAACTGGATAAGGGGAACTCCTGCAACAACGGACAATCCTAACTGGGGTAGAAGAGGCAGAGACTCCCTTCTGGAGAGGAAAAACGCCGCCTTCACAAGCCGCCAGCGTCACGGCCGCCGGGAGCAGCGCACAGGTACGCAGCCTCCCTGGAGGCGCGGGGCCCTGAGCCGGGGAGCGCGCCCGCTGTGGGCACTTTGTGGACCCAGCACAATCGAGACCAGCGGCATAATATCTGACTGTGCCTGCTGCTAAAGCATTGGGGAGCAGCCCCAGAAAACCCGGTTCACAAAGAAACTAAAACCGGCTCTTAAAGGGCCTGCGCACAAACTCACCCGTTCCAGAAAGCATCCTAAAATCACCAGAAAGAAAGGTGCACAGTGCTTCGGTGACAAGAGACTCACCTAATAGGCCCTGAGTGCATCTCGGTGAGGGGTGAGACCTCTCCAGGAACTGGGACATTGGCGGCGGCCATTGTTGTGGCCTGGTGTGAGCGTGCTGACACAGACGCCATTGGAGTTTTCCCTGAGACCTGCTAGCCCAGGGTCTGCTCCACCCGCTAGAGCACCGATTTAATCCAGCTCAGCCAGGGCAGGCAGCCCACCCTAGAGACTGGCCACACCCAAAAACAAGCCCTCAGGCAACGTGTGGGCCTGCATAGATTGGTGACTGGATTCTCTGCAGCCTGGCAACTGAGCCGACTTGAGCGGGGCAGGGTGTGCACAAGGAGCGGGTGGAGAGTGTGGGGTGGTGGCGGAGTGTGTGGGGCTCCCGCCGTGGAGAGAGACTGGGTCTGCTTGGGGAGGTCGGGGCGCTCAAACGGGGCAGGACTGTGTTGACTGTGTGTGTGGACCTGTGGGCAACAGGGCTTGTCAGCTGCAGAAGACTTGTGCTTCTCAAAGACCCACATAGGAGGTTTGCCCCACCTTCCAAAGCCTGAAACAATTGGGTGCTCCTGTGCCTGAGGCCAGCCCCACCCAGCTGCAATCCTCAGAGAGCTGACAAGAGACCTAATAGGCTAGAGGTTTACAGCAATTCTAAGGCCCTGAGCCTAACAACCTGCCACGCTGGGGGCCTACTCACTTAAAAGAAATACTGCAACACAAATGTGGTATTAGAACTTACAGCCAACTGTGCTGGGGCTCCCCACACCTGATAAAGAGACTGAAGGGCGCACAACAACTACAAGCAGCTGAGCATAACAACAGCTGGCCAGGAGCATAACTCAGCCTCCCTGGGCGCCTATAGGGAGAGCTAACAGGCCACAATAGAAGGACACACGTAGCCCACATAGGGGCCACCCCCGGAACATTGAGAACTGAGGGAAGCACACTGGAAGCCTCCTAAGGCATCACTTACCTAAGGTCACCTATCCAAGAGCAGGAGACGTAGCTGACCTACCTAATACGTAGACACAAGCACAGGGAAAGAGGCAAAATGAGGAGGCAAAAGAATACATTCCAAGTAAGGGAACAGGACAAAACCCCAGAAAAGGAACTAAGTGAAACAGAAATGAGCAACCTACCTGACAGAGAGTTCAAACAAAGAGTGTTAAGGATGCTCACTGATCTGGGGAGAAGAATAGATGGACTCAGTGAGAATGTCAACAAAGAAATGGAAGATATAAAAAAGAACCAATCAGAAATGAAGAATACAATACTGGAAATGAAAAACTCATTAGAGGGACTCAAAAGCAGAGTAGAGGATACAGAAGAACGGATCAGTGAGATGGAAGAAAGACTAGAAGAAATTACCCAAGGTGAACAGGTAAAAGAGAAAAGAATTAAAAAGAGTGAGGACAGTCTAAGGGACCTCTGGGACAACATCAAGCGCACAAACATCTGTGTTATAGGTGTCCCGGAAGGAGAAGAGCGAGACAAGGGGGCAGAGAATCTATTTCAAGAAATAATAGATGAAAACTTCCCTAACCTAAGGAAGGAAACAGACATCCAGGTACAGGAGGCACAGAGAGCCCCAAATAAGATAAACCCAAAGAGGTCCACACCAAGACACATCATAATCAAAATGTCCAGAATTAAAGATAAAGAGAGAATCCTAAAAGCCGCAAGAGAATGTCAAGTTACATACAAAGGAAACCCCATAAGGCTATCAGCTGACTTCTCTGCAGAAACCTTACAGGCTAGAAGAGAATGGCATGATATATTTAAAGTGCTAAAAGGAAAAAACTTACAGCCAAGAATACTCTACCCAGCAAGGTTATCGTTCAAAATGGAAGGAGAGATCAAAAATTTCCCAGATAAGCAAAAATTAAAGGAGTTTGTCACCAAGAAACCAGTGTTACAAGAAATGTTAAAGGGACTGATTTAAGGGGAAAAGAGAAGACCACAAATAGGAAAAATTATCTGTTTCCACGATTAGAACGTAATGGATACAAATGCACAAAAAAGAGGTTAGATATGATATCAAAAACATAAAAGGAGGGAGGAGGGTAGTTAAAGAGTACAGCTTTCAGACAGAGGTCAAACTAAAGTGACCATCAATTCTGTATAGAAGAAGTAAGGAACAGAGAAGGACTACTAAAACACTGAGGGAAAAAAAAAAAAAGTTAAAAAATGGCAGTAAGTACATATTTATCAATAGCTACTTTAAACGTCAATGGACTAAATGCCCCAATTAAAAGGCATAGGGTGGCTGACTGGATAAAAAAACAAGACCCATATATATGCTGCATACAAGAGACACACTTCAGACCTAAAGACACTCACAAACTGAAAGTGAAGGGATGGAAAAAGAACATCAATGCGAAAATCCTCAACAAAATACTAGCAAATCGCATACAACAATACGTTAAAAAGATTATACACCATGATCAAGTGGGATTTATTCCAGGTATGCAGGGATGGTTTAACATTCGCAAATCAATCAACGTAATACACCACATTAATAAAATGAAGAACAAAAATCACATGATCATCTCAATAGATGCAGAGAAAGCATTTGAAAAGATCCAGCATCCATTTATGATAAAAACTCTGAATAAAATAGGTATAGAAGGAAAGTACCTCAACATAATAAAGACCATATATGAGAAACCCACAGCTAATATCATCCTCAATGGTGAAAAACTGAAAGCTATCCCTCTAAGAACAGGAACCAGACAAGGATGCCCACTGTCACCACTCCTATTTAGCATAGTATTGGAAGTCCTAGCCAGAGCAATCAGGCAAGAGAAAGAAATAAAAGGGATCCAAATTGGAAAGGAAGAAGTGAAACTGTCACTATTTGCAGATGACATGATTTTATATATAGAAAACCCTAAAGAATCCACCAGAAAACTTTTAGAAGTAATAAACGAATATGGTAAAGTTGCAGGATACAAAATCAACATACAAAAATCAGTTGCATTTCTGTACACTAACAACAAAGTAGCAGAAAGAGAAATTAAGAATACCATCCCATTTACAATTGCAACAAAAAGAATAAAATACCTAGGAATAAACTTAACCAAAGAGGTGAAAGATCTGTACACCGAAAACTATAAAACATTTCTGAAAGAAATTGAAGAAGACACAAAGAAATGGAAAGATATTCCGTGCTCTTTGATTGGAAGAATTAACATAGTTAAGATGTCCATACTTCCTAAAGCCATCTATAGATTCAGTGCAATCCCTATCAAACTTCCAACAACATTTTTCACAGAAATAGAACAAAGAATCCTAAAATTCATATGGAACAACAAAAGACCCCGAATAGCTAAAGGAATCCTGAGAAAAAAGAACAAAGCTGGAGGTATCACACTCCCTGATTTCAAAATATACTACAAAGCTATAGTAACCAAAACAGCATGGTACTGGCACAAAAACAGACACACAGATCAATGGAATAGAATCGAAAGCCCAGAAATAAACCCACACATCTATGGACAGCTAATCTTTGACAAAGGAGCCAAGAACATACAATGGGGAAAAGAAAGTCTCTTCAACAAATGGTGTTGGGAAAACTGGATAGCCATATGCAAAAAAATGAAAGTAGATCCTTACCTTACACCATACACAAAAATTAACTCCAAATGGATTAAAGACTTGAATGTAAGACCTGAAACTGTGAAAGTTCTAGAAGAAAACATAGGCAGTACACTCTTCGACATCGGTCTTAGCAACATCTTTTCAAACACCACATCTTACGGGGCAAGAGAAACAATAGAAAAAATAAACAAATGGGACTACATCAAACTAAAAAGTTTCTGCACAGCAAAGGAAACCATCAACAAAACGAAAAGACAACCTAACAATTGGGAGAAGATATTTGCAAACCATACATCTGATAAGGGCTTAATCTCCAAAATATGTAAAGAACTCATGCATCTCAACAACAAAAAAACTAACAACCCAATTAAAAAATGGGCAAAAGACCTGAACAGACATTTCTCCAAAGAAGATATACAGATGGCCAACAGACACATGAAAAGATGTTCAAAATCACTAACTATCAGGGAAATGCAAATCAAAACTACAATGAGATATCACCTCACCCCAGTCAGAATGGCTATAATTAACAAGACAGGAAACAACATGTGTTGGAGAGGATGTGGAGAGAAGGGAACTCTCATACACTGCTGGTGGGAGTGCAAACTGGTGCAGCCACTATGGAAAACAGTATGGAGATTCCTCAAAAAATCAACTATAGAACTACCATATGATCCAGCTATTCCACTGTTGGGTATTTATCCAAAGAACTTGAAAACACCAATTTGCAAAGGTACATGCACCCCTGTGTTCATTGCAGCCTTATTCACTATAGCCAAGACTTGGAAGCAACCTAAGTGCCCATCAAGGGACGAATGGATAAAGAAGCTGTGGTATATATACACAATGGAATACTACTCAGCCATAAGAAACGACGAAATCCAGCCATTTGTGACAACATGGATGGACATTGAGGGTATAATGCAAAGTGAAATAAGTCAGAGGGAGAAGGCCAAGTACCGCATGATTTCCTTCATTAAGTAGTAGATAATAACAACAATAAACAAACACATAGGGACAGAGATTGGATTGGTGGTTACCAGAGGGGAAGGGGGGAGGGAGGAGGGTGAAAGGGATAATTCAGTACATGTGTGTGGTGATGGGTTGTAATTAGTATTTTGGTGGTGAACATGATGTAGTCCATGCAGAAATAGAAGTACAATGATGTACACCTGAAATTTTTGCAATGTTATAAACCAATGTTACTGCAATAAACAAAAAATTAAAAAAAAAAAAAAAAGAAAGAAGAATCCAGATGGGTATCAGAATAGCATTGAAATCAGGAACAAAACAAGAATGATACTTTTTTATTTTCAACATTGTTCTGAAAATTATTGTCAAAATATGAAATATAATTATAAGCCAAAGTAGTATTAATAAAGAGGAAAAACTCTAGTTGATGATCCTCATATAACTAGAAAACCTAGGAATGAACTAAAAATTATTATATTAATGAGTATTAAGTAAAACAACTACATATAAGATAAAGATTTTTTAATGTCATTCTTATGTATAACATTAAGCAGTCAGAATTTATCATAACGGAAATATCTCATTCGTAGTAATAATAAAAATATAAAATAACTGAGAAAAAAAAAAAGAGCACAAACTTACAATGAGTACTAAATAAGCCATAGAAATCTAATGTAAAGTATATTGAATATAGACAATGATAGCATACTATAAGTATGTAATGTGAAAAATATCTTTATAATGGCAACCATATTACAGTATATAAGCGTAAAAACGTTAACATGTTGTACACCTTAAATTTATCCAATGTTATATGTCAAATATATCCAATAAAAAAAAAATTGTGTTTTCTGATCCTCAGTGACATTTCCTGTACCATAACTGCTTTTTTTCATCAATGTCTATGTCACTTCTCTTCTATGCATTTCTCATCTGGTCATCAAATGCCCTCATTATATGGATTTTAGAATTTTGAAATTTAGTCAAGCAATTTATCATACTGCAATTGCAATGCTTTCTATTTGTGTTTCTGATTCTATATATAGGAATTTACGGGTTTTTTAATGATTGGGATCAGATCTCATAAGGCAGTTTTCTTCTATCCCCTGTAATAGTGGGAGTCAAAAAACTTTTTAATTAACATAATTTACTGTGGTCATTATACTCGGGCCATAGGGAGGTGATTTCCGTGTCAGAATGGATTTGCTGTCCGAAGTTTTAGAAAGAGGAAGCTCTACAGACCTCAGTGACTATTGACCTATTTACTTTGACTGTATTAACTGATGCCCAGAGGGTGCTCATGACATGATCCATGTGCATCCACGTGCATATAGATTCCTGAAGGAATGTGTAATCTAAGGCAAATTCATAAAGGTAATGGTGAAGAAATAAAAAGTAGCATGTAAAAACTCTGAACATCATTTTTAATAAAGTTGTTTTTTCCCTAAATTAAAGGCCAAACGTTTCAGGAATAAGAAGCCATATTAAAATTTTGCATAGAAAAATTAACTTTAATCTGTATCTTAGCCTTAGATAGTTAAGTTTTAATAACTTCTATAAGGGAGGGCAGAACCAATCCAAGATAAAAGTGTCACTAACAAGAACATGTTTTGGTTATCCCAAAATAATTAGTAGAGGTAGATGAATTAATTTAAGCTTTAACAGATCACAGTTTTAACATAAAGGTGACCAACTGACTCATCTAGAAAGAGGTAATTTACTTTGCTCAGCTTTCCGGAAAATGCGGGTGGAGGGAAGCCTAAACTACTTGATGTAAGAAGAATAACTTAAAAAAAAATGTTGGGGAATTTCCAAGCTTAATACATACATGGTAACAGTATCAGAAACAGCATAGAGGAAGTAATAGTAAAGATGTAATTTGCATCTACGAAGAGAACATTATAATATTTTATTACTGGAATATTCTGTACCAAAATTTCTAGAAGCACTATCTCATCTTTGAAAAACTCAAACAAGTATCCTTCTTATGTGCATCAGTACATACTTTTATTGTGCTTCAGCTGTATCTTTTGATATTATAATGATGAAATATGTCTTGAGAAAAAACAGAAAGATAAAGCAAAGACGTTTTTTAAAAAGGTTAAAAGGAGAAATTTTGTTCATGTTCTCATAGTAAATACTATGTCTTCTTTACCTGGACACATTAAAATTCTCAAGGTAAATGGATGTTTGTCAATAAAGAAACACAGGATCTTAAATTTTTTGAAGTGTTGGAAGCAGTGAAGTGACAAAGAATAAAGATATCTGAATTTTAAATAATTCCTGGATTTATTCATCAAAGCAACTAGATAGCAAAGAGGTTAAAGTAGGAGGGAATTAAGACTTGGCAGCTCTAAATTCTATGGCATCTTATGAAATCTTAGACCTTCAACTTTTTGAGATCTTAGATCCCTCACCTAAAAATATTAATGTATATACTAGATGACCTTTCATGCTCTTTATTATAAAAGTATATTACAAGCAACTTGGAGTATATCTTAGATACATCTTGAAAACCACACAAATAAAAATTCTCAGTGGAAAGAGAAAGATGTCTCTTTATTAAGATGCAGGTGAAATTTGTAAGTTAATTTAGGCAACACGATCCTTCCTCATTTCCTCCAAAGGAAAACACTTTGACTCCACAAAATGCTATGTCACCTTAAAACTTTTTTGTGGAGATTTCCTTGATGAGCAGAAATACTTTTTCCAACAAAAATATGTAGATGATGAGTGAGCCACAGCTATCAATGTCTCTCTGAATACTATCTTTAGTTATGTCTTGCTCTCAGTTTATCCCTAAAGAGACAGAGGTTAACTTGTTAAGCTGGGAACTGATCCTAAGGCAAAAATTAATGTTTTAACACATTTGGAGGTTGGAGACCTTTTCAGCTGGGAAACCATAAACTGACCCCCAAGTTATAATGTCTTATAAATTAACTAGGTCTCTAATCACACGAGATGCCTTCAATGATTGAGTAAACAAGCTCAGTTTACCTCTTCCTGGTTTATTAATTCAAAGATGCTTGGTTTCGATCTGCTAGAAAAGTTCATGTATCTGGAATATCTTCAAATAATGAACAAATATATTACATGAAATATTAAAAGTTAAATATCCTTCTCTTACTTTGTGTTCCAGAGGAACTAGTGAAATAATTTTATCTTGTACATATATAAAAGGAAATGAAATATATATCACCCTTGCTCTATTTTTTGTGTGTGTGAAGAAGATCAGTCTGAGCTAACATATCTTGCCAATCCTCCTCTTTTTGCTAAGGAAGATTGGCCCTGGGCTAACATCCATGCCCATTTTCCTCTATTTTATATGGGACGCTGCCACAGCATGGCTTGACAAGTGGTGCATCAGTCTGCGCCCGGGATCCAAACCTGTGAACCCTGGGCCACCTAAGCAGAGCGCGTGAACTTAACCACTACGCCACCGGGTCAGCACCTAGTCTAATTTTTTAAAATATTAAATATGTTAAATACATAGAAAAGTGTTAAGTATTAAGTACTGTATACAGCCAAGGACCCATCATCCAATTTTAATTTGATTTTGTGTGTGAGTGTGAGGAAGATTAGCCTTGAGCTAACGCTCATTGACAATCCTCCTCTTTTTGCTGAGGAAGATTGGCCCTGGGCTAACATCCATGCCCACCTTCCTCTACTTTATATGGGATGCCACCACAACATGGCTTGACAAGCAGTGTGTCGGTCCACGCCCGGGATCCAAACCTGTGAACCCCAGGCCGCCAAAGCAGAGCGTTCGAACTTAACCACTATGCCACTGGGCCGACTCATATAATTTAATTTTTTTCTGTAGTTTTTCTCAATTACAAGCAATGCTACTGTGAACATCGTAGCACATTTCTCACTGTGTACATGTGCAAGTAGTTCTTCAGATTATAGACTTGGTAGTAGAATTTCTAAATCATATATTTACACATCCATTATTATGAGATATTGCCAAATTTGTTTTCAAAAGTGTCCACCAATTTCCATTCCCATTAGCAGTATATGAGAGATCCATTTGGTATTATCAAACTTACTATCTCAGGCTCTATCCATCTATCTATCCGTGTATAAATGATGTTTTATTCATTTGTTAATTTGTTTTCATAAAATTAGGTTTAAGCATATTCATATATTGGCCATTTGGTTCCCTTCATCTCTGAACTGGGCTCATTGAGCAGGAGTTATTGAGTAAAGATATAAAATTGTAAAGAAGCAAGCCGTGCAGATATCTGAAGGAAAACTTTCCACAGGCAGGGAGAAAAATATATACAAATGTCTTCTGGGAGGGGTATCTGGTAAGAGGAATCAGTGTAACCAGAGAGCAACTAATAGGTGAGTTTAGAGAGGTAAGGGATGATAAAGAGTATGTTGGAAAAGCCTTTGTAGACAGTTACAATAATTTTGGCTTTTACTCTGAGTGAAATGGGAAGTCATTGGTGCTTTTGAGTAAAACAGTGGTGTGAATAATTCATTCTAACAGGATCACTCTTGTTATAGTGTTGAGACCAGACACAGTGACAAAGAACAGAAGAAAAGGAAACTAGTGATGGGTTAGGACCTAAAGCTAGGCAGGAGATAATAACGGCTTGGATCAGGGTCACAGCAATGGAGGCAGTCAGAAATGGTAAGAATTTGAATATATTTTAAGATCGACCCCAAAAATGTATTGATAGATTAGATGTTGGCTGTAGGTGAAAAGGATGAGTCAAGAATGACTCAAGCTATTTGGGTTGAGAAATAACAAGAATGGAGTTGCTATGTACTGAAATGCATCCTGAATTCTAGGAATTTCAAAGAATTTTAATACGTAAACCAGAAATAGATATGGTTATAGTTGATTATGTGTTTGCAGTGTGGTCAGAAAACTTCCGAACTTTGAGTAGAGACGTGAAACGAGGACTCTGATGGGAAAGTCAATGATTTCAGGTGGATTTCTGTATCCGGCAATGGGAGACGAACCACATCTCTCCAAGAACTATTAGAAAAACTGGGGGTAGGGGAAGAGAGATTATATGTAAAGTGTGTTTGAAGTCATTGGAGAGCTACCAAGGAACTGAAGACTCGAGGGACCAAGATTCCAAATGGTGGTGACACTATCCTGGTGCTGCTGTTTATTTCAAGGCAGTTTCTTCTTCCAAAAAGTTGATAGACTGACCCAAAGTGACAAAGAGGCTGAGAGGCTGAGAAAAGCTGCTAGCAATCTCACTATTGGAGGAATAAAAGTTGGGATTCCATGGCTGTCAAGAGGAAGAGGCTGTCATAAATGCTGCAGGGGTTCAGTTAGACTGTGAAGTGCCATACCAAAGGATTAAAGGGTGAAATGGAAATAGAGCAGCTCTTAGAAGGAGCCTCTCTTTGAATCATCTTAATCTCTAATAGACTAAGTTGATTTGGGTTTGCTAATGCTTGTAAGTCTACCTGCCGAAACAAAGTGAAAGTCAATCCTCTCTAGGAGAAGGTAACGTAATCCAAGGTCTCACATTCTCTCTACAATTTTTTAATATACAATGTCCAATATTCACTTAAAAATAACCAGGCATAAGAGAAAACAATACCTGAATGAAAGCAGAGACAAGAGACAAAAGAAACAAACACACGGGAATCCAGATAATAGAGTTATCAGATGCAGACAGCGAAATGACAGGGGTTAATAGGTTTAAGAACTTAAGTGATGAGATAGAGAATTTCATTAACTATTAAAAATAAGCAAATGGAAATTCTAGAACTGAAACATCAGTAACTGGAATTAACCTAGCAGATGTATTTAACAACAGGAGAGACTGAATTGTTAAATATGTATATATATATCTCCAGGTTGAAGCTTGGTAAGGCAAAGTAATACCAAAAAATAGACAAAACCATAAAAGACAACAGTGTATGATAAAAAGGCCTATTTATGTACAACTGGAGTTGTAAGAGGAGAGGAGAAAGAAAATGGTACAGGAAAACATCTGAAGAGGTAATTGCAATAAATTTTTCAAAACCAGCAAAAGATTTTGAGACATAATCTTGAAAGTTGTCATACATCAAGCAAGTTTAAAGAAAAGCACATTTAGGCACATTATAGTAAAATCAAGCATAAATTTAAAAAATTAAAAGCAGCCAAAGAACAATTTTTGTTTTTACTTCAAATGTGGAACAGTAAGATTGAAGGCGATTTCCAACCAAATTAATGAAAGACAGACGACAATGGAATCATATCTTCAAAATGCAGAGCAAATATAGCTACCAACACAGAATTCTATATCTAGCAAAAGTGTCCTGCCAAAAATAAAGGTGAAATAAAGACATTTTCAAACAAACAAAAACTGAGAGAATTTGTCATCAACAGACCTGCACTAAAGGAAACACTAAAGGTAAAAATATAAAATAACCAAGTAGGGAAGACTAGAGATGTAAAGAAGAATGAAGAACATGTGATGTAAACAGGTGAGTAAAGCTAACAAATAGTCATGATATAAAACACTAATTGCAGTGTATTGTGGGATTTAAAATATGTATAGAAAACTAAATTATATGTAAGCCAAAGCAGGAGTAAGAGGACATGAATAGAATTAGTGTTTTAAGGTTCTTGCAATATGTGGAAATTAGTGATAATACAAATCAGTGTTGACCTATAATAGATTAAGAATGCACATTTTAATCTGGGATATCCACTAATATATTTGCGAAAACAGATAAAACTAGTGAATTATGAGATGGAAAAATGGAACAATAAAAAATAATTGAATGAAAGCAAGAAAGTTGGAGGAAAGGAATAACAAAATATGAGGAAAATAGAAAATAGTAATATAGTAGATATAAAGTTAAATATGTACATAATTAAATTAAATGTAATAGAATAAATATTATAATTAAATGGTAAAGATTTCCAGACTAGGTTAAAAAAGTACTGTCTGCCACTTATGAGAGACAAACCTAAATTATCAGGATAACGAATGTTAAAAATAAACAATAAAAAGATATACAATGCAAATAAAAACCAAAAGGAATCTAGTATAGCTATACTAATATCAGACTAAGTAGGCTATAAACCTGAACCCATTACTAGAGATAGAGGGGCGTTTTATTATCATTAATTATTATTACATTAACAATTATAATCCACTGGGAACATTTGACAATTTGTAACGCATAGACACTTATTGTATAGCCTCAAAATAAGTAAATCAAAACTAAAATTTAAGAAAGAAATAAAGCCACAATCTCCTTCTTAATTGAGAGTTTTTAATCTTGGATAGACATTGAATTTTGTCAAATGCTTTTTTATTTATTGAAATGATCATACTTTTTCTTCTTCAACCTAAGGTTATGATAAATTAGATTGATGTATGAATATTTGAAGGAACTTGTAGTCCTGGGATAAACCCAACCCTGCCATATGTTCATGTTGTATTATCTTTTTTTGTGTTTTGGGGATTTTTTTACATATCACTGAATTCAATTTGCTAATCTTTTATTAAGGATTTTTAAAAATGTATTCATAAAAGTTTGTAACTTACAATTTCTTTTTATAATATTTTAATCAGCTTTTATTAATAAGGTTATGCTAATCTCATAAAATGAGTTGAAAATGATTATTTAGTTCTCTTCTTTCTGTAAAAATTTGTGTAAGATTGGAATTATTCATTCCATAAATGTTTAACAGAATTTGCCACTGAAACTATCTGGGCCTGGAGGTTAATTTCCTTCATTTTTTGTGGCCACATTTATTTTTCATAAAAATTAAATTTCTGTAATGGACATATGTCTACTTCAAATGTGTTCATTTTGTTAAACGGTATTTCTCATCTATGTTTTAAAATGTGTTAACATAAAATTGTGTGCATTGACTTTTTGCCTTTTAATGTCTGTAGCAATATTCTCTTTCATTCTTGATATTGGAAATTTGTATTTTTTCTCCTTTTCCTCATCAGTCCTGTTAGAGGTTTATCAATTTTACTATTTTTTTCAAACCACCAATTTTTACTTTATTATTTTACTCTATTATTTGTTTTATATTTCATTGATTCCTGCTCTATTCTAGGAAATTTCTTCCCTTCTACTTATTTTAGATTGGTAATCTTTTTCTAGCTTCTTAACTTAGAAACTTAGACTACTGAGTTTAAACCTTCCTTCTTTTCTACTATAAACATTTAAAGATGTAAGTTTTCTCTTGTACACCTCAAACCACATTCTACACATTTTGATATGTTGTAATTTCATCATCGTTCAATTCAAAACATTTA
Organism: Ceratotherium simum simum; assembly: GCF_057802395.1. NCBI lineage: Eukaryota > Metazoa > Chordata > Mammalia > Perissodactyla > Rhinocerotidae > Ceratotherium > Ceratotherium simum. The sequence continues at coordinate 24,504,507 of NC_141931.1, forward strand.
ATAATTTCACTTGTAATTTCTTCTTTAACTCACGTGTTATTTAAAAGTATCTTTTTTGCCTTCCAAATATTTGAAGACTATGCATACATAATCCCTATTATATATATAATTATATATATATGCAATTTTTTTCATAGTTCTGCCATATTTATTAAATGACTCATAGGATTGATTTTTATTTGAAGGTAGAAGATATACACTTTGATTTGAGGGGAGTTATCTTAAGAAGTCTTCTTGTAAATTGCTCTTCTTAGAAGTTCTCCTTTTAGGAAAATATATCTATGAGTTGAATATATATATATATATAAAATCACTTTTTAATGAATTCCATTGCAGTCAGACAACATTATCTATAAGCTTTGGAAATTTACTGTGACTTGTGCTATGGCCCATCATATGGTCTACATTGGTGAACATTTCATCTGTATCAGAAAAGAATGTGTATTCTGCAATTGTTTAGTTTAGTATTTGATAAATTTCGATTAGGTCTAGGTGATTGATAAGTGTGGCTCAGATAGTCTATATCCTTACTGATTTATCATCTCATTCTACAAATTACTGAAATCAGAGTGCTTAAATCTTTAATTATGAGTATGGATTTGTTTCTCATTTTAACTCTTTCAATTTTTGCTTCATGTATTTTAGTCACTTCCATATTTATGACGGTTATGGTAACAAATGATTGCCTTTCACTGTTATAATGTCCCTCTTTATGTCTCATATGACTCTTTAACTTATGATAACATTTTTTTCTGATAGTAACAGAGTCTCAGTTTTCTTATGCTTGCTGTTTGCATACTATATATTTTCCATTCAGTCTATCTGTGACTTAATATTTAAAGTGAATTTCTTTTACAAACCATATAGCTGAATTTTGTTCTTTTTTAAAATTCCATTTGACATTCTCTGCCTTGCAATGGTGGTTTTTAGTCCATATATACATACTGTTGACATATTTTGTCTAAATCTACCACTTTGTTATTTTCCTGTCTCTTCTTTTTCTTTTCTCTCTCCATTCTTGTCTTCTTTTGTATTAATTGAAAACACGTTTTTTTTTCATTTTAAATAATAGATTGTCTTTTTAATCATACCATTTTGCACTATTTTTTACTGTTTTTTCAGGTATGATAATACTTACAATATTATTTCTTAACACTTGGGTTCGAAATTCTATCACTTCACATAGCAAGCAAGATCTTTACACCTATATTAGTACCATTTACCCTCTTCCTGTGTGTTATTGTTATTATGTATGTTATATTTAAATATGTTATAAACCTACTATAGAGTGTTGTGGTTTCTGCTTAAACAGTCATATATACTATATATGTTCATATATAAGAACATTAAAAGAAGAAAAAATATATAGTCTTTTTATATTGACCCACTTACTTACATTTTCAGGTGTTCTTCATTCCTTTCTATAGTTCAGAATTTGCCTTTTGAGTCGTATCTCTTTGTATTTCTCGTACTGCCTATGGCGATATAGTCTTTCATTTTTTTCGTTCATATCCAAAAATAGTCATTTTGCATTTATTTTTGTTAGATAATTTCAATGGGTATAGAATTTCTGGTAAACATTTTTTTCAGCTCTTTAAGATGTTGATCCAATAAATTCTGTCCTGCATTTTTCTCTACCATTGTTTTCCTATAAGGGATTTATTTTTCTGGGTGCTTTTGAGATATTTTCTTTATCTTTAGTTTTCAGCAATTCCACCAGAATATATCTGGGTGTAGTTGTGTTTGCATTTATCTTGCTTTGGGTTTACTATGCACCTGGGAACTTTGTTTATGTTTGAGAAATTGTTGATAATTTTATCTTGAAAAATACATTTTGTCATATTCCTTCTCCTCTCCTTCTGAGATTCCAAACATGCATATATTAGATATTGTCCAATAGGTAATTGAAGCTCTGCTTATTTTTTTTAAAATATTTTCACTCTTTTCGTTAATTAGTATCTCTCTTTTTTCCCATTTTATTGAGATGTCATTGACATATAACATTGTATAAGTTTAACATATGTACAACATAATGATTTGATACATGTATGTATTGCAAAATGATTAGAACAATAAATTTAGTTAACATCTATCACCTCACATAGTTGCAAATTTTTTTTCTTATATTGAGAAATTTTAAGACCTACTCTCTTAGCAAATTTCAAATATACAATACGGTATCATTAATTATAGTCACCATGCTGTGCATGACATCCCCATAAAATTATTTATCTTATAACTGGAAGTTTGTACCTTTTGACCCTCTTCATCCATTTCCCCCAACCGCAACTACCAGCCTCTGGCAATCGCAAAACTGTTCTCTGGTTCTATGAATTCAGTGTTTTCTTAGATTCTACGTATAAGTGAGATCATACAGTATTTGTCTTTCTCTGATCTCACTTTTCTTTAGAATAGATAATTTTCATTAATAGAAATTATGTAATCTAAAAATTCACTGAATTTCACTACTGTCTTTGATTGATTGTCTATGTAGTGAATTTATTTCAGATATTGTAATTTTCAGTTTTGGAATTCCTATTTTTTTAGTTTTGAGTTCTCTGCTGAGATTACCCTTATGTGCTATCATTATGATATTTTTTAAATACTCTAAACATGTTTTTAGAAGCTACAAAGAACTTTTCTTCTAATTTCAACATTTGTCTCATCTTGGGGTCTATTTCTATTGACTGTATATTTTTCCTGACTGAGGCCATTTTTGCCTGCTTATTTGCAGATCTAGAAAATTTTATCATATACTGAATACTGTGGCTAATACATTATAGAGACTCTGGATTCTGTGTTCTTTCTCTTAAGAATGCTACTTTTTATTCTAGCCAGGCAGTTCATGTGTTTTCACTCAAACCCCAAACTCTATTTCCCCTGTTTTGGGCAGCAGTTAAAATCTCTGCTCAGGTCTTTTAGACTTACAGATTTTGATTTCTTTTGTCCTCGCACCCTCCCAAAGATATGCACAATTCGGTTTATAATTTATATGAAGATTTGGGGGTTACTTTCTCTGTGTCTTCCTCTTTTCCATGTCTCCCTCTCCCCCCACCCCACACACAAACTTTCAAACACTTTGTCAGCCCTGAATTCTGTTCTTGGATTCCATAAATCAGTAAGAATGCAGCTTTCTGGCTGAGTTTGGTCATCCAGGTGAGATCTGGGAGTACTCTGATATAGGAGCAGGATGAACTAAAATCTTTCTCAAAGCATTTCCTTTCCTTCAAGGGTCAATCATCTCTGCTCTCTTTGGTTACTCTCTAATGTCTCCAAATAACTGATCTTAATACTTTTTCTGAAATTTATCATTGGTGTCTGTGGGATATCCATGAAAGGATTAGGCAAATACAAGTTACTCTACCATTACCAGAAATTGAACCTATCTTTGCTACAATAGTTTAAACTACCTGGAGGGGTCCTCCCTAGTTTAGTTATACAGCAAGCCCACAAAGAGCCTTCTTCCTTTATTCTTGGTGAGTTACACAAAGGAAAGGACTGATGTCTCCATGAAACTATTTATATTTCTATAAAAATAGAGAGAACGAAGCCTATCTGACATCTGATTTGTAGGTAGAATTTAAACTCAAGTCTCCATAGGAATTACAAATACAAGGATATCCAGTGGAGAATAGCCTTGAAGTTGCTCTATTATGCCAAAGGATTTGTTGACTAAACCAGTGACCTTAAGCTGAGACTAATTTTCTTACTCCATAAAATGAGAGGCGTTAATATACACTTTCACCCAAAGGATATTATGTAAAGGTTTTTGTTAGGTCTAAAATGTTTGAACTTCTTTAAGAAAAATACTATGTAAATAGAAGATGTGTCTTGTAAGAGAAACCATTTTATTCAGTTTTCTAAACAACTCCCACAATGCCCTTTCTACTGATGCATAACTAGTATTTAATGATAATACTATTTGCATTTTAAATTACTTTGCGTGCACGGGATATTTACTCTGATCGCAAGAAGTTTATTGCCTTGGAGGGAGAGGGTGTTATTCCTTGTCATAATTAACTTCTGCTTAAAAGTACTGTATGATCTTGGAAAATACAGAAGCCTTGTTAACAGTGCCGTATTTATTTTTCATCATACAGCAGAAAATTAATGCATAATTTTCTTTTGGTTTCTTTTGGTATTTTTTACCATTGCCTTAAACCAAAAATTAAATTTTCTTCAGTTATATGTTGTTAATTATTTAATTAAAGGCAGAGTATTTCTATGACCACGAACAGAGAATTTGGTAGGCTTGTTGGAATTAATCTCCTTCCTATCACTCCATAACAACATAAGAATTAGAGTTTATAATTAGAGTAATAGGTTCCAGTTCATTCTGCTGCTTCTTTTCTCCTGAATAATTTTTAATAGCACTCCATTACATGACCAAAATTTTCTCTGTGTGAACAATACATTTTTTTTTTAAAAATTATAACGAAAAGTCTCCCCACTCATATTTATCTTGTTAATTCATTTGTGATATCAATGTCATGAAGTAAAACTACTTGTTATATTTGTATATATATGCATCATTAGATTCCAGAAGGAGGCACTATTATCTTTTGGTTATGAAAATTGTTATCTATCTTAGCTATTATAACATAACACGAAAGTCAAGCTAGAATTACAAAATGGCTATGCCGAAATATATATGAAGTTATTTTATACATGTTAAAAAATAAAGTATTATTAAAGTGACATTGAAGTCATAAACATAGTAATATTTGAGTAAATTTTAAACAATATATAACTCACAATGAATGAGGAAACAAGCATATGCCAGACGTTTTCTCCAGACTATCAAGATAAAGCAAGCCAGTGCAGTTCGGTCTAATGACTGATTTCTCCGTTTATACAGTTAATGTATAGACTGATGTAAATTCAAGTTATAATCTGGAGCAGGAGAGAATATCATATGCAATATTACTTAGATATTTTAACTAACTTGAGTATGCGTTATAATTACTCTGAACAGAAAAACGTGCTATTAGATCTGTAGTGTTGCTACAGCTTTACTATTTAACTAATAAGTAAGAAGATTTCATTTAAGATAAAAATTTTAAACCAGTTCTGTTGTGTGGCAGGCCACCCAGAGCTGTCAAGTTGTGTCTTTCTTTTGACAGTGACAGTACCTGTTTTTCTATAGTTAATATTTTGCTGAAAGAATAAAACTTTAGACACGGCAGAATCTTTGAAAAATCATTGTATCTATTCACAGACATAAACACTCTATTTTGGGTAAACTCATGAAGTATACTTCTTGTGGATCCTTGGGTAGAAGCATATCCTTCTTAGACAGATGCAAAATATCCAGGTTGATGTTTGTATTTTGGGAACAGATAAAATTAAAGGCTAAGTCACAAATAAGAGCTTTTTGTGATTTATTCATTATCAATGGTTAGAGAAAATTTCCATGTACTTAGGTCACAATTACTTCACTTCAATTATATTTAAAAATATACTGAGCCCTGTTGTTTGGAAAGTCAATGTGCTGTGTACAATATAGAACCGAAAGTTAGTATCTGTCCTTTGGGAGTTTATAGTCTTTTCTTACAGTTACAGAATAAGCCAGAAATTGATAACAGCCAGGAGAAAGGTGCAGAGGGCTTTCTGAGGTACAAAGTGGGCTTTCTGAGAAGGAAGTGAACATATTTGCAATGACACTGGAAAAGTAATTTAGAACTATATTTGGGGAGGTGTTGCTAAAATTTGGAGAGTGTGTAAATGAATTCAATAGTTCTAAGGATTTATTAAACAATGTTTGAGCTGAGAATTGACATCATATGTTTCTGATTAAATTTCAATATTCAATCTCAATGGTTTTAATGTTACTAAATTCTGTCACTGAAGAGTTTTAGCAGTATGGTATTCCATGACTCTGATTCTAGACCTTTAAAACTCATAGCAAAAGTATGTGATATTATTCACTGAAATGTTAATAATAGGAAGCATTCATCTAAGCTGAATGGAAAAAAATGTTAAATACATTTTTTGGTCCAGTGGCTACACTAATAATAACAGATAATCAGTGAGTACAACAGCAAGGATTAAAAAAAAAAATTACACAAGGTCCGTAATCTTGTATCTGAGATATAAACCCAGCTTTTCAGTCTCTTATAACCTAAGACCATCACATTGAACTCACAGTTGAATGTCATTTCTACTTCTATCACCAATTTTCATAGTACACTGAAATAAATCCTGCAAGTATCTACAATTCATTTCATTATCCATGAACTTGAGACTATTAGCAGATCTTCATCATCGCTTAGAAGTTTGCAACGAAATGCAACGTGATGATTATTATTAACTACAGTGTTGGCACCTGAGTGATTTTCTGTGTCATTTAGGTATGCTTTGAACAATACTTTTTCCATAGCAAGCTGATTCCTCAGAATATGTTAACTTATGTAAAAAGGATTTCATTATCAAATTACCTTGGGAAATTTAACATTAAATACAATTTTTTTTTTAAAGATTTTATTTATTTTATTTTTTCCCCCCAAAGCCCCAGTAGATAGTTGTATGTCATAGCTGCACATCCTTCTAGTTGCTGTATGTGGGACTCGGCCTCAGGATGGACGGAGAAGTGGTGCCTCGATGCGCACCCGGGATCCGAACCCGGGCCACCAGCATTGCAGCGTGCGCACTTAACCACCAAGCCACAGGGCCGGCCCTACAATTTTTAACTTCAATCAGTCAAAATTTTAGTTATTGTACATTGTAGATTTTCAACAGAGGATAAAATATACAACATTTTACTCACTTATTTAATCACAGATTTGTTTCTGCATATGTAAAACTACATATACATATATATACGTAAATATATTCACCAGAAATATTTTCAACCTAATGTTACATATCGGTAGAGAGGAATCTGTTATGTGTTTCTAAGAATTCACTGATGTTGAATTTTGATTTTTACCAAATGACCCTAATCTTGTCCTAAGCCGGGTCATTTGCTATTCTGTCTAAGCTACAATGGTCTTTCAAGGAAGTATGTGGCTACAACTTATGGCGCATACAGGGCTTGTGATGAAATTAAGGGTCAGTGAAATGGAGCAATGAATCCATGATCTTCCTTTCTGATTTCCCATCTCTCCTCCTCAGAAAATTCAGTACAGGAAAGATACTGTCCTCCCTTTATGCTGTTGGTGAGAAATATATTGGTGTCTGTCGCTAGTTTCCCATACTGGTTACGCATTTACATCACCTGGAAATGTTTTAAAAATACCAATACCAGGCCACCCCCATGCCAAGTATTCAGTGTCTCTGGGCACAGGGCTCTAGCACTGCTTTTTCTAATTATCTTTTTTTCTCTTCTCTCTTTAAGTAGACCAAGTGATAAAAACGTGCAGCCAGGGTTGAGAAGTACTGGCATAAATATGTCTGGAGACTGCGTGAGGAAGTCACCATTCTAGACTTGTTGCTGTTAGATTAACCAGCAATTTTCCAATGAGACACATGTATGAAGAAAGCTCCTTCTGCTGCTCGGGGCCTTCGCTGAGTGCTTTTTCTTGCCACAGCTCTAATTACAATCATGTATCTTTGGTATCCTTGATCTTAAGTGTAAGGTAAATTAAAGGGAAATGGGTGTTGCCTACAGAATATTTTACTACGGAAATGCCATCTTTCACACAGGAGGGAGTATGTGCAACGGTTAAAAGTGGGGGTCTTTAGGTCAGCCGTGTACTTGGCATTGTGTTGCCATAAAAAAATCACCACTACTTTTTGTTTGTTTGTTTGTTTCCTCTTTAAATGAAGCTGAAAACGATACTTACTTCGGATGTTAGAGATGTAGCTTCATACAAAGCATTTGGTAAATAGTACATTTTGGTTATTTTAATCATCATCATCTTCATATTAGAAAATAAATGTATATTTATTTTCTGTAAATAAATTTCTATAAATTCTATAAATAAATAAATGTATATGTACTTATCGAATATATTAAATGCAGAGATCCAAATATTTATCTTCTTCCTAACAAAGTGCACAGTCCCTGGTATGTTATACAAAGCTGATTCCATTCTGTGTTTCTTCAATAACAACATTTACTCTCCTGAGCAGACATGTAGAGAATTCTAAGGTCTAGCCTCCTGGAGCCTTTCTGATTTTTCATTACAATCCACAAGAAAAAAATTAAGACCATAGACTATTGAACTATGATCGTGCCTGGGACATAGAATGCCCATCCCCACCTCTGCGCTCACACTCTTTTCTCTGTCCATCCACACCTCTACCTCTGTAGATCCTAGCGGTCATTCAACATCCACATGCATTGCCTGCCTCCCCCACGAAGCCTTGCTCCTGCCCATGCTACTCTGCCCACACTCTAGCTGTCATAACACTTGGATTGTATTTGTACTATCTCTCAAATCACTTAGTTCATAATATAAAATATAATCACTATAGAGGAGACCAGACAAGATTATCTCCCAGTCCGACTGAAAGAAAAGGTTATCTGGACATATTTTTAGAATAATCAAGCCTCATTTCAATCAAAACCCATAACAATATCCTAAGTCTGAGGTGTGTAAATTACGTGAATGACATTTCTCCCCTTTCGAGGAGGGAAATACAACCTTCCTGCTGTTGCTGGTGTACTAACTTAAGTCAAAGTAGGTTAAGAAGAATTTAAATAAATTATTCTAAATTGAACATGAAATGGCTTGAGGACTCCCTTATACTTGCCAACAAATCATCATCCAGGCTGGATGAAAATGAACGAGTTTAGAAAATTGAAAACTTTTGAGGACTTTGCCCTTACGGGGTGCCCCTAATATCAATGTTGGAAGTGTTTGCAGAGTTCTCACGTGATCACAGCTGTCCTAACCTAGCTGAGACCGGTGCTCCTGCCTCCAAGGGTACAACAATGAGGATGGTGTCTTTGGTTGCAATTTATGTGTTAGCCATGCAAATTTTTACTCTCCCCATTTGACTGAAATCCATTCTTCATCATAAGAACCTGGCAGAAGCTGCCTGTATGAACTCTATAAGCTACATTAACTATGTTCTACTAGAAAGCTGGGATATTTTATATCCTACGAACAATAACTCGATTCACAGGTTTTTCTTTGGGGAGGCCAGCCCTAAACAAAAATGTCATGGTAGCTTTCTTGCCATAATACCACGATACCAGCTTTAACTGAATTTCTCATTATTAGAGTCACAAAAGCATTAGATTGCAAAGCTGAGTCATTGTCTCCAGAAGCTACCATGGTAATATCTGCACAAGGGAAATATACAAGAATGATATGATTCTTGGGAAAACTGTCAGGAAAGAACATGTTCATGGGTAATAAGCATCAGAGAAAGGGCAGGGAGAAAGTACGATTATTAGGCTGGTAACTTTAAAGGTAAGGACTAGATGTTAAATTAATTCTATGTATCAAGGCAAAAATTGGTTATGATTTTCCTTTCTTCATGCTTTAAACTCATCACAAGTATTTTTTTTGAGATAATAACCAAGATTGCTTGTGTCCTTTACATTGTGAGGTATGTGAAATGCAATTTTTTTGTGAAATCTAAACACGCTTTCATTTATTTGTAGTCAATAATCATTCTAAAGGAAACAAAAAGAGATAAATTTAATTTATCAATTAAAAGCGGTAAATAGTGATGCAATAGCCAAATAGTGACTATTTTAATTGCCCTTCCTTGCTGTGCTTAGGCAATAGACATTAGATGTGATCTTAGCATCATGGAAAAATCCAAATTCAAAGGCAAGTGCTGAATCTTTTTTATGGAGTAGTATTAGGAAACACAATTTTAATTATTTCATTTTCCATGTTGATTCCATTTTGGTATATTCTTACAGAGAAAAGCATGTACAAATATTATTCAGTACTCTATTCTATCATGTATGATTCATGAATACCATGTTAACTTTACCCAAATACTGCCTTTTCCTTAACTAAATCTGGAGAATTGTAATGACTATCTCCAATTAAGACTTAAAAAAAGAGGAGAAGTCAAGAGGGCGGCGTAGGCAGACTCTGAACTCACCTCCTCCCGTGGACACAGCCAATTTACAACTACTCGTGGAAAAATTACCCCTGAGACAGAACTGAAAACTGGATAAGAGGAACTCCTGCAACAAAGGACAATCCTAATTGAGGTGGAAGAGGCAGAAACTCCCTTCTGGAGAGGAAAAACGCTGCCTTCACAAGCCGCCAGCGTCACGGCCGCCGGGAGCAGCGCACAGGTACCCAGCCTCCCTGGAGGAGCGGGACCCTGACCCAGGAGCGCCCCTGCTGTGGGCACTTTGTGGAACCAGCACAATCCAGTTGAGTGGCATAATATCTGACTTTGCCTGCTACAAAAACATTGGGGAGCACCCCCAGAAAAGCTGGTTCACAAAGAAATTAAAACCGGCTCTTAAAGGGCCCATGCGCAAACTCACCCGTTTCAGAAAGCAACCTAAAATCACCATAAAGAAAGGTGCACAGTGCTTTGGTGAAAAGAGACTCACCTGATAGGCCCTGAGTGCATCTCCGTGAGAGGTGAGACCTCTCCAGGGACTGGGACATTGGCAGCGGACATTGTTGTGGCCTGGTGTGGGCGTGCTGACACAGACGCCATTGGAGTTCTCCCTGGGGCCTGCTAGCCAGGGTCTGCCCCACCCACTAGAGCCCCGATTTAATCCAGCTCAGCCAGGGTGGGCAGCCCACCCTAAAGACTGGTCCCACCCAACAACAAGCCCTCAGGCAACATGTGGGCCTGCATAGATTGGTGACTGGATTCTTTGCAGCCTGGAAACTGAGCCCACTATCAGCTGACTTCTCAGCAGAAACCTTACAGGCTAGAAGAGAATGGCACGATATATTTAAAGTGCTAAAAGGAAAAAACTTACAGCTAAGAATACTCTACCCAGCAAGGTTATCATTCAAAATGGAAGGAGAGATCAAAAATTTCCCAGACAAGCAAAAATTAAAGGAGTTTGTCACCAAGAAACCAGTGCTACAAGAAATGTTAAAGGGACTGATCTAAGGGGAAAAGAGAAGACCACAAATAGGAAAAATTATCTATTGCCATGATAAGAGGATAATGGATACAAATGCACAAAAAAGAGGTTAGATATGATATCAAAAACATAAAATGAGGGAGGAGGGGAGTTAAAGAGTAGAGCTTTCAAACAGAGGTCAAACTAAAGAGACCATCAATTCTGTATAGAAGAAGAAAGGAACAGAGAAGGACTACTAAAACACTGAGAAAAAAAAAGGTTAAAAAATGGCAGTAAATACATACTTATCAATAGCTACTTTAAACATCAATGGACTAAATGCTCCAATTAAAAGGCAAAGGGTGGCTGATTGGATAAAACAACAAGACCCATATATATGCTGCATACAAGAGACACACTTCAGACCTAAAGACACTCACAAACTGAAAGTGAAGGGATGGAAAAAGATACTCCACGCAAATGGCAAGGAAAAGAAAGCTGGGGTAGCAGTACTCATATCAGACAAAATAGACTTTAAAATGAAAACTGTAAAAAGAGACAAAGAAGGGCATTACACAATGATCAAGGGAACAATCCAACAAGAGGATATAACACTTGTAAATATCTATGCACCCAATGTAGGTGCACCTAAATATATAAAGCAATTGTTAACAGACATAAAAAGAGAAATAGACAGTAACACAATAATAGTAGGGGACTTTAACTCTCCACTTACACCAACGGATAGATCATCCAAACAGAAGATCAATAAGGAAACATTGGCCGTAAATGACACACTAGGACAGATGGCCCTAGTCGATATACACATTCCATCCAAAAACCGAAGAATAAATGTTCTTTTCAAAAGCACATGGAACATTCTCCAGGATTGATCACATATTAGGCCACAAAACAAGTCTCCATAAATTTAAGAAGATTGAAATAATACCAAGCATCTTTTCTGACCACAACAGTATGAAACTAGAAATCAACTATAGGAAGAAAATCAGAAAAGCCACAAATATGTGGAGATTAAACAAAATGCTACTGAACAATGACTGGGTCAACGAAGAAATCAAAGAAGAAATCAAAAAATACCTGGAGACAAATGAAAATGAAAATACGACATGCCAGAATCTATGGGATACAGCAAAAGCGCTTCTAAGAGGGAAGTTTATAGCAACACAGGCTTATCTCAACAAACAAGAAAAGTCTCAAATAAACAATCTAACAATGCACCTGAAGGAACTGGAAAAACAAGAACAAACAAAGCCCAAAATCAGTAGAAGGGAAATAATAAAAATCAGAGCAGAAATAAATGAAATAGAGACCAAAAAAAAAAAAAAAAAAATAGAAAAAATTAATAAAACCAAGAGCTGGTTCTTTGAAAAGATCAACGACATTGACAAATCTTTAGCTAAACTCACCAAGAAAAAAAGAGAGAAGGCACAAATAAGTAAAATCAGAAATGAAAGAGGAGAAATTACAGCAGACACCTCAGAAATACAAAAGATTATGAGAGAATACTATGAAAAGCTATATGCCAACCAATTCGACAATCTGGAAGAAATGGATAAATTCTTAGAATCATACAACCTTCCAAAACTGGATCAAGAAGAAGTAGAGAATTTGAATAGACCAATTACCAGTAAGGCGATCGAAACAGTAATCAAAAACCTCCCCAAAAATAAAAGTCCAGGACCAGAGGGCTTCCCTGGTGAAGTCTACCAAACATTCAAAGAAGACTTAATACCTATCCTTCTCAAACTCTTCCAAAAAATTGAGGAGGGGGGAAAGCTCCCTAACTCATTCTACGAAGCCAACATTACCTTGATACCAAAACCAGACAAGGACAACACAAAAAAAGAAAATTACAGGCCCATATCACTGATGAACATCGATGCAAAAATCCTCAACAAAATACTAGCAAATCGCATACAACAATATGTTAAAAAGATTATACACCATGATCAAGTGCAATTTATTCCAGGTATGCAGAGATGGTTCTACATTCGCAAATCGATCAACATAATACACCACATTAATAAAATAAAGAATAAAAATCACATGATCATCTCAATAGATGCAGAGAAAACATTTGACAAGATACAGCATCCATTTATGATAAAAACTCTGAATAAAATGGGTATAGAAGGAAAGTACCTCAACATAATAAAGGCCATATATGAGAAACCCACAGCTAATATCATCCTCAATGGTGAAAAACTGAAAGCTATCCCTCTAAGAACAGGAACCAGACAAGGATGCCCAGTATCACCACTCCTATTTAACATAGTACTGGAAGTCCTAGCCAGAGCAATCAGGCAAGAGAAAGAAATAAAAGGGATCCAAATTGGAAAGAAAGAAGTGAAACTGTCACTATTTGCAGATAACATGATTTTATATATAGAAAACCCTAAAGAATCCATCAGAAAACTTTTAGAAGTAATAAACAAATATGGTCAAGTTGCAGGATACAAAATCAACATACAAAAATCAGTTGCATTTCTATACACTAACAACGAAGTAGCAGAAGAGAAATTAAGAATACCATCCCATTTACAATTGCAACAAAAAGAATAAAATACCTAGGAATAAACTTAACCAAAGAGGTGAAAGACCTGTACACCGAAAACTATAAAACATTACTGAAAGAAATTGAAGAAGACACAGAGAAATGGAAAGATATTCCGTGCTCTTGGATTGGAAGAATTAGCATAGTTAAGATGTCCATACTTCCTAAAGCCATCTATAGATTCAATGCAATCCCTATCAAAGTTCCAACAACATTTTTCACAGAAATAGAACAAAGAATCCTAAAATTTATATGGAAAAACACAAGACCCCAATTAGCTAAAGGAATCCTGAGAAAAAAGAACAAAGCTGGAGGTATCACACTCCCTGATTTCAAAATATACTACAAAGCTATAGTAACCAAAACAGCATGGTACTGGCACAAAAACAGACACACAGATCAATGGAATAGAATCGAAATCCCAAAAATAAACCCACACATCTATGGACAGCTAATATTTGACAAAGGAGCCAAGAACATACAATGGGGAAAAGAAAGTCTCTTCAACAAATGGTGTTGGGAAAACTGGATAGCCACATGCAAAAAAATGAAAGTAGACCCTTACCTTACACCATACACAAAAATTAACTCCAAATGGATTAAAGACTTGAATGTAAGACCTGAAACTATGAAACTTCTAGAGAAAAACATAGGAAGTACGCTCTTTGACATCAGTCTTAGCAACATATTTTCAAGCACCATGTCTGACCGGGCAAGAGAAACAATAGAAAAAATAAACAAATGGGACTACGTCAAACTAAAAGTCTTCTGCACAGCAAAGGAAACCATCAACAAAACGAAAAGACAACCTAACAATTGGGAGAAGATATTTGCAAACCATACATCTGATAAGGGCGTAATCTCCAAAATATATAAAGAACCCATGCATCTCAACAACAAAAAAACTACCAACCCAATTAAAAAATGGGACAAAGACCTGAAGAGACATTTCTCCAAAGAAGATATACAGATGGCCAACAGATACACGAAAAGATGTTCAAAATAATTAACTATCAGGGAAATGCAAATCAAAACTACAATGAGATATCACCTCACACCAGTCAGAATGGCTATAATTAACAAGACAGGAAACAACATGTGTTGGAGAGGATGTGGAGAGAAGGGAACTCTCATACACTGCTGGTGGGAGTGCAAACTGGTGCAGCCACTACAGAAAACAGTATGGAGATTTCTCAAAAAATCAAGGATAGAACTACCATGTGATCCAGCTATTCCACTGTTGGGTATTTATCCAAAGAACTTGAAAACACCAATGCGTAAAGATACATGCACCCCTGTGTTCATTGCAGCGTTATTCACAATAGCCAAGACTTGGAAGCAGCCTAAGTGCCCATCAAGGGATGAATGGATAAAGAAGCTGTGGTATATATACACAATGGAATACTACTCAGCCATAAGAAACGATGAAATCCAGCCATTTGTGACAACATGGATGGACATTGAGGGTATAATGCAAAGTGAAATAAGTCAGAGGGAGAAGGTCAAATATCGTATGATTTCCTTCATTAAGTAGTAGATAATAACAACAATAAACAAACACATAGAGACAGAGATTGGATTGGTGGTTACCAGAGGGGAAGGGGGGAGGGAGGAGGGTGAAAGGGATAATTCGGCACATCTGTGTGGTGATGGGTTGTAATTAGTATTTGGGTGGTGAACATGATGTAATCTATGCAGAAATAGAAGTACAATGATGTACACCTGAAATTTTTACAATGTCATAAACCAATGTTACTGCAATAAACAAAAAATTAAAAAAAAATAAATATAAACGCAGGTTTCTTTGAAGGCAATTGTTTTGGTTATATTAAATATTTTTTAACATCAATAGTAAAATGACTTAGAATGTATTCATAGAGAAACAAACAGCTACTTTTTCAAATATCTTGAAATCTTCATGATGGGTAATAAAGATTTTTTCCTTAAAAAAAAAGTAAAAAGTGCCAAAGTCATCAGATAATGGTTGAAAACTTTAAACTATTTGCTAATAAATCTGTTTCTCTATGCACAAATGTATATGTAAATGTCTGCAAAGAATATAATCTTTGGGCAATTTCGATAGGTTAACAGAGAAAGAGCTACCATTTCTTATATTCATATATTTTTACTTTTAATTTATATTGTGATCTTTTTCTATATAGGATTTGGGAGAAAATTTGGATGCAAGATTTTTGTCCATATGTCAGTTGAAAGAAAGTAAGGCTTCTTTTCACAGAATGAACTGCCACATTTAGTCACTTCTATACATGTGAACCTTTTCTCCCCTCCATGGTGGATTCTCAGTCTCCCCCTTATTTCTAACTATTGCTGTTTATATGCCATATTATATTCTCTAATTTCCTTTTATCTTTCCTTTATTTTGCAATGTCTCAATACGTGTCTCTTTAAGACAAGTTAATTTAGCCAATTACTCCAGTTTAGTTGAAGATAACATCTTTAATTTATCCAGGCTTCCCTTTATTCTTTCTAGGATACTCTTTCCATTAATTTCATGAAACATTCTAATTCTCCAGTTTAGGGAAAAACTAATTTCTCCATATACATGCACACACACACACACGCACTCAGATGCAAATTAATATGTAACTATACTTTCAAAACTAATTTTTTTCTCTCCTATTTTTAGATAATCTTTTTTTCTGCATTTTTCAGGGCATTTGAAATAGTAATAGATTTTAAATTGAGAAATCTCTATTTATTATGAATTATGTTATCCTTACACTGTTTCTATTCACTTACATTTTAGTAAAACTAAATTTCAGCTTCTCTCTTGAGAGAATGTTTTGACACAATAGGATGTAAGGACCCAGGATGCCTGGAGGAATATTTGGAGAATTATTGAGAAAGGCAAAAAGTGCAAGATTCGAAAGCATGAGGTATTTGAAAGTAAAAGTGCCATTTCTTTCATTCATCCATTTATTAAAACATTGCTCATACACTTACTGTTTTAGCCATCAGAGCAGATGAAAAATGCCATCCTTGATCTTCAAGTTGGGGGGAGAGAGAGGAAATATATAAAATAATGCACCATGTGCCAAATAAATGCATATAAGGAAGTAACCAGCCCTACCTGGAGCAAGTTTCACAAAGGAGGGATGTTTTGAAAAAGGTTTTGAAACTAACAGGAACAGCTTGAAAGTGCCTATTTTATGGATTTCACACTTCTGATGTATTATCTCAGCAAATCATTCATATAGACATTTCCCATATAATTTGATGGTTTGAATGTGTTTATGTCCATAGATGAACTACTTCTGCTCCTAATTCAGATGACCTAGAAGACATTATCTCTGTTTCAGTTGAGAGATCATTTGCTCCTGAATATGTGCTATCTGCTGCTTTCCTGTGTAAATAGGTTTTTTGTTCATACTGTATAAACAGAACAATGAAAATGATACACCCAAAATATAACTATATTGATTTAAATTATAAGAAGACCACGACCACAGAAAGTATATTTAAAATGATTAAATATTTCAATGTTTGGTTATTAGTTTTCTAAAAAAAAATTGGGGTTACAATATTTGTACACCTTCTCCAGCTCCCTTGCCTGCCTCTCTCCTGTCTCAGTTGCATCTTGTTCCTTTTCCCTCTCAGAGCCCCGTGCATGAACGTCCCAATAAATTGCCAGCACGTTATCCTTTGCCTCAGGCTCTATTTTCTAGAGCACCAAGGTCAATGTAATTGTGCCTCAGGATGGGGCTTTGTAGTCAGGTTACTCAGCTCTCTGAAAACAAAGACTGCTGGCGTGGAGTAGTATCATAATTACCTTAGCATCCACCTGTGGTTGATTATGATGTGCAGATGGAGGGCAAGGCATTGAAAGGGAATTTAATAATTTGGGAAATCATGTTATTTATTAGGATTGAAATGTGAAGAAATTATTTATGTCAATAGTACAGACCTTAAATATTAGATTAAAAGAGTCAGGGAATATACTTCCCAAATCATGCTCAGAAAGCCAGAGGATACTAAATTTGCAGCCTTGGTAGTTTTTCTATTACAAAGTTAGGACTCTGAAAGTGAAAGAGTGGGACACTGAGATCTGGGATGGGGCAATGGGTGGATGAACCTAACAATATAGAACCCAAATTTCCAGCCCTTCTCTATGGTTATAGGACATACTTCAGTCTCCTCTTACCTGGAGACTCTGCAATGATCTCACACAAGGCGGGTGTCTTATAATAAGACACTTAGTCCCCTTAAGATGTGCTCCCATCACCCCACATTCCCTACAGGCCATAACCAAAGTGAGGTCTCAGCACAGCCTCAAAGGGGAAATCAAAGCCATACTCCAGGAAGAAATAACCTATACTGGAAAAGTCATGGCATTGCATGGCTGTGTAGGGGCAAGAAACCAGAAAGGATGTATGGGTCTAGGTCTTAGGACTGTTAGGCTGGAAAGGGAGGTGGAATATAAGACCCGACAGGCTCAGAATCTCATGAACCAGGAGTTAATATTTTACAAAGGATTACAAGAGTTAGCCCTAATAATTTTCTGTGTTTGCTCCCGGAATTCTCTATTGTCTCTCTATTCTCTCTAGGAAAGATGGGATTCTAGAAAGGCATAGTGCAAGTAGCAGCAATTAATCATCAGCACCAAGGTGGATCTAATCATCACTCAAAGTGGAAAACAGGGCCTGGACCCACAAAGATCTGTGGTGGCAGCTAACAGACCATGGTATTCCTATGGAAGTGAGACAGAGAGCTGAATAGGATGCTATATGTTCTATACAATTAGGGGGAAAAAAAATCAAGAGCAGGTTAAATTAGCAGATGGCTAATGACAGCTATTGCATTGAAAAGGCAAAGCTACTTACCCAGTCTCCAAATATAAGCTGTGCCAGATACCCAGATGCACTGATGGAAGGGGAGGCTGGGTTACCTTGAGCGGGGACCCTGCAATTCCATAGCAAGAATATGCAGTAAATATTCCTCCAATTGTTCCTCCGAATAATCATATAGCTATTTGCCAAGATAACTGCATACTGGTGAATAGGAAATATGCAGATTTTTAAAAGAATGTTAGGTATGGGGTTCCAGATGACATTGATACTCAGAGACTGGAAATGCCACCATGGTTCACCAATTAGAATGGGGGTGAAGATCAAGTGATAAATGCAGTTCTGGCTTGCAATTATTTTACAGGTCTGTGGGCTCACCTTGTGGTGACTTCCCCAGTGAGCTGACACACTGGAAGGACATAGATGGATATGAGTACTAGGAATGGGCACTGTGTGGGATACAAACATTGTAGACTTTCTCATTTTCCCTTAGCTGTCTCTTTTCTCTCTCACGGTCAACAGCTTTATCCATGTTGATTTCCTTTTCCATTTTTACACTTGGATGAAATGTCTCAACAGACAACATGATATCTAGTTGTCTGAGAAGTTGACAAGGGCTGAAGGATACATTTTGAAAGTGTGAGCATGTTAGCTCTCCATGGGTGAATTATGACAATGGGAAATGGAAGACTGGAAGAAATTGAATAGATAAATTTCTCCTCCTTTCTTCTTTCATCGGCTGCTCTGTGGTGTAATTTCTCCTCGCAAACCTTTCAGAAAAGTCTTATTTGCCAAGCAAATGTATGTCCTATACAACCAGTTGTGTCTTTCATGGCTTGTGTTAAAGGAGTTACCACCACAGTAGTGAATTGTACCATGACGCCCTGTATCTTTACCTCACTTCTGTCTTTCTCCTCACCCTTACCAGCCTGGGCTTGGACTTGCCAGATGGCATCAACACTTAGATCCATGTTTTGGGCTCTAATATAGAGGACAATATTAAGACACAGTATGAGTATTTAAAGAACAATTAACTAAACCACTTTTTTGCCAACCAGGTCGGATTTTTGGGAGGGACTATTTCACATGTTCTGTTGCGTCAAAGTTATTGAGCATGAAGAATACAGATTCAGGATTATTGTTTTTTTTTTTCAATTTGACACAGATTATATTATAATTAGCCAGTGTGGACAAAGCATCATAAAAATTAATATTAAAATGTTATTCATTTGGCGTGTCATTCACTTCTTTTGGAGATCTTTTATTTTATTTATTTATTTTTTGAAGTGATGGCTCTGTTTATTATCTTGATTGTGGTGATGGTATCACCAGGGTATGCATATGTTTAAACTCATCAAAATGTATACATTAAATATGTGCAATGTTTTGTGTATCAATTATACCTCAGTAAGGAGATCTTTTAGATTGGCAAGTTGAATGAGAATTTATGCACTTAGCTCCTCCCAGCAATAACTACTCTATCCCTTTCTCTTTTGAATTTCAGTCAGTTCTGACTAAGCACTGTATCAATTTCTTCCTCTCCCAGCAATGCCATTTCCTCTCCTTCCATCTCAGTTACTGTCTGTGTTATCAGGTAACCTAAGATAATAAAAAATTTAGCTCACTCATACTTCATACACAAAGTGATTTGTGTGCTAGGTTTAAAAAGGGCAGGTGAGCTGACAGAGGCACCGGGGTGTGGGAGGTGCGTTTGTGACGGCTGTGTTGTGGCAGTCATGTTAGTGATAGCCACGAGAGAGCTGGCGAGGAAGAAGGGCACTTTTTGGAAGACCATCAGACCATTCTGCCACTTCAGGGTAGCCCTTAGGAAGCCTGAATTGTCCTGTTTGTTCTCAATTCTCCTTGCAAACTGACTGGGGATCAGGAGGCTAGGACAACCCAATGTTATAATATAGTTCAGGGCCAGGGATATGAGTTAGGTCATGAAATTATAGCAAAAAATAAGTAGGGGAAATAATTGCTCCCAAATCAGTCTGTGGCATAGACAATGCTGTTCACCAAATATTTTTCTTTTCTTTGTGGGAACACAGCTAGACATTCTTGCACTTTCCTAGCATTGGGTGACCAAGTTCTGTTCATGTGAGAGAGAGTGATGTATGCTACTTCCAGCCTTGATCCATGAAACCTATTGTGTGGCCTTCCACGTATCATAAAATAGAACCTTAAGGCCAAGGGGATGGTCTGAAGACCATCTGCAAATGTGCGTTAGACTGCTTCATGAGCCAGAAATCAACCTTTCTTAGATGAACCTACTAAGATTTGGGGGTTGTTGATTGTAGCGGTTGGCCACTCCTATGTAATATGGCGTCCCAAGTCTATTCTTTCTCTTAAATATTTGCATTGAAAATGAGCATTAGTGGGGGCTGGCCCAGTTGCGTAGGGGTTAAGTTTGTGCGCTCTGCTTTGGCAGCCCAGGGTTCTCAGGTTTGGATCCTGGGTGCAGACCTACACGCCACTCATCAAGCCATGCTGTGGTGGTGTCCACATACAAAATAGAGGAAGATTAGCACAGATGTTAGCTCAGGAACCATCTTCCTCAAGCCAAAAGAGGAAGATTGGCAACAGATGTTAGCTCAGGGCCAATCTTCCTCACCAAAGAAAGAAAGTAAAAAGAAAATGAACATTAGTTTTATTCCCTGCAGGTAGGAATTATGGCAAAAGAGATACCAAATTCATAAAACCTACAGAATGGTAGAAAGGATTTCTCTCTTTATGCCAATAATACATTGTTGTTAGTACTCTCTTAAACTCAAAGAGGAGAAACATGTTTATTTCTTTTAATAAAAAATGAGAGCCCTGAATCCATTCCATAAAAGTTGATTCTGGTGACTGAAATGGATGTACTAAACTTGGCCTCTTAAAAATGTGACATATAAGAATCACTTTTCCAAAGAAAATGTCATCTTTTGGACTTACATATAGAGAACTATTTACATACTCCATTTTCTTATCACCAATTATTTTAGTAATTATTATATACTAATAAGCATAAACATAAATGAGTAGGGATTTCAAATGGGCACTCATTAACTACCTCTGGACTGATTATGCAATGTCATTTTACAATATGCATACTATACATGACCAAATGTTTCTTTTTGCAATTTTATGTTAATTATTAAACTTAGAATTAACCATTATGAATAATTATTAACATATTCTATTCATTGCTACTATTATTCATATTTTTATAACAGGGACTACATTCCAGAAAGAAAAGCCTCATTACCTTCAAATATCATTTGTGCATTTTGGGCTTCAACCATCTAAAATATCAGAGAAATAACTAACATATTCAAGGGCAATTTAAAAACTGCCCTAATGAAAATAATGAGAAAAACAAAATTCCCATTATTTTTCCTGTCTCTATCTATGTTATTTTTCAGACATTATTTTCTTGATATAGACATTATAAAAATAAACACAAACAGTGATTAACTATTTTTTTGCAAATGATGTTGAACAATAATTTATGATAATATTATGTAACAAGGAAATTTTGTTGGATTAATAATCTATCATTTGTTCCATCAGAGAAAATGTTACTCTAGATTTTTTTTCTGAACAAGGCAAAATTTTTCAGTGAAGACAAAGCTAAAGGAATATTGGCAAAGGCAAATACACCATCTTAGAGTTCATGGGAGCCTGGAATATGGGCAGAGTCAAGCCCAGGCTTTATG
Organism: Ceratotherium simum simum; assembly: GCF_057802395.1. NCBI lineage: Eukaryota > Metazoa > Chordata > Mammalia > Perissodactyla > Rhinocerotidae > Ceratotherium > Ceratotherium simum. The sequence continues at coordinate 24,526,536 of NC_141931.1, forward strand.
AAGCACACAAGTTGAAGGAAAAAAGATATATTTAGTTTGGAAAATATTTTGATACGGAAAATATTTGGAAACAAATAGTCTATTTGGAAACAAAATAACTCTCAGCATTGTTCACACAGATCACAAGTATCCATAAGACGCAGTTACAAGCAGTGGGAAGAAGTTGTAGGTAGGAACTTGCAGGCTTAATAAAGGAGAAAAAAACAATTAAATACGTCCTAAATTGGAATGAGTTACCACTTGAGATGGCAAGTAGCATTTCACTGCAGATAGTTAAGGAGATTAGAATTTGCTGGAGGTGTTGTGGATACAAGGATACACGAGCAGATTGCATGCAAAATTGGACTAGATGACTACTAGGGTCCCTTCTACTTCTTACATACTATGACTTTAAAAGTCAGAAAATCTGCATTTTGCTTTTGATTGCAAACAAGGAGTATTAAGCGTTTTCATTTGATTTAGTACTGAATTAGCCAGAAATGGAACTCTTATCAAGTACTTAAAGATTTGTTATTATTAAATTTCATAATGGTTAGCATAAGGATACATGAGGCATGATGGAGCAGATAGAGAACCTGACATACCAGTGAGAATTCCATAAACAGTGGGTCATATAGTTAGCTATGCTCCAGTAGAAATTAACCATGCAGGTATGTATGGATTTTTCTTTATCCTCAGCAACACGGGAAAGTAGCATGAAATATTGTTCTCTGTACTATTGCACATAAAGCAGAGAACCAAAGGAATGGAGATGTGCTGCCTGCATCTGTCTTCAGTGAAGTAGTGATTGTCAGGTTCTAGGAGTGCAGTCTCTGGACAGACTTCAGCTGTCAGCTTCTTCAGGCATTGCCTGCCTATATTCACCTACGGATAGAGATGGGGTTATAAAGGTTCATTCACTTTTGCCCAACTCAGGGAAATTCTGATGAGTCATTTAAGTTCCACACTACCTCTGGAGTTTAACCAAAGCTAGAGTTTCTCAGGTTTGGCACTACTGACATTTTGAGCTGAGTAATTCTCTTGAAGGGTCTGTCCCATACATTATATAGGATGTTGAGCATCATTCCCGTCCTCTACCCACTAGATGCCAGTAGCAATCCCTCACCTCCACCCCATCATGAAAATAATAAATGTCTCTAGCATTATCAACTGTCCCCCGGGGTGGGGGGCAAAATTGCCCCCAGTTGAGAACCACTGGGTTAAAATTGGCAGCTCTGCAACTTCTAATTATCAATCCTGCCCCCCACCCTGCCTCGAGGTGTTTATTCCAATAAAATTCCATAATAAATGTCTCAAACACTAACCTTGTCACAGACTCACAGAAAAAAAGAAAATGCTATTTAAAACCAAAATTGACTGGAGTCACTAGGTTCTTAGAGGTTGCCATAATTCAACAAATCTATTTTCAGCTCCTGGCAGAGGCGGTTGAAAGGGGCAGAGATTCAAACCTGAGGTAAGCAGATAATGCCTCAGGCAACTACCATAAGCAATCCAGAGGGATCCAAAAACAGAGAGAAATTTGGGGAGTGGACTGAAGTGCTCTGCACAATTTAAAAGGAAGGTTTTTAAAAATTATTTTTAGTTTGCATGGGGACAAGAGTCTAATCAAGAGAAACATGGAGATACGCAAGATCGGGGAAGGCTGGGGCCTGTGGAAAATTTTGCCTAATTAAGAATGAGGGAAAAAAGTTGATTATCTTATTGGTGTTATCATGACACAAATATTCCTTTATCTCTAACTTTCAGTAAAATATGCTACTCCCACAAGTTCATAATTTTTGCTCCAAGTTTGTAAATGTAGGCTTGGAAAAAAAAAAAAAAAAGGAGAAATTCAAAAAGAAAAACTAAACCATTTTTTTTACCTTATTAGTAACACCTCATAAAAAGTTGTTCTACTGCTGATGCAAAATGACTTTCAAATATTTGTAGCCTTGATCATACCTTTCCTGTAGTTACCAGTTGCTGGCCCTGAGGTATATTTCCTTGTCATTAGTTACGTGCTTTGTCTTTTATCTCCAGCCAGACCTTCCTTCTTTAATCACTGTGGTTTTATGTGTGAGGTAGACTGTTGTTGGGGTTCTGCTTTTTTTTTTTTTTTAATTTTTTATTTCTTAATTGGAGGATGTGTGGGTCAGAGTTGGGATTGCTCTTCTCTGAACTTCTTCCAAAGTGTCTGGGGCTTAAAGGCCTCAAACTGAATTCAGTATCCAGGTGTGATATTCTCAAAATTTCAGGGATCTTGTCAGTGAGATGAGACGTGTCTTCATTTGTCACTTAATAGAACTCTTTTGGATAAATATCCATGGACGACAGTATGTTTCAGCTCTGTCATCTTTCCACTCGTTGTGGTTTCGAGTCAAAAGTGGGTATCAACAAGTTAATATGTCTATTAGTCTTAACTAACTCTTCCATAGAGCCTCTCTTTTTTTGTTGTTAAGAGTCCAGTCATCTATGGCTGTATAACAAACTACCCCAAATCTTAGTGCCTCAAAACCATCATTTTGCACATGATTTGTGGCTTAGGAATCTGGGAAGAGCTTGGTTGGGTTGTTCATCTCTAATCCATGTGATGTGAGCTGGGGCAGGCAGGGCAGGGCATTTTGAAGACGGTGTCTTTACTCCCACCTGGGACACCAATGTGCTTCTTGGTCTGTCTCGTGATTTCTTATTCTCAAATCCTCTCCAAATGACTTACATTTCTCAGTTTCACCTCCAGGAAGAGTTTGGATCCCTTTAACTAGTAGCAATTCTAAACAACTCCGGGGAAGGGCCAATTTAGATGCCCACCCTCCAGATCAGTGTAGTGTGGTCAGAGGGGCAGAATCCCTAAGAACACAGCAAATCCCACATCAATCTTATTATTGGAGAGGATAAGTACATTTTTAGGAGAGGGAAAAGCAATATGCCTCTAATGTACCTTTATAAACTGAAAAATTAAGTTTTTAAAATAAATATAATTAACGCAATCTGTTTTGCTTGCCCACAAGTGGCAGTAATGGAATAGGGATATAAAATTATACATAGAGATGATGAATGAAGTTATGATATGAATGATGTTCCCCATCTGCATGAAAGGCTGTTAGGAAAATATTTTTGCTTTATTTGATCACCTTGTCACCTTTAACTTTTTCTATGGACCTCACTCTGTTCGCTTCCCATCTGGTCATTTCCTGTGCATTTACTTTCCAAATCTAACTCCTTATATATTCCATGGAGGATGGAGTTCTATAATCCTCAATAATGGAAGTCAGGGTCTTAGGCCCTAAAATATGGGGATCTACAACTGAGCTATGCATAGAGCACAGAGTCACAAATATTGATCTGTCTCTAAAACAGAAACAAAAACTCTTCCCATCTGGAGAAACTGCAAAGAAACTTGTGATCTGCCTGAGGCCCTGGGTAGAAAGGAGCCACCCTTGAAAAGTGGGAAATCCAAGCCAGTGCTACAACCGATTATGGGATCTGAATTCACATTATATATGAGTAAGTGTATCTCAGACTGAAAAAGTAATACGAGAACTGGTCAGAGATGGATACATTTCCTAGTGCTACAGACAAGGCAAATATATATATAATACACATAACATGTAATATGTATCACACAAGAGGGCATTTTTAGGGAGTATCAGTAGAATCAAACGAATATTCAAAAAATGTCCCCTAATAACTAAAAATAATAAAGAAATTTAAAGAGACTTTAAAACAGATCTGTTTGAAGTGTGTGCTTACACAATAGACTAGACACAGCTAAAGACAGAAGGTGTAAATTTTAAAGATTGTTTTAAGGAATGATTCCCAAGTTTCCAGATCTAAACTAAGAAATGAATTCACCAATGGAAGGCTGCTGCAAGGCCTCACAGGGTTAATATAAACCAACACAAACCTGGCAAGCAGAAAGTGAAGGTAGAACTTCAAAGGCAAAGACAAAAACCATAAAACTTTAAGAAAGAAAGAGACAGATTACCTGGTTTAAAAAACATAACAATATTAGGTTGACAACATACTTAACATCAGAAAAATCGGAGTAGTATTTTCAAAGTGCTCAGGGAAAATAATGGTATTACAGTTTTATGAGAATTTTCTATTAGCTGTCATTCAAATTTGAGGGGAAAATATAATAGTTTTTACTTCCTAAACCAACTTTTTATTTTGAACAATTTCAAATCTTCAGAAGAGTTACAAAAGTAGTATAATAAACTTTGTATATGGATTACCTAGAATCACAATCATTAACATTTTTCTACATTTATTTTTTCCTTTTGCTCTATTTATCTACGTATCTCCATATAGACTTTTTTCCCTGAATCATTTGAGAGTCTCTTGCATACTCTGTGACACTTCACTCCTAACTACTTCGGCATATTTTCCCTAATGACAAGGATCTTCTTCTCTGAAACCATAACACCATGATCACACTCAAGAAAATTAACATTGAGGGCCGGCCCTGTGGCTTGGTGGTTAAGTGCGCGCGCTGCGATGCTGGTGGCCCGGGTTCGGATCCCGGGTGCGCATCAAGGCACCACTTCTCCGTCCATCATGAGGCCGAGTCCCACATACAGCAACTGGAAGGATGTGCAGCTATGACATACAACTATCTGCTGGGGCTTTGGGGGGAAAAAATAAATAAAAAAAAATCTTTAAAAAAAAAAAAAAAGAAAATTAACATTGATATAGATAATACAGTATAATACATGTATGGTGCAATCTACACTCAAGCTTCTCTCATTATGTAATAATGTCTTTTGCAGTTGAATATATCCAAGATCATCCAAAGTCCAATAAAGAAGAGTGCACTGCATTTGGTTGGCATGTCTCATTTTTAACATCCTTTAATCTAGAACTATTCATCTCTTTTGTATTTCTTGTCTTTGACATTTAGAGGAGTCCAGGCCGGTTTATTTGTATGGTGTTACTTAATATGCATTCAAAAAACACATCAATTCATTGAGAACTTTCTCAATCTTTTATTCACCTCCATGGTTCTCAGTTGTGTGCCTGTAACATTGTTTATTCATTTAGGTTGTTTCTATTTTGCTACCTCACGTCAGTTACGGAGTTCTTTATTTTCTTTTCTTGTTTGATATATGTGTCTCCTTGTTTCTACAGAGATAACATTGGTACCAATGCTACCAATATATTTGCGCCTTTATTTGCACAATCCTGTAACACACACATACAGATTTTGGGATTTCTACTTTCAGAACACTATCAAATATAAACCTACCAAGAAAGAAAAGTGTAAGGTATGTTTGTAGGACTTTTTTTCCCCAAAATATATCCTACTGAGAGTTCTCAGGAAGAATAATATGGTCAAAGTTTTACTTGGATTTCTGTGGTTTTTCTGTGTTGCTCTGTTATCAATTTGATATATAGTTAGTAGTTTCTCTAGGCATTCAATTTTAAGTTTTTTTAAACCATCATGTCAGTAAAATTAAATTTAAATTAAATTTAGTTTTTAAATGGAAAATATTTCAAAAGTAAAACTTTATAAAAGGATATGCTTGGAGAGCTCTTATTCTCTTCCCTAGCCCTATGCTTTGCAAAAATCTGGGGTAGGGAAAAGAAAATATATATATATGTATCCCTTTCTTTCTTACTTAAAAGCTACCTTACTATTTATCTGTATATATATATCAAATATACATATTATATCATATATATATATATATACAGACACTTGTAAACACATGCGTATATAGACCTGTGTTTTTTCCAGATATTTTCTATTACTAATAACAAAGTCACAATGAAAAGTCTTGTGCAATTTTTCCCATATTGTTGGAGGTACATTTCCATAATATCCTAAAAGTGATATTTCTACATCAAGGGACAATTTCATTAATAAAATAGTTTTGAAGAAGAAAATATACAGCAAAGATAGCATGACAATTAATAGCATGGGTTCTATTCCCAGCTTTGTCATTTATCAGCTGTGAGACTGAAGAAAATTACCTAAATCAGATTTCTGTCAAAAGAGGAAAATAAAATTTACTTCATTAGGATGGTCATGAAGATTAAGGGAAATGATGTACATAAACCCAAACCTCCTAATGTCTTTTGTTTAATAGATGCTTATAAACTATAACTGTTGTGAACATGAATTTTACATAAAGTGTTTTTACTTTTTGTTATCTGGAGAGATATTTTATGAATTCTGTTAAATTGAACTCTATAGTAAAAAATTTTTCTTTACGAATTTCTCTCATGTAAAATTACATCCTGAATGAGCCACCTTACTATGTCAAAACATAATTACAGGTTTATAATGAGCCAGGTGTTTTTATATGACAGTATATAGTTTCCAAGGTGTTCATATATATTCAAAAAGATAGCAAAAATATTAAACAAGTGTTTAAGAAAAAGAAAAAAATAAATACCATGACGCTACCCACTTCAAAAAAACTGCTTTCAATTTTACAGAGTCCCTTCTAGTTCATAACATTCATGCTTAGAGCAGGCATCTGCAAACTTCGGCCCTTGGGCCAAATCTGGCTGGCACCTGACTTGTAGATAAAGCTTTATTAGAACACAGCCATATCCGTTCATTTCCACACTATCCAAGGTTGCTTTCACACTATGACGACAGAGTTGAGCTGTTGCAACACAGATGGTACGTCCTGCAAAGCCCAACATATTAACTATCTGGCCTTTTACATAAAAAAGTTTGCCAGCTCCTGCTTTAGAGTTATAATGTGTATAGAATTTTGTATTACATTTTTCCTAGCATTTCAAAAATATTTTCTAAGTTTTATAATCCGGACACTTTTTCCAAGTATCTGTTACTCGTCTGTCAGCATGGAGCCACATAATTTACTTAGCCTCTCCTCTTTGTTAAAATTTTTGGTTGTTTTCATATCTTGAATTGTATAAAATATTCAGTGACCATCTAAAATCATGTAGGACTTTTTCCTAACCATTTGAAATATATGTATATCTTTCTATATTTCTTTCTATGGAAAATACATATACATACATTCCATAGAAAGAAATTTCTGGATCAAAAGCTATAATCATTTTCACATCTCTTGATCTCTTGATCTATTTTGCTCTGCAAAAAGGTTTGAATTACCTTCCAGTAATAGTTAAAGGCATTGGAACTCCAGTTTTTACCGCTAGATCCTTAGAATTGGACAATATTATGTTTTAAAAATATTTATTTTCTTTGCGTATATTTGATTACCAAAAACCTTGAAAAATTTTTTATCTATTTCTTTAATATCTACTTTTGTTGGTGTGTTTAAAGTCCATTCACATACTTTGTCAGGTTTTGTAGACATTTTTTTTTTCTCTCTGTGAATCCATGCAACTTCAGGCTAACGGAAACCATGAGAAGGGAAGGTCTGCCTTCATCTAGGGTTAGAATGAGAGTTAGTTTGGATACTGGAAGCCAGGGAAAATCTTGATACAAATCAGCTCAATATTTATTAAACCTATTCTGTTGTCAAACTTGTGCTAGGCACTGGGATAAAGGGATAAGCCAGACTCCATCCTTGTCCTCTAGGAGTTGAAATCTCTGATAATTTAGGAACTAATGATTGTACATCAAGATTTGGGAAATTCTAAGTTGAAAGTACACCTCATAGATACCATTTTGCCTTTTTTTTTGGTCTCTCTGGATCATCTTTAACATTAATTTTTACTCACAAATGATTTTATTAGTGTTTTAAAATCTCTATATATTTAGCAGATCATAAGATAATAACTATATATTGTTTCACGTTGACACACAGGAGAATATGTTTTGTCCTGTCTGGAAGGGGAAAAAAAGCTTGGTTTAGGCAGTTAGAAATATTGGAAATGTGCCCAAACCAAAATATTGAAAAAGAAAAATTGATACATTTTCAATTTTACCTATATAAAGTCTATACTGCCTCATGAATGATTTTTTATCATCACATGTTACTTTTCCATATACCTGTTGAGGATTTTGCTTCAAGTTTTAAGAGCCCATAAAGAGTTATCAGTGACAAAGGCTATATTTGAGATTCGTTCAGGACACCAGATTTTTCAAGTTACTTGACACTCTTCAGTGGCCTGCAGAGCTGCCCCTATAGACTTGCAAAAGCTGACTGCGACCATCTGTTCCCAACTATGCATTCAGTACTGTCATGTTGGTGGCTTGAAATAAACCATAGTAGGAGTGTTTACACCATGGAAATTGGCAAATGCTATAAATCTAGGCTTCCTTCCCCCTCCCACAGAGAGCAAGTTGTTAAACATTTACAAGCACACCACTGCTTTGGTCTGACGTTAATCAGTTCCTTATACATGAGAAACACATTACAAAACTCATAGTTTCCCTCTAAATTGTATGAGAATTGTTCTCTCAACCCAAACGAGCATCCTTTATAAACTCGGAATCAACAATGCGCTACATCTTCCTATAAACAAACATCTACAAGCCTGAGACTCTTTGTCAAACTATGGATGGTGATAACCATAAGCATAAGGAGGAAGGAAGCCGTGGAGAGGGAGAGAAAGGAAATCTCCTGACAACTATACATAAGTAAACTGTGTACATATCACCTTAGAATACCCCAAATCTTGATGTACTGTATCAGTTCCTACATTATCAGAGAATTTATTCCTAGAGGGCAGTGATGGAGTCTAGCTCAACCCAGGGCTTAGCACAGTTTCTACAAGAGAGTATGTTTCATGAATATGGACTTGATTTGGGTTGAAGTTTTCCCCAGGTCTGTTACCTAAAATGATTCCCATATGAACCCTGATTAAGAAAGACCTTCCTTTCCTTTACGCAACCTCACATTCTATTTTCTGAAAATAGAATATGAAGTCTCATGTCAGATATGTCTTTACATTTTTCTTTATTAATAAGATATTAGTTTCAAAGGCTACCTTTATATCACTATGCCACTTTAAATTCTTAAATTTGCAGGTATATTAGAACTAATACAAAATTAATCTATCTAAACATATGTTTGATCTGACACATTTAAGTAACAGTGTAGTGAACTCCTGGTCTCAGCTCCTATCAAATAGGTATAAAAATACTCAATTTTAAAAATCAGGTAGCATTGCTGAACTAGTTGATTCTTACTTTCTCTTTCTCTTTTTATCTTTCACTTTTTTAACAAAAGGGAAATAACATTTCTTTATTATTACCATTAATAACTGTCCGTTTTTAAAATATAGTGAGTTATACAAAGAATGAAATAGAATAGGTATTCTCAGAATTGACAAAGATTCTTTGCCTGACTAAACTTTAGTCAGGTGCCAGAACCTTCTCCTAGGCCCATCTGTGTACTTCCTTATAAAATCTGGTCTTAGCAAGAATCCTGGGAGCTGGCCCAGTGGTAGTAGTTAAGTTCATGTGCTCCGCTTCAGCAGCCCAGGGTTTGCGGGTTCCAATCCCAGGCACAGACCTACACACTGCTCATCAGGCCATGCTGTGGCAGCATCCCACATACAAAATAGAGGAAGATTGGCACAGATGTTAGCTCAGCAACAATCTTCCCCAAGCAAAAAGAATCCTGGTAAGTCAGTTTAAACAGAACTCTTGATATCTGGTCAGGTTCCTCATCCTCCCCTATCCCCCAGGTCATGTCTGATCACCTAGCCTGTCTTTAGCAAAGATCCTGATAGGTCAGTTTAACCAGAATTCCCCTTACTTCTGATGTCTCCTCTTAGTAATTTCCCATCCACATACCCCCACCCTGCTCCGTGGCTATAAATTCCCATTTGCCAATGCTGTATTCAGGATCGAACCCAGTTCTATACAGACGTCTCTTTCCCCTATTGCAACAATCCCGAATAAAATCTGTTTTTACCTCTTTAACCACTGTCCAGCTCTGGTTTTTCTTTGACACAATCCACCTTTAATATTTTTGTGCGTATTCATGCATGGTAATGCTCCCCTATTTATTTCCTTCATGGCACTTTGTAACATATATAATTTTCTTGTTAATTTATTTGCTTATATGTCTATTGTTTTCCCATCACACCAGAAAGTACAGACTTGGGCCTTTTTGGTCATATTCATATTTTATCTTGCATTAGACACGTATGTGTGATATCATCACAGTATGCTGTTTTGCCTTCTTAGTGCCACTGAATCTATTTCCTGTGTTTCTGATCCACTGTCTCTCTCTTTCTAGGCTTTGTCATTTCTTGCTGGAACATTGCATTAGCTTCTTAACAGGTTTACCTTCACTGACACTCTGTCCTGACCCCTAAATTACCTCCTCTACATCTGTCACCAGAGAGGATGCTCTTAAACACATATTTTAATACTTTGCATCAATTGTAATGTCTCTTTTTTCATTTGTGATTTGTTTTATTTGAGTGTTCTCTCTTTTTTCTTGGATATTTAGCTGAAGGCTGGTCAATTTTGTGGATCTTCAAAAAATCAAATCCTAGTTTCATGATTTTTTCATTGTTTTTCTACTCTCTGTTATGTTTATTTATGCTCTAATCTTCATTATTTCCTTCCTTCTACTAACTTTGGATTTAGTTTTTTCTTCTTTGTCTGGTTTCTTGCAGTGAAGAGTTAGGATGTTTATTTGAAATATTTCTTCTTTTTTAACATAGGCATTTATTGCTACAAATGTACCTCTTAGTACTGCTTTGGCTGCATTCCATAAGTTTTGGTATATTGTGCTTTCATTTTCATTTGTCTCAAGATATTTTCTAATTCCCTTTTGATTTCTTCTTTGATCTATTGGTTGTTCAAGAGTGTGTTGTTTAATTTCCGCATAGTTGTGAATTTTCCAGTTTTCTTTCTGCTATTGATTTCTAGTTTCATTCCATTTTGGTTGGAAAACATATTTGGTATGATTTCAACCTTCTCACGTTTGTTAGACTTATATTGTGACCTAACATGTGATCTATCTTGGGGAATGTTCTGTGTGCACTCATCAAAAAAGTATGTTCTGCTGCTGCTGGATGGAATGTTCTGTTAGGTCTATTTGGTCTAGAGCATTGTTCAAGTCCTCTGTTTCCTTATTGATCTCCTATCTGGATGTTCTAAACATTATAGAAAGTGGGATATTGAAATCTTCTCCTATTATTGTGTTGCTGTCTATATCTATCTTCGATTTGTCAATGATATTTAGGTACTGAAGTTGGGTGCATATATATATGTATATAGTTAATATATCTTCCTGGTGAATTGACCTTTTTGTCTTTATATAATCCTCTTCTTTGTCTCCTGTGGCAGTTTTTGACACAAAGCCTATTATCTAAGGCAGTAGGCTGTATCTAGGCTAATGTAGGTTTAACCACCCCTGCTCTCTTTTGGTTACCTTTTGCACGGAATATCTTTTTCCATCCTTTCATTTTCAGCCTATGTGTGTCCTCAATTCTAAAGTGAGATTCTTGTAGGCAGCATATAGTGGATCTTGTTTCTTTTTTGTCATTTTAATCCATTCTCTCACTCTATGTATTTTGATTGGGGAGTTTAATCCAGTTACATTTAGAGTAATTATTGATAGGGAAGAATTTACTATTGTCATTTTGTTAACTGTTTTTGTCAGTTTTGTAGTCCTTTTGTCTCTCTTTTCCTCTCTTATTGTCTTCTTTTGTGTTTCATTGATTGTTTTGTAGTGACATACTGTGATTCCTTTCTCATTTTCTTTTGTGTATGTTGCATAGGTATTTCCTTTGTGATTATCAGGGTTTTACATAAAAGATCTTATAGTGGTAGCAATCTGTTTTAAGCTATTAGTCTTAAAAAAAACTGCTTAAGCTGTTTTAAGATATTAGTCTTAAGTTCAATCACACACAAAAACTCTATGCTTTTAGTCCCCACTCCCCACTTGTGTTATTGATGTTACAAATTATATTTTTGTGTGTGTGTGAGGAAGATTATCCTTGAGCTAACATCTGTTGCCAATCTTCCTCTTTTTACTGAGGAAGATTGGCCCTGGGCTAACATCCATGCCCATCTTCTTCTACTTTATATGTGGGATGCCTGGGCCACAGCATGGCTTGATAAGCAGTACATAGGTCTGTGCTTGGGATCTGAACCTGCAAATCCCAGGCCACTGAAGTGGAGCATGAAAACTTAACCACTGTGCCACCAGGCAGGCCCCACAAATTATATCTTTTTATATTTTGTATATCCATTAACATATTTTTATAGTTATGATTACTTTTTATACTTTTGTCTTTTAAATTCTATACCAGAATTAAAATGATAAATTATATGCACCATCATTACAGTATCCCCCCAGTCACCTAGAGTATGCTGGGTTACATCGGTGCTCCAAGACAGGCAAGACAATAGCCAAAAAGTCAGAATGTTGGATTTACAGTCCAATTTTCTCTTTTGCTTCTCAGAGAGAAGCAAGGAGCTGGGAGTTTTCTCCCAATGATGTTGCATTGTGCCCTGGGGAGGGGCTATGGTGAGAGGGCACCGTGAATTTTCCTACCAGCTTCCATGTGACTGGTTTTGCACTCACCTGGGTTGCAGAAGCCTCTTAACTGGTTTCTGGATTTCTCACAAAAGGAATTGGTCTATATACTGTTGTTGAAATCAGTTTCTCCATGGGAGGAAGGAGGGTCTGGGACTTCCTAGTCTGTCATCTTGCTGATGTCACTCCCCAAAGGAATTGATTGATATGGGGCTATCCTTGATGGTTGACACTTTTTCTTGGGAGTATTAAGGGGAAAATGAAACAACTCAGGTGTAGGCAATGGAATTTAAAGCGATAAAAGGAGAATCCAAAGAATCTGCTATTCTGACAACTCTGCAATGTCCTACTGATATATGGAGTTGAATATTTGACTTTAAAACCATTATTCACTAATTTATACATGACTTCACTAATTTATATATGAACTCTATGTCAGGGTTGGGTTGTTTTTTTTGTCGTTATTTTGTTTTTATCCCCAAAGCCAAGAAGAAAATAGTACTGTTATTAGGTAGGATAGGCAGAAACTGAAATGTCACTGATATCAAAACTTCACAGGATTTTGTGGCTGACAGTTTGGGTTTAGATAGTCTGAAATTGGTTATCTCATGGTAAATACCAGATCTCTGATGAGATAGTAAAAACATGGAGGATCCCCTCTTGTTTTATTTGTAACTATAATCTTGCGTTACTTCCAACGTGCTTCACAATCAGAGTTCCCAGAAGGAGACACTTCTTCCAGCCTCCTGCCAAAAGCAACTAAAGCCTATATTCTAGGAAAAGAGAGTAAATAATGCTCAACAATTAAACTCTCTTTCCTTGTAGGAAAAAAAAAGTACCAGGAATATTGCACAGCTGAAAGAATAGAGATGAAATAAATGAGAGTACCAGGATGTATAACGCTATTTAACTGGAAAGTGAGTGAATTCTTCCCTAGAAAGTCTAGGGGGATCCCATAGTCTTTCATCTAAATCCTCGGAAGCCAGCAATATGGCCTGGAAATGCACAGAGTCTGCAAGAATGGACCTACCTCATCAGAAAAGAAAACACCAGGGTAAGTTGCAAGTGAGGCTCATGTTAAGGAGGAGATGTGCTCTAAGAGGGAAGCAAAACTCTTAGACTATTAGAGCTAGAGAAGATCTTAGAAATATCTAGTCCCACTTCCTTATTCCAGAGATGAGAAATTGAGGCCCAGAAACTATAGGCCATATGAATACAGGTTTTTACATTTTATTTTCATATCCCACACAAGCATAGACAATCAAATTTTCCTTGCATGTAAGTTTGCTGTGTACCTATCATAAATGTACTGTGGGAATATAGCCACGCAGAAGTATACCAAAGTTGCTGAGTTATAGTCGAAACAAAAATATGGAGGCAACCTTGCTTTTAATAGTTTCTTTAGCTTGAGTAACTCCTTTAAACTTTCTGAACCCTAACTTCCTAATTTGCAAAATGTGAATATAATAATACCTATCTCAAAAGACTATCATAAGTCTAAAAAGAAAGTATGAGAAAATGTACTGTAAAGCAATAAATACAATACAAATATTGGTGTTTATCATTATAAATATTAACTAGCAGATATGTGAACACTTAAAAAATTCATGAGAATCATGGCATTTTATTGCTAGAAGTTATTTTGGATGGTATCTAGTCCCTTCACCTAATATTATATGTGAAACAATTGAGTTTCGGAAATGTGGAATGCCTTACCCACAGCCAGGCAGCTGGGGAATGAAAGGTCTATAATCAGCTCTTATTTTGTTGAGATTTACTCTATGCTAGTCTCTCTCGACATGTGTTACTTCTTTGAGTACCCACAGCAATCCTACAAGACGCGTGAATCAGAACTGCTCTTGTTCTATAGATGACACATCTAATGCATGGAGAGGTTGAGAAAAGTTCTCATGACTCCAGAGTTAGTTAATGGAGGAGCTGAGATTCAAACTTGGCAGGCGGCTCAAGGTCTCCGAAATCTCCACCCCCCGATGTTTTCACCATCCCATAATACTCAGGGCCAACGCTCGTATTTCTGAATCACCCATCAGTTGCTTCTCGGTTGTATAGAGTGATGTTTTCCTGTTTCCTTTAAAATCAAGCAAACAAACCAACGAATTCATGACTCTTTGAGACCATTGCATCTCTGAGGTTTCTGAGTACCTTCCAATGTTCTCGCATTGTTTTTTCTTTAACTTTAAACCATTTCAGGTAACCAGCTCTTTTTCCCCGATTTTACAATTTCCTTTGCCTCCAACCGTAGAAGAATGGGATGGTAGTCTTCCAGTTATACACATTTGTTGTCCAAAAGTGTCTCCCCAGTTGCTAGGGTTTCTCTCCCATTCTTTCCATCAAATTGATGGATACTAGTTCTCACAAAGGAATTACAAAATAGGATGCTTTTGTGTGCTATAAACCTTCTCCAGCTTGCAAGGGAGACTCCACAGGAGTCTGCCTCAAACTAGGGCTTTCCTGTAGAATGCTACAATGTTATTTGACAAGCAGAGCACTTCACAATGCTGGAGCTGGTACAAATGCGCCACTCCTCTTAACCTCTCCTCACCGGAGCAAAGCTCGGAGCACAGCCTTCCCTTTGGTGTGAAAAGAGGCTCCGGAGAGGGCAGTAGCTGCTTTACGGATTCTGATGGATATCAGTAACTAACAGCGGGATCAAGGCTAGATGGAGGTAGAGTTATCAGGGTAGGAGTGTAGGAACTAAATCCACCAGCTCTGGCATTCCCTTATCAAATAATCATACATAATTAAATTGGGAAGGGGAAAATGCCTTTTTTTAAACAAGCAAAAAAAGTATTATTTTGGAGACTGGTAGAATGTAACCAAGCCAGCTATTCATGCCATACCCAGGAGCTCAGTCAGAACTAAATTATGCTTCAGATTAATGTATCGGCCAGTTCAAAGGTTAGACAAACAGCTGTTTCTCAAGGAGGCGCACTACAAAGCTTAACTATTCATTGGAAGGTCTGTAATGGTCTCCGTGGATTCCCAAAGGAGTCACTGTTATTTGTTTCTGATTGGGAGATACCCCAACTGACTCCATGCTACTGATGACCTCTCTTGCTAGGGCAGGAGGGTGAAACTCTGGAGCCAGTGTGATTTTACCAGTCTCTGGGAAAAAAAAAAAAAAGAAAAAAACCACCCACACATACAATATGTCTTTAGTGACTCAAAGATTATCCACAGCTCTGCAGTTGGGATGGGTGAAAGAATGCTGGAGAGTCAAGAGGTCTACTCACTCATTTCTGCAAAAATGCAAGATAACTTAAAATAGTAAGCTATTCGAGAATGTGGTTTATAGTAGTCAGGTTTGAGTTGATTCAAAACTATGTAACTGGTGGTAAAAAAAAGGAATGGAATATGTCACATCTTTATCCAATATTTACCATCATTCCCCTGGCAATTTTGAGATACTTGAGTTGAATAACTCTTCTTAGGAAACAGCTAATTATAAATGAAAAACAAAATAAAGCTCCAAGAGAAAGACACAGAGAACAGGAGGACAATTTAAATTAGAGTTGTAGAGTGGAATATGATATATCTTTGAATGTGGTTATACTTAAAGTAAAAAGTACTAAAATTCAGGTCTCAGAAAGACAAAGAAGTAACTACTTGAAGAGGTTTTGAGAGATGTTTAGGGATTCCTCCATGATGATTTCAAGTGTCTTCCAAGAACATGATCCAACTTTTTAAAATTTTACTCAGATATTCATTATTTACTCACTGCAAGAAACTTAGCAATAGTTATTAACTTTTTATCTTTATGCTTCTCGACCACAAGAAATTCCAAGGTCTTTTTGGATTTTTGTCTCATACGTAAATTCTGTTTTGTTTTGAGATTAACAGAATCCTCACAAACTTTATTACATTCCCACAAGGTCATTCAACGTTTGCTAAAATCAAAATAAAAATCTTGAGTACTTATTAGAAAGAAAGCACCTTGAGATTTAGGGAAATAAAGGATAAAAGTTTCTTGATAAGAAGATGTGACCCCTACCTAGAAAAAGTGTAGCATAAAACTGTCACAATTTTCTTGGGGGTGGCTGCACCTCAGCTATTTATTTATCCATGTACCAAATATGTATTCATTAGAGTACTCATTAATTTAGTCAACAAATATTTACACAGTCTGTCTCAGAGTGAGAATGTTAGGAAAGATCTTTAACAGTTATAAAATAATTACATAATTCTTGGCTGGTATCAGTGTGAAGACAATTAAGATGGCATAAGAAGCAGTGATTGAGAAATGAGGTTGGCCCTTGGGGAGAATTTGGAGTATTAAGGGAACCACTTGGCTAAGAATTCTTCAAAATTGAGCTTAAATACATGAGAGAATAATGATGCCTCTGACAGAAATAAGGATGTGTAGAAGGAAGCCAGTTTGAGGGAATGAGTGTACCAAGTTAAACACATTAACTCCCAGTAGCATTTTCATTGGGCAGATAAAGTTAAGAAAACTGAAATTTGGAGAGTGCAAAGACCTAAAGAGGGTTTTGAGAGTCATAAGTTGATAACTTCACTAGAGAATCAGCAAGGGGTGATTAAAAGGATTTTTGAACAGTAAAAATGGCCCAATCACATTTCAAAAGCTCACTTGTGCAACGAAATGGGTTTATTTTATCAACCTCAACTTGAAGTCCATGTGTAAAGAAAACCCACAACTGAGGTTATCTGGCTCTGAGAATTGTCACAGTGGAAGATCAGACAATCTTCTGTATTGGCCGGCATGTAAGCCAGGGCGGTAGGGAAGTTGGTGAGAGGTGGTACAAGCCAGAGAAGGAGAAAACTAAAATCAGAAGAGAACCTTATATCCCAGGTGTATCCATTGGGATCATGTAACTAGAGAGGCCAGCGAGGAGCAAGATCAAGTTCAACGGGGTTGGCAAGAGAAAGAAACTACCAGAAAGGGGTGCAATATAGCATAACGGAAAAGTTAACTGTGGTTCCTCAGTCACTCCCAGCCATAATTTTTTTTTTTTTTTTGCTTGAGGAAGATTAGCCCCGAGCTAACATCTGTGCCAGCCTTCCTCTATTTTGTACCTGGGACACCGCCTCAGCATGGCAACAAGTGGTGTAAGTCCATGCCCAGGATCTAAACCTGTGAACCCGGGGCCGTGGAAGTGGAGCATGCTGAATTTAACCATGACGCTGGGCCCTCAGCCATAATGTTTATCATCTGTAAAATAAGACTACTCTACAGATAAAATGAGATGTTTTATGTAAGCCCATTATATATATATATATATCTGAATTTGTTCTTTCTCATTATTCTGTCTTCTAGCATGATGCACTAAAAATACTGCATAGTTAATAAATACTTGTTATATGTCAATTATATATCAATAAAATAAATAAATAAACTGTGTCTATAGTGGGAAAGTGCTCTATTCTGAGAATTTGTGATGCAATTACACATTTGGTTGAACTGCATGAACTGTGTTCTGTCCACGGGTGACTGGTGTCAAAAGAGAGACGAATGCCAATAGGGCAGAAGACTGAGCTCTAGCTTTCAGAGGAATCATCAGGAATACTACTCAAGGATTTAATGGAGAGCAAACTATGAATTAGATGTTGAATTAAGGGGAGGGGAAGCTGACAGGGGTAATGAGCTCTTCGTTTTTGATTCTGAACCCCTCAAGTGCAAGGGAGTATGCCCTATTCATCTTTATATCCATTGCACCTAGAAAAAAAAATGCCTATCACATTGGTGTCTTAATTAAATTAGTAGAGGGTATAACTTGGTAGTGTATTTCAAATGAAGATATGTATTATGATTATAGAAGATGTACTCAGGAACCAAGAGCAAGATTTCTCTTTAATCCATTCACTCATTCCGGATATTTATAGAATACCTCCTATGTGCCGGACCCTTTTCTAAGTGACACAGATACAAAAATGGACAAACTGACAGAACCCCTGCTATCACAGAGCTTAATTCGATTAGAGAAGACATACAGTCAATACAAAGTTGAATACAGTAGGAAATGGTGAAGTCTCTATGGTAAAGGTTTTTGAAGCATACTGAATCATATGAGAAAAGTCAAGTTTAAGGACAGTCAAGGAGGTGGTATGAGAAGACAGCAGAAGGAGATTGAGAAAAAAGGATTTGGCAGCAACAATGAAACTAGTTTCAACAGGTATAATCAATTAGTCTAGTTTTAAAGCAACCAACTGGGTATGGAAGGACTGAAATGGATTAGATCAATAATTCTCAATCTTCTAAGAGCCTGTCAAACATGTAGATTCCAGGACCCACACCACAAATACTGCCCCAGTAGGTTTGGATGGGACTAGGTGTTACAGTGAATGAACACACCAAATGATTCTGAGGTGGTTAGTTCCCAGACCTCACTTGGAGAAAACAGTGAATTTGATTGAAAATTGTTTAGTAGCTAATTAAGAACATAAGTGTGTGTAAGATGTGGGATGCTGGGGACGAGAGAAATTGGGTTGATGCATTTTAGTGCCAGGAATGGACTGAAATGAGCACTTGTTGGCCTGAATGGATGCAAATTTTTTGCCTAATCTGCTTTTCTCCTGAGTTCTAACTAATTTCAAAGTAGATTTTAAAGTTTTGTATAAGACAGGATTTTAAGACTTCATTTTTGTAGAAACCAGAGGAAACAAATACATTCAGATGAGTAAATTGATGGTACTGCTTACAAAATGCTATTTTAGAAAAAGGAATGTAAAAGAAAGGGAACATTGGCTACCAAGATCTTCCCCCTCTATTTTATATTTTCTCTAGATTAAAAAGAAGAAAAGTTTTATTTTATATTTTAATTTCTATTTACTATGGAAGTTTGCAATTTTGTAGTATATTTAACCTTAAGTTTATGACTTGAGTTTTCTAACTTAGAAAGCTCCTGATTAGAAAAAACTGCATAAGTAGATGATATATTTCAGTTGTAGGAGATATATATCTATTTCCTCTCAAAAAACAACTGGATATTTTTAGGAAAAAAGAGAAACTTCTTTTGGTTTTAATATTAACTTAATTCTTTCCAAAATGGGACAGTATTCAGCATAAACTATTGACATGATTAATTTTTAACATTTTTGAATTTGTGACATCTCCTCATCTGTTTCCGTATGAGATTATGAAAGAAATATACCATTATTTTAAACTTAAGCAATCAAATTGCCGGTTGTATCTCTTTTAAATAGATTGTGGTCTGGCTACAAACTCTCAGACTTTACAGGGCTCCTGAAGATATTAATGATTAACCAAAGGAGGCACAGGATGAAACAATTTGATGCCTTCAGTAAGGAGTCAAGGAACCTTCCACTCATTTTCTCTGAACACATTGGTAAGTTTCAGAGATCTTGATCGTCTTCCAAATGATGCTCCTATTTCTTTCATGCATCTAAATGAACATAAAGACATTGTGTTCTTATCTCCCTAGGGATTTGGACAAATTCTTGAGAAGGAAAATCGTAATTTGGTATTTAAAGCACATGAATGGAAAGTACAATGAAAAAAATTTAAAAAGAGATTGTGTGGCATCATCCTGTTGCTTTATTTTTACTATCTTTGGCTTTCCAATTCTGTAGGACTATGGCTTGTTTCCTGTGGGGTAGACCAAAAGATTTGGAGGTTTTCAACTTGGTAACCGTAAAGATGTTGAACATGATTTATAGAACCTCTTAGAGTGAGGCAGATGTATGTGACGTTGATAATTAATCAGTCTGATAGTAATTTCAATATTTTAATATTCAAGTAAGCCACTATCTAGCAAAAAATGGCTTTCGGTGTGACATAAAAGACAGAATAAGCAATTACCACAATCATTTAACAGGTTTTTGGACATGGTAAAAAGTTCGAAGATCTGTACACGATGTTATATATTCTGACGAACAATTTGTTGCTATAGATTTCATGGGAAAAATTAAAATATGATTGAACTATTCTACATTGTAAGTTTAAAGGAAATATTTTCAAAACCATCTTTAACATATATGCTATAGTTGATTCCATAATTCATTCAGGAACTTCTAAAATTACTTATTCAGTCATGCTAGTTTTGAAATAAATCTGATTTTTTAAATTGTTAAGCTACTTAGTGGTTAAGAGTACATTCCCCAATTATATTATAAACTCCCAAACTTTCAGCTTGGCACTCAAAGGACCCTTCATCAATATATTTCCAATTGAAGAAAGGTCTAGTTTCTTCAGAATAAGAATACAGGTTTTGACTTGAGAGCACCGTGATTGACACAGCAATGTCATCATCTCAGCCCTAATTCTCACTTTTTTTTTTTTTGGTGAGGAAGATTGGCCCTGAGGTAACATCTGTGCCCATCTTCCTCTATTTTGTTTGTGGGATGCCGCCACAGCATGGCTTGATGAGCGATGCATATGTCCATGCCCGGGATCCAAACCCGCGAACCCTGGGTCACAAAAGTGGACCCCACGAACCTAACCGTTATGCCACCAGGCTGACTTGTAATTCTCCCTTTTAAAGGAACAAAATGAAAAGGGCCCACACTCTTCGGAGGGTGAGCTCTGATTGTAGAGAGTAACACTAGCAGCTTGTGCTGCTGACTCCTACTGCACAGTCCCAACAACTCTCTTTACTAAGGTCTGAGGATAAAGAGAGCTCCAAATCCCACCTCCTTTCCAAATCCCGGCGATTAACGCTGTAGGTGTTTGCTCTTCACGTCAAGCCAGCCCCAAAGGGCAGGCAGGGGCAGTCAGTGGCATAAAGTCAGCAAACAGGGACACTTCCCAACTTTCCTCATCCTCACTGTCTGCAATGAATACATTGTAAGTTTGATTTCAAAACACTGGAATCTTCTACCTTCAGAGGTGTGAAAATAATGATAATACTCGAGTAACTCAGACTTCTAGAGCAACCTCGAGTGATTTGCACAAGTTCACAAGTGGGAGTTGGAATCACAACCAGAATTAGAGTAAATTCACAAAACAGTTATTCCTGACTTCAAATCTGAACATGAAACCCTGAACTGTCAGAAGAGAATCAGCAAAGTACTGGGTAATTAAATAAGTTTTTAACTCATGGCATAGGAAAGATGAGTTAATTTATCTTAATGTGGTTCTTATTTTATTTTTTAGATAACTCAATGGAGCGATTAACACTCTAAAACAACAAATGATCATATTACTGCAAGGTCCTGACTTGCTGTGAGATCTCCGAGGCAAAAAGGCTTTGAGCTAATAGTGAAACTCCATCCTCTAGTTCTTAGGTATGGCTCCTTGCAAGGTAGCGTGTCTGGTGCCCTGCTGTTTGGAAATGACCCCAAGGCAGAGGAGGAAGATGAAGTTTCAACAGGGGAGACTGAGAATCTCAGAGGATCTGCTCTGTAAAGCAGGGACTCCTGCCTGTGAGTGACAATTTTCAAAGAAGCCTTCACTGGTGATATTGAACAATTGTGACTGTTTCGGTCTTTTGCCCTGAGATGGTGATGGTGGTCTCTGCATTTAAATAATGTGTTGACTCTAGATGGCAACGCTGGAAAATTTTAGAATCAGGGAAACATCATATGGAGTCTTGAAAGACATAACTCAGACATGCAAAATGCATTTTCTCAGACATTCCTTTCTCTCCCTCTCTTTCTCTCTCTCTCTCTCTCTCTCTCTCTCTCTCTCTCACACACACACACACACACACACACACTCTTTATTTCTTCCCCCCTGGGGAGAAATCACACATTGCATGAAATAAAATGGAATCTCCAATATTTTCTCCCCCAAATATGTTTTCCTTGGTTACCATATGAGAGAAATACAACACAATATACAAGAGAAATATTGTGGAATGTTGACTTTTCTAGTCACTTAAGTTTGCGATTTTTCTCAAGAAATTAAGTTATAACACAAAAATTCTGAAGCTGGTGGTATCTCCATGTTGTAAGTTATCATTTAGAGTTTTGTTACTGCCAGATGATTTTAAGCTTTAATACTGTGGACATTGTCTTGGTGCACCATTGCATTTATTATGAAAATACTCGCCATTGTGAAAAGCTTAAAATAAATTGGGAGTTAGGCCCACATTAGAGATGCTGGCCTCCCGTTGCCCGAAGAGTCAGTGGGAGGGTGGAGGGAGGAAAGGTTCTTTTGTACAGTTCAACTTGCCATATGGGCTCTTGTCTAAGCAAACTCTCCACTGTTACATAGGATGAGAACTTGGCCTTGGAGCTGAATGCGCTGCTGAAATCTGATCAGCCCAAGGCCAATCTGCAGGAAGCTGTCATCTCCCCACAGAGTTCGCAAAACTTAAAAGGGAACCACTTTCACTTTCTGAGTTTTTGTAGACTATTGGCTATTTCTCAGACTGAAGCAGCAAGTCTCATCTTTTGATGAGTTCGTATTGTTTGTGGTCTTTTGTTTGTTTTGTTTTGTCTTGCCCCATCCTTGATTTCTCTACAAAACTCTGCATTGTATATTCTGGGAGCCCAAAAGCTGGAAGGTTTCATCAGTGGAGATAAGATCTCCTGCATGTACTTTCATTTTGGCTGTCTTTCCCTTTCTCACTAATCCTCTACACTCTTGCTGCTGTCTTGCAATGCCAGAGCCACACCCTTATTTTTGCCAGGATACACAGAAGTGCGTCGCTTTGAAGTGAGCGCCAGTGATGCACTCGTGAATCATTTTGTAAACGTGTAAATGCATTTAGAACATAAAGGTAATACCTTCCTTGTAGAGACTCAGTTGAGTCAGTATTTCCCAGAGGAGCCATCTCCATCTGAGGAAATAATGAACCTCTATTCCATAATGATCACATTGTTTCTTCTGACATCGTTTCTCCTTTTAGGTGGATTTATTCTGAGTAGGACAAGGATTAGGTTTGTCTTCACCAAAAAAATTGCTGAAAAGAAGTTGTAATTTTATGAATAATGATGGCAATGTGGTGCTTTTAATGCCAAATTTTAAAAATGTTTTCACTAATATAATATTTTCTCTTCTTTTTGCAATGTAAACTTTAACTGTGGAGTACATTTATACCAAACTCTCAAAGAGATATCACTTGGGTATTAGAACTTCCAAATACATAGAAAGAAAACATTGTCAGGGAGTTCAAAAAGAGTTAACACTTATTTTGGGTATTTTTAAATGGTTAATACACATGGGACCACTGTGGACTAGGGAATGAGTCCTTGACTTGGAGTTCTTCCATGATTGGTGTGAGATTTAAATAAAACAACAGTTGTGGAATGCCTAACACAAAAGCTGGAATATTAGATGCTCCATAAATGCTAATTGAGTGTGAACTTGAATGGTTTGAGGCCCCAGATACAACGAACATGTAGTTGAGATTATTACCATAAAATAAGTCTAAAAACACTGGAGATAGAACAAACAAACATAAAAAGTGTAATCTGCTTAGTTTAATAATTAATTTCATGAATATTTTTTTTTGATGATTATATTTACCCAGCTCACTTAGAAAGCAGAGGTGCTACAGTGATTTAGATCTTCCAATGTGGGTCTTGAAAAGGAAGAAGAAGGAGGGGGAGAAGGAAAAGGAGAGGGAGGGAAAGGAAAAGAAGAGAAGAAGGAGGAGAGAAGAATGATTATATTTTATGCTAAGCACTTGAAATGGGAAGCACTAGAGCATGGTAGTTAAAAAAAATTCTAGGAGTGAGACTACCTAGGTTCAAGCACTAACCTATAAGAGCTGTGTGACCTCAGGCAAGTGATTTAATGCCTCAAGCCACAATTTCCTCTTCTTTGAAATGGGGATGATGATAGCACCTACCTTGGGTTGTTGTGAGAATTAAAGGAGATAACAAGTCTAATGCATTTAAACAGTACCTGTCTCTTTGTAAGTAATAAAGGCTAGCTATTAATATATATCACCTCTAGTGCTTATAACAACCCATCAATATAGGCATGTTTCCCCCACTTTTCCAAAGGTAAGTACATTTCTTACTGTGCGAAAGCTGAGAAATTGCAGGCTGACTTTAAGTCTCATGCTCCCCCTCTATGTCTTCCTACTTTACGGTAAGCTATGGAGAATCTCTGAATGGTTCACAAACCACTGCCTTTTAATATTTATGACTTTATTAGCAACATTGTATATATTTTGAGTTCTCAAAATTATTAGCGTAGTGGTTAAGGATACGTACTTTACAGATGGAGCTTTGATACCAAAGTCAGACAAAGACAACACAAAAAAAGAAAACTACAGAACAATTCCTCTGATGAACATCACTGCAAAAATTCTCAACAAAATATTAGTAAACCAAATTCAACAGCACATTAAAAGGATTATACTCCATGACAAAGTGGGATTATTCTTGGATGGTTTGACATATGAAAATCTATCAACATAATACGCTACATGAGCATCTCAGTAGATGCAGAAAAAGCATTTGACAAAATTCAATACCCTTTCATGATAAAAACACTCAACATAGGGGGCCAGCCCAGTGGCACAATGGTTAAGTTCGTGCTTTCTGCTTCAGTGGCCCAGGGTTTGCCGGTTTGGAACCTAGGCATGGACCTACTCACCACTCATCAAGCCATGCTGAGGCGGCGTCCCACGTAGGAGAACTAGAAGGACCTACAACTAGGATATACAACTATGTACTGGGGGCTTTGGGGAGGAAAAAAGGAGGATCGGCAACAAATGTTAGCTCAGGGCCAATCTTCCTCAAAAAAATTAATTAATTAATTAATTAAAAAAAACACTCAACATAATTAGGAACAGAAGGAAAGTAGCTCAAATAATAAAGGCCATATATGAAACTTCCACAGCTAACATCATACACTCAATGGTGAAAGACTGAAAGCTTTAACTCTAAGATCAGGAACAAGACTAGGGGGCCAACTTTTGCCACTTCTATTCAACATAGTACTGAAAATCCTACCCAGAGCAAGTAGGCAAGAACAAGAAATAAAAGGCATCCAAATTGGAAAGGAAGAAACAAAATTATCTCTGTTTACAGATGACGTGATTCTTATTTGTACAAAATCCTATAAATTCCACAAAAAAACTGTTAGAACTAATAAACAAATTCAGGAAAGTTGCAGTGTACAAAATCAACACACTAAATCAGTTGCATTTCTATACACTAACAATTCAAAAAGGAAACTTAAAAAACAACAGCATCAAAAAGAATAAAATACTTAGGAATAAACTTAATCAAGGAAGTGAAAGATTATACACTGAAAACTACAAAACACTGCTGAAAGAAATTACAGAGGACACAAATAAATGGGAAGACATCTCATGTTCATGGATTGGAAGACTTAATATTGTTAAAATGTCTGTATAACCCAAAGTGATCTACAGATTCAATTCAATCCCTATCAAAATCCCAATTGCATTTTTTTGCAGAAAAAATATTCTAAAATTCATATGGAATCTCAAGAAACCTAAATATTCGAAACGATCTTGAGAAAGGAGAACAAAACTGTAGGCTTCACACTTCCTGATTTCAAAACATACTAAAAAGCTACAGTAATCAAAACAATATGTTACTGGCATAAAGACAGACATATAGATTAATGCAACAGAAGAGAGAGCCCAGAAATAAACCCACACATATATGATCAACTGATCTTCAACAAGGGTGCTAAGAATTCACAATGAGGAAGGGATGGTCTCTTCAACAAATTGTGCCAGGAAACTGGATACCCACATGCAAAAGAATGAAGCTGGAATTTTATCTTACACTATATAGAAAAATTAACTTAAAATGGATTAAAAACTTAAATGTAAGACCTAAAACTATAAAACTCCTGGAAAAAAACATAAGGGAAAAGCTTCATGATATTGGGTTTGATAATAATTTCTTCACTCTGACACTAAAAACGCAGGCAACAAAAATGACGGTAGACGAATGAGACGGCATCAAACTCAAAATCTCCTGCTCATCATAGGAAACAATCAACAGAGTAAAAAGGTAACCTTTTAAAAAGGAATGGGGGGAAATATTTGTAAATCATATATCTGATAAGGGATTAACATTTAGAACATATAAATAACTCCTAAATCTCAACAATAATGAAAACAATAATCCAATAAAAAAATGCACGAAAGACTTGAGTAGACATTTCTCCAAAGAAGATATATAAATGGCCAAAAAGCATCTGAAAAGATCCTCAACATTATTAATCATCAGAGAAATGTAAATCAAAAACACAATGAGCCATCACCTCATATCCATAAGGATGGCCACTATCCAAAGCAACCAAAAAAAACCAAAAAGTAACAAATGTTGGTGAGAACGTGGAATGCTCATACACTGTTGGTAGGATTGTGAAGTGGTACAATTGCTGTGGAAAACAGTATGGAGTGCCTCAAAAAATTAAAAATAAAATAACCATATGATCCAGCAATGTCTCTTCTGGGTATATATGCAAAAGAATTGAAGCAGGATCTCAAAGAGGTATTTGCACATCCATGTTGATTGCAGTATTAGTCACAATAGCCAAAAGGTAGGTGCAACCCAAATGTCCATCAACTGATGAATGGATAAACAAAATGTGGTGTATGCAAATGATGGAATATTATTCAGCCTTAAAAAAGTAAGAAATCCTGTCACATGCTACAATATGGATGAATCTTGAGGACATTATGCTAAGTAAAATAAGCCAGTCACAAAAAGACAAATACTGTATGATCCCACTTATACACGTTACCTACAGTAGTCAAATTCATAGAAACTGAAAATAGAATGGTGGTCACTGCAGGGTAAGAGGCAGGGCAGGGATGGGAGTTGTTCAATGAGTATAGAGTTTCAGTTTTGCAAGATGAAAAGTTCTAGAGTTCTGTTGCACAACAATATGAATATAACTGACACTACTCAACTGTACACTTAAAAATGGATAAGATGGTAGATTTTATGTTATATGTTTTTTATCACAATTAAAGGTAAAAATTAATTAATTACTATGAAAGTATGGAATATTGAAGAACAGAAAAATGTTGGGGGCAAAGACTTATTTTGGCAGCTGGTCACTGAAAGAAAGTCTACAAAGTAAAATTAATTCAAAATTAATATTGAAAAAATACTTTTGCTTTAGTTGCATTTCACTGGACATTCATCAAACTTTCCTATTGTACAGCAAAAATGCTTGTAATGGGTATTTAATAAATATTTGCTGAGTAGATAAATCTTCAATACATATATTTTAAAGTGATGTTTTCCAATCATTGTAAGTTCATGTAAAACTTTCTCCATAGAAACATCTACTTTGGTAGCATTTTCCCCAAATCCTAAAGTGGTTGTTAGCCTTCTAGACAATTTTTAGAATTTTTAGAATTAAGCTGACTAAAACTGTTTGGGAGAAAGCTGTTATGAATCCATAAATTAATTCAAGTAGGGGAAAATCTACATGTTGTACCACTTGGGAAAAGGAAATTGCATTGTGCTTTGCAAAAGCAAGACCTTGGGGTGGGAGAGAGAAATAAATAGAAACAAAAAATCAAAGATGGGAAGAGAAAAGAGGAAAAGGACGAAAGGAAGGACAGGGAGTTGTAATAAAAGAGAAAGATAAATGTCTGAATAAGTTTAAATTTAAGGAAAACTATTTAGAAGTTGAAGATCAGACAATAGTGAGAAAGTTTACACTATTTTAAAAGTAAACTCCATTGAGCTGACCTAGAAACAGAAAATTAACACCTTTAGAGAGTATGAGGTGTTTCTTCTAGTTAATACAGAATTGGTTTGGTTTGAATTAGAATAGTGTTTGCTCGGGGTCTTCACAAATTGAGAGATGAAGAAACTTGAACTAGGTCTAGAGAAGTAAATATAATACAAATTATTTCAGTTAGCAAAATGTTTTTAAATATGAAAATATATAAATTAAGGCAAAGGAATAACACACCTCTTATAGTATTTACACATACAGTTGAGACCATTCAGATAATGTCTGCAAAGAACTCCCTCCATGACCCAAGCTGTATGAGACATTTTGAGGGACACATAAGGGACATATAGGGTCCTTGCCTCCTAAAAATCTCACAATCTCCCTCAGAAGAGGACTTACATACAGTACATGAAAAACCTTGACAGCAATTCACAAACTTATTCACTGGGGCCTTACTGAAAGTAACCATGGACTCAAGGGTGTGGACAGCTGAGAACGGGAGGGTAAATCTAGGTGCAGTGATCAGGAAAGACATAGACTGAGTGTTATTAAGATTTGGGGACGAGAAGAGAGAGTAAGAGAGGACTCTGGGAAGTGGAGACGCTGTACAATTGTTTGGCAGGCTATTCACATTTTTTTGGAACAAAGGAAATGTTGGCAGAGGCAAAGAAGAGAATATAAGAAATCTGGGTTAATATCACAAAGCATAGAACAGGTCTCTAAGATAGATGCCTAACGATGGAGATACAGGAGTTAAAGATGACTGAAGTTTTTCATTGAAGAGGTACGGGCTAAGATGCTCAATGACACATGGAAATCATTGAGAAAAAAAAAGATTGGCTGTAATGGCAGGTGACAAATTACTCGTAGAGCATTTTTTCCCAAGGCTGCATTTGACCAACTTCTACCACCTTAGTACATGGTTCCTCTCTCTCTCTCTCCTTTCTTTTGTTCTGCCACAAGGCACAGGCAAATGGACTTTCACAAGAACTCAAGTTGCATTTTTAAATAATCCTTGTTTGAGTCCTGAGTTCTCCCTGCAGACTCTCACACCATTTGTCCAGGAACCCTCTGGGAAGTTTCTGAACTCTGAGCTGGTCAGGGGTGCTTTTTTTGAGCTAGGACAGTGCAACACGAGGCAGAGATATTCCAGGAAAACATTTATTCAGACTGTGAACACAACCTCACAGGCACATCTGTGGTAAAGTAAAGATCAATTACAGAAAAATTCTAAAAGAAAAATTCTTAGATGAATAGGTGAATAGGAGAACAGGTAACATTTTAGGTGGTATTTTCAGAAATACTTGACCCAAAATATTAAATATTTATTGAGCATATGTGCCTGAGTTATTGCACTATTTTGATCTCCTGGGTAGCTGTCAAACTTACCCTTTCATTGAATGTGTCTAGAAGACGTTCTGTCCAGCTCCCACTTCTGTTCTCGCTCTCACTTTCTCTCTTTGCCCTGAACAAGATAATGCATTTGCTTGCTGAAGCTGATTTTCTTGAGGCATGTAACGCGCTGTGGTTTTCTTAAGTAGCCAGCAGGAAATTTCTGATAGGACCTTTAACCTTGCTGCACCACAGGACTTGACAATGGAACAACACCATTGTGCTGTAGTTTGATTATAAAATCTGGTTAGATAAAATATAAATATAGATATATAACCAGCTTTTTATATATATACACACAAGGCAAAAGGGCTATTAGGCACAGATCAAGTCTTTTTTCTTTTTTTTTCCCCTATTTTTCCTTGTTATTATTGAGGGTGACGTGTTAAACTTGACTAAGGGAAGATGATCCTGGCAAAGTATTGGATGAGAAGGTCTCCAAAGACTCAAGGAACATTTCCAAAGTCTAACTTCTTCCAATGATGGAAATAAACTAAATTATAATTTGAGGCTCCCCACTTATGTATAAGGAACAATCACTAAAGAAAAAGAAAATCTTGGGCCAGCTCCATGGCATAGTGGTTAAGGGTGCATGCTCCACTGCTGGCAGCCCGGATTCGGATCCTGGGCAAGCACCGAGGCACCGCTTGTCAAGCCATGCTGTGGCAGCGTCCCATATAAAGAGTAGGAAGATGGGCACAGATGTTAGCCCATCTTCCTGCTGAGGCCAGTCTTCCTCAGCAAAAAGAGGAGGATCGGCATGGTTGTTAGCTCAGCGCTGATCTTCCTCACAAAAAGAAAAGAAAAGAAAAAAAATCTTGCAGTGTTAAATAACGAAAATCTGACTAGATCGAGGCAAATAGCATTTCACATTTAAAAAATACATTACGTAAATAATTTTCATAATATTTATATAATTAGGAAAGGTTGCCAACATATTCATTGATTTATTTATTCCACTAACTTTTATGGAGCATCTGCTATTAATCCAGGCACTGTGCAAGGCATCAGCTGAAGAAGACTGCTCTCGTGGGGTTTGTATTCTGGTGAGAAGAGACATGCAATTTTTAAAAAATGTAAAAACACTTCTAGCAGTTATATGATAAAGGCTTTGACAAAAATAAGTCGGAGAAGAGGAATAGGCGTGCTGGGAAGAGGGTGGTTGTCATTTTAAATATGGTGTCAGGAAAGGCTTTCCTTAGAAGACAACATAGGATCAAAAAGCTGAAGGAGGTGAGCTCATGTTTATGAGCCTCACTCAGGTAATATATTACACTGTTTTACTGGGTCATCAAAGCCATGAGTTCCATAATGGATTCAACTCCAGGCTAATTCTTGTACAAAATTGATTGACATATTAGGTGATCCATTAGCAGCCTGTGTTCTCACTATGGATTATATTAATGGGCAATTTATCTAATCTTTTTGTGCCTCAGTTTCCTCTCATGTAAAATGGGGATAAAAATAGTACCTACTTCGTCAGATTGTGTAAGGATAATTGTGTTGTTACCAGGAAAGTGCTTAGAACATCATCTGGTATTTAATAAGGGCTATGTAAGTATTAACTTGTTTGTTATTATTGCTATTGTTTTTTATAAACAAAGAAATAAAATATGAACAGGCTAAAACATCTCATAGCTTACACTTTATGTTGGAGGAGTGATTGTTATTAAACTTTTGGTGATATCAGTGAAGAGTAGTTAATTTGTTATACAGTTACAAATGTTTGACCCTTTCCCTTTATATACAGTTTAATGTCCAACTTTGGGTTTATGAAATGGATAAAGTGTAACAAGAATTTTTGGGAGTGGGATGGAGTCTTCAACATCAGTGGGATGTTGTGAACCAAGTATTGCTTGGGGCAAAGATTTTATCCCTTATTCCCTATTTAATCATCTTGGGTGGTCCCATTATTATTTCTTTTTTACTTGGCATAAACTTAATAACTGTTTTTAATCATCATATTGCAACATTACATTCTGTAAATGACATATGAATTTTGGGAAGAAAGGAAGCATTGAACTAGGATACACTGACCTACAGGGAATAAATTGAAGGAAACCAGATTCAATTATCTAGTTACCTGGTATGTTTACAGAAGTGGAATGTGACGAAAATTCTACTGTTGCTTTCAATACTCTGTGAAAAACCAAATGAGATCTCTTTCACAGAGTTATTGCCCTGTCTGATGGGCTGCACGTCCACAAGAATAGGATCCCAAAGTTAAAGGAGTACCACTCTAGTTAATGAAAGATGAAAGTCTAGATTTCTCTATCAGCAAAACTGTTATTTTCAGCATCCCAGTTTTCTCCAATGCTGTGTTAATAACTCTCTCTCTCTGTTATATTTTTTTGATAAAATGAATTTTATTTATTATTTATTTATTTTTATTTATATTTATTTATTGTTTATTGAGTTTTTTTTAAATTTTTTGTTCATTGCAGTACCATTGGTTTATAACATTGTATAAATTTCAGGTGTACATCATTATACTTCTATTTCTGCATAGATTACATCATGTTCACCACCCAAATGCTAATTACATTCTACGAAGCTGACATTACCCTGATACCAAAAGCAGACAAAGACAACACAAAAAAAAGAAAATTACAGGCCAATATCACTGATGAACATTGATGCAAAAATCCTCAACACAATACTAGCAAATCGCATACAACAACACATTAAAAAGATTCTCTCTGTTATATTTTTTAAAGATTCAATAAAGTTGAGGTCCCAAAACCAGAATGAGTTGATGCTTACTCTCAACTATTTGAAGAACAGAAATAGTTGTTCCCTAAACAAACAAAAAAAAAGGTTTAAGTAGAGTATATTTTCAACAACCAGAGCCAAAAGAGTAACAATGTATGTTTTTACTTCTTTTCAATGTCCTTTCTGTTACACTCCAAGTCCATTTGTACCAACAGTAGCAACTTTCTTTTTTTCCCATATAATCAAACATTTAACCTCACAGGGTTATTAATCACACTTTGCACTTAGATGGCCTGAGTTTGAAAAGGCATTGCTTAGAATTCTATAAACAGTCATTAATCCTCAAAAAAAAAAAAAAAAAAAAAAAAAACTTCAGGAGGTTATATGCTTTGTCATCATTTTATTCACATTATTGAGTTTCTAGAATTATCATAGGCTTGCCATTTTTCGTAGAATCCATGCTCTTTCAGTCTTTCACTTTTTTCATTTTTTGCTTGGAGCTCATTTTTTCCACAAAGGTTCTCTGACACTGGAGTAGGTCCCCCACTCGATGTCCCATTGCCCTCTGTGAGTTGCGTGCACTGGCACCCACACATATGACATCATTTGCTTATGTAATTATATTTTTCCAAAATGAGACTGTAGATCTAATAACATAATTTGTTTGACTTATTATTGCTTTTCCAATCCCTCGCATGTTACTCATAGTAAACAATATACATTTGTTATTGAACCATGAGTGCAATGTGGCTCTGAAGTTCTGAGTAAAATTCAGTCTCTATCATGAACTAGTTGTGTGACCTTAGGCAAATCCATTAAACTTTCTAGGGCTCAGTATCCTCCTTTGCTAAAAGTAATAATGCTAACATTTTGGGAGAAATTTTTATGTATCAAATGTTATGAGCAGTGTTTTAGCTCATTAAATCCTATAAAAATTCTACGAAGTAGATACTCATAGTATCTTTAATGTATAGTTGAAAGAATTAAAGCCCAGAGGGATTAAGTAACCTGTGTATTAGTAAAGCAAGTAAGTGACAGAATTGGGAATCCATACATTCAGGCTCAAGAGCCCAGGCTCTTAATCATTGCCCTATATGCCTCCCTACACCCTCAAGTGATTTTTCAGTTTTGTTTCTAAATTAACGTTAAACAGTGATGAATTATTTTTTTTCCTGAGGAAGATCCACCCTGAGCTAACATCTGTTGCCAATCTTCCTCTTTTTGCTTGAGGAAGATTCGCCCTGAGCTAACATCTGTGCCAATCTTCCTGTATTTTGTATGTGGATTGCTGCCACGGCATGGCTACCAACAAGCGGTGTAGGTCCATGTCTGAGAACCAAACCAGGGGTGCCAAAGTAGAACATGCTGAACTTAACCACTTGGCCATGGGGCAGGCCCCAGTAAAATTTTTTAAAAAAGACTTTTCCATTGATTGGATCTGGTTATGAAACCTAGCCCAACCTTTTCTTTTATAACTATTAGCTCTTAAGTTGGTTGATATTTAACACTCTTATTTCTAAAACAGTCATAATAATATTTACCCTGCTGTGTTTATCTCATAATTAAATAAACTAGTGTTCATAAGGTACCAGCAATTAATAAACGAAATGATTTTAGTGTTGGAGTAATAAAAGTAATAGGTATGCTCATGCAATTTGATTTAAATAAAATAATGAATAGTTCCAAAATATGTTTTTCTGAAGTAGCATATAATTAGGAGGATAATAGATCCTCATTTTCAAATTAAAGATCTGCGAAGAGAGTAGATCTTAAAAGTTCTCATCACAAGAGAAAAAAATTGTAGCTATGTTAGGCGATGGATGTTAACTAAACTTATTGTGGTGATCATTTCACAGTATATACATAATCAAATCATTATGTTGTACATCTCAAACAAATACAATGTTACATGTCAACTATATCTCAATAAAACTGGAAAAAAGGATCTACAGTGGCTGAGTTACTTAGAAAATTATATTTTATTTACTTTGGGGTAACACTTCATCTCAAGTCAATAGCTTAGTCTGGTTTGAAACACAGACGCTGCTAGCAACAGTAGGAAGAAAACAAACCCTGTTTTATTTAATTAGGCAGGTAATAATACTCTAATGTACAGATGAGACAATGGAGGCCCATGTGCTAGAAAGAGGCAAAGCCAGGATTTGAAGATGGATCTATCTGACTCAGATGCTCTGTGCTCTTAATTGTTACATTACTTGCTATTGAAAAACATGGTTTTAGGTAATATATACATACATTTCTCTACCAGGCTCAAATAGCTTGACCTAGCTTCTGTTCATGGTACTCATCTCCCAGGAAATCCATTAATTCACTCAACACGTTATTTATGACGTGCACAATTGAGAAGGATACACTGTATGGACAACACAGTCTCTGGAATTAATTTTAAGCTTATCGAGGAAAGTCACTGTTTCACTTTCAAAGAATAGAGATTTATTACTAAAAATTTAATTTTATAGCATTCCAGTTTACTCAATTATTTTTTTCAAAATCAGCAGACCTGAATAACTCAGTTTTCAGATGAACTGGGCTAAGCAGGCCACAAGGCAGAATCTTCTCAGAGAGAGAGAAGAAAAAAATTTGTTAAATGGGCATTCAGCCAGTCTTGAGGAATGAACACAGCGTTTTCCGAGTCTTCAGAATATTAAGAACAGGTCATAAGTAAAAGAAAATAGGAAATAAAGACCGGAGGTTGGGAGGCCTGGAGTCAGTTCAGACTGTCTGAATCACTTATGTTGTGGTGGTGATTTGAGCTGACAAAATGTTATTGGAGGGATCACTATCCTCAACACTGTTTGCTTTGGGAAGTCAGGCAGAGATTTATTATGGCTGAAAGCCTTTACAGCTGTCGGATGTAAGTGCTGGGTTAAGAGAGTTGAAAATATCAGCTGAAATTAATAGCATGGGTTGTGATTTTGAATATTTGCAACAGTTGCGATGGAGGGAAAAAAAGTAGAGACCACAGTTTTATTCTACATCTATGATTATATCTGGATGCAAAAAAATTATGATATATCATGCAAAGAGAAGGGCAATCCAGTATCCACTGAATATAACTCAGGTATCTGAAATGCCAATATACAGGACTAACAATTAATGAGATGTCATTTTGATGTAAGTAAAGATATTAGATTTAATATCTAGAACAACACAAGAAAGGAAATGCTGGAATGGATGTCTTTCTAAAGAATGTTCATCTTGTAGAGTAACAATCACTACAATTCATGAGTGTCTGTAAAGACACCAAGAAAAATATATTTGGAAGATGAAGAGAGATAAATTGATGATAGATAGATTACATAAACTGATAAGTATGTTGAACAACTAATCATTATTTCTATATCTCTATCTCTACACATGCAATTGTTATAATTATATTTATCCAGCTATCTGCCTTGGAAAGTATAAGCTCAATTGAGCACTAAGGGAAGATTTCAGGTTTTGCTTTCATTTCTATGTCTATAGACATAGTGGCAGAGCTGCAAACATCTTAAAGAGTTCAACAGACTTTTGTGATGCAGAACTACTCAGAGCTAATGTTTATTATAAAACTCTAAGTATGGGAATATATTACACAGTGGTTTCTGAACTTACTTGGCTAGGAATCCCTTTCTTGGAAAAAATCTCATGGGTTAGTTTGCCCTGAACACACTATGAGAAATACTGTTTCTGAGTTGAATGTATATGTTGAGAAGTTCTTCCATTACTTGTCCTAGATAACTATACTCACTAGATACATAATTCAGAATATGGACACATAAGCATAGTAAAGACTCAAATATTGTTGAATGAATCAATTATACGTATAATAAATGTAACACCTATGTTCCTGCTAAGAGATATGCAACCTAATCTCAATTAAAGCATGTATCTGTCCACATTTAAACAAATGCCAATGTGCACTGTAGGCTCTGGGATGCTGATTTTAATATTGATTTTAATATTGACATGCGGATGCCAATGACCCAGATCACTATATTGTTACTGTAGCCTGGTGTGTTATCTGACCAGTTACCAATAAAATGCACTAAAAATGTGGAGGGAGGGGGG
Source organism: Ceratotherium simum simum (assembly GCF_057802395.1). NCBI lineage: Eukaryota > Metazoa > Chordata > Mammalia > Perissodactyla > Rhinocerotidae > Ceratotherium > Ceratotherium simum. Next base: position 24,562,659 of record NC_141931.1, read on the forward strand.
CTGGCACAGTGGAGTAGTGGTTAACCTCACGCACTCTACTTTGGCAGCCTGCGGTTCGTGCGTTCAGATCCCAGGCGCAGACCTAACACCACCCATCAAGCCATGCTGTGGCGGCGTCCCACATACAAAATAGAAGAAGACTGGCACAGATGTTAGCTCAGAGCCAATCTTTCTCTCCAAAAAAAAAAAAAGTGGAGGGCGGGAGTAATGGATATTTTGACCAGATAGACATATGATTTCAACTAGTTATGTTTTTATCAAAATATGATTGTCATAGGATAATGAAATATTTCCCTCTCGATTATGCCTAAATCTTGTGTTTACCTTGGTTACTCTCGTCATTTTATCACTTTCATGATTTTAATTCAGTTCAGAAATAGGTTAATAAAGTAATGATGTAAAGTACAGATGCAAATTGTACTGAAAGAAATAGAGTCATTAACATGAGTGATTATTAATAAATAATTTTTAAAAATGAGAGTCATATCATGTCATTCCATCTCCATTGCTTCAAATCCCTGCAGCTTCTGAGTGGTCTTAGGATAAAGCCACACAATGTCTCTTCTTTTTCTCTCTCCTCTAGTCTCGTGTCACCACCTCCCTCACTCTTTATAGTTCAGCCAATCTTTTCTCACACTCTTTACATTGCAGCCAATTTATCCTTCTCTTAGTTTTTTTGAACAGTCCATGACATTTGCCCATTCTGTTACTATGACCAAAATGCCCTCATTCACCCACCCAAAGGTTTCCCCGACCTCCCCACCAACCCTAAGGCTCTTATTATGTTGAAGAGATGATTTTAAGTGATAAATGAGACAGGACACTTGACTGAAAGATAAAAGCAGAATGACATTGCACCTGTGGCTCCGTGTGTGGCAAAGGAGCAAGTTCTTGAGTCTAATGAATGGCCGTCTGCCACAGTACAGGGACCCCTCTGCCATATTCCAGCAACTTTACGTAGCCTTGTGTTATAGGTTGAATCAACCCTCCCCTCAAATTCATAGGTGAAGTCCTAACACCCAGTACCTCGAATGTGACCTTACTTGGAGATAGGGTCTTTGAAGAGTCAATTAAGATAAAATGAGGTCATTAGGGAGTCCCTAATCCAATATGCGTGGTGTCCTTACAAGAAGAGGAGATTAGGACACAGACACAGAATGAAGACCATGTGAGGACACAGGAAGAAGACGGCCACCTACAAGCCAAGGAGAGGGACCTCAAAAGAAGCAACCCTGTCCACACCTGATCTCAGACTTCTAGCCTTCAGAACAGTGAGAAAATATATTTCTGTTGTTTAAGCCACTCAGTCTGGGGTGCTTTGTGATGGTAGACCTAGAAAACTAATACACAAAGCACGTCCTTATTAGTAGGATTCTGCAATTTAAGTTTTTTCTGCCCCCACCTAAGGAAAGCATAGCTCTCTAATCCATACCCCATCACAAGTATTTCCTCAGCTCCCCTCTGTGCTAAATCGATGGTAATAGACATTTTCATGTAGGATGGGTATTTTGTTGACGCCTGAGACACTATAATTGGTCCTGAAGAGAGATACTTCCCAGACTAAGGGCTGCTACCTTAAAGTGTGCCAAAAGAGAATCTAAGGCATAAAACATCAACTACTTCAAAAATTAAATAGGCTTATTAAGAGGCAACTGCAATTCAATAGAATTTAGAATTATTTATTGGGTATCTCCTTGGTGCAAAGCATTGAGTAGTTACTGTGTAGAATATAAACGTAAATATGACCTCCTCCCAGCCATACAGAGTTTGCTATCTCAAGTGGGAGAAGAAATGTGCAAAAGTGTTCTCACAGACAATTTTGGAGTCATTTCATGCAAGGAGGGTGACTTCAATCTGACTAAAATTGATCTTACTTTCCCATATTGGCCCCAGAAATGACTCTGTTTTCTAAATTCTTAAACATGGGCTTGAATAGAAAACTTCCTTTTTTTCAATCTCAAATAACATAAACCACCTTGTTTCAAATATGGGAATAAAACATGTACTAGATTTTGATATAATTCTGCCTTTGAAAATTGAGATACTTTGAGGAGTTTGGTAACTTATAAAAATTTTCTTAGCACTTACAATATACTAAGCACTATTCAAAATCCCTTATATATCTTTTTATTTAATATTCCCAACATCTGAAGAGTTTGCTTATGTCATTTCCTGCATTACAGATAAGGAAAGAGAAATTTGGGGAGTTTAAGTAGCTACTAAGCAGTGGGGACAGGCATGAACACCAACTGATACAAGGGGTCTTAGGTACCATACTCACTACCACGTGCATTTATTTTTTTATAATTTTATTTTTTATTTTCCTCCAAAGCCCCAGTAGATAGTTGTATGTCATAGCTGCACATCCTTCTAGTTGCCGTATGTGGGACGCGGCCTCAGCATGGCCGGAGAAGCGGTGCGTCGGTGCGCGCCGGGGGTCCAAACCCGGGCCGCCAGCAGCAGAGCGCGTGCACTTAACTGCTAAGCCACGGGCCGGCCCCACGTGCATTTTTATAATTTGTAACTCAAATAAGTCTTTTCCCAAAACTGAGTGTCTAAGAAACCAAGGGACCCTTAAAACGGAGACGTTCTGTATAAATATTCATTTAGCATTTGGAACAAAATAAGGGTGGAAACATAACTATGTCTAGATAAAGCAAAGAAAATATGCACTTTAAGACTGATTTCCTATTGTTTCTCTTGCCCGGTCAGATGTGGTGTTTGAAAAGATGTTGCTAAGACCCATGTCGAAGAGCGTACTGCCTATGTTTTCTTCTAGAACTTTCACAGTTTCAGGTCTTACATTCAAGTCTTTAATCCATTTGGAGTTAATTTTTGTGTATGGTGTAAGGTAAGGGTCTACTTTCATTTTTTTGCACATGGCTATCCAGTTTTCCCAACACCATTTGTTGAAGAGACTTTCTTTTCCCCATTGTATGTTCTTGGCTCCTTTGTCAAAGATTAGCTGTCCATAGATGTGTGGGTTTATTTCTGGGCTTTCGATTCTATTCCATTGATCTGGTGATGGGTTGTAATTAGTATTTTGGTGGTGAACATGATGTAGTCCATGCAGAAATAGAAGTACAATGATGTACACCTGAAATTTTTACAATGTTATAAACCAATGTTACTGCAATAAACAAAAAATTTAAAAAAATAAATAAATAAAAAATAAAAAAATAAAAAAAAAAGACTGATTTCCTAATCAAATTATCACTGCATTTCTAACAGCCGCATAACAGGGAAAATTTCCCACCAACACAGCTTCATGTTTAAGCTCCATATCAACACTCTTAGGCAAAACATAGCCCTCAAAGCTGATAGATGAAATGCTTTGGGGAATCTCTCCACACTTTACGTATCAGGAGATGATGCTATTTTTTGTATGTACTCGTGGCTCACAGATATTGGCCAGCCTTCAATGACAGTCACATTCAGAACACATTGAAAAGCAACCAAATACCGTTTGGGTTATATCAGTTTAATTAAAAAAGAATACAAAAAAGATTGAGAACGAAGTACAAGTGATATCTAAAGTACTCACGAAATGCTGAGCAGAAATAGTCTACAGTGCTAGTGGGACTTGTGCTCCTTGTTAAGATGCTAGAAAGATAGTCTTGTCTTTAACTAGACTCAGTCCCCACCTCCTGCAAAAAGTTGGTATCTAGCTATATTTCCTCTTCATTTTATAGACATTCACTTAAAATTGAAATAATAATCATCTGATCAATATTCCCTTATTAACAAGATAGGAAGGGGCCAGCCCGGTGGCACAAGCGGTTAACTGCACGCACTCCACTGCGGAGGCCCGGGGTTTGCCGGTTTGGGTCCCGGGCGCACACCGACGCACTGCTTGGCAAACCATGCTGTGGCAGGGTCCCATATGAAGTGGAGGAAGATGGGCACGGATGTTAGCCCAGGGCCAGTCTTCCTCAGCAAAAAAAGAGGAGGATTGGCAAATGTTAGCACAGGGCTGATCTCCTCACAAAAAAAAAAAAAAAAAAAAAAAGGATAGGAAAACTGATTCCATAAAATATTTGAAAAATAAAATTCTAAGTCTGATTGGCATTTCAAATTCATGGCTATCAACATGCAAAATGTGTAGTGAGAAATTAGTAGATCTAGTTTACTAGATCAATTTTGGCAGTAATATAGAATAATTTAGTTACTTTTATTATAAAAAAACAGATGGTTCCAATTTGCTTTGTCTTGTTTGTTGTTCAAATGAGTTAATTCATGGAAAGCACTTATCAAAATGCTGGAAACATTGTGAGGGCTCAAAGTTAACCACTGCTGTTTTTTAACTGAGGTTAATTGACATATAACATTATATTAGTTTCAGGTGTATAACTTAATGATTTGATATTTGTATACATTGTGAAATGATCATCACAAGAAGTTGAGTTAACATCTACCACCTTACATAGTTACAAAATTTTTTTTTCTTGTGATGAGAATTTTTAAGATCTACTCTCTTAGCAACTTTCAAATATGCAATCCGGTATTATTGGTATTATTAACATGGCAACATTGTCACCATGCTGTACATTACATCCCCAGGACTTATTTATTTTATAACTGAAAGTTTGTACCTTTTGACCTCCCTTCACCCATTTCTCCCACCCCTCGACCCCCTGCCTCTGGAAACCACCAATCTGTTCTCTGTATCTATGAGCTTGTTTTTTTGGTTTTTGTTTGTTTGTTTGTTTTTAGGTTCTACATATAAGTGGGATCATACGGTATTTGTCTTTCTCTGACTTGTTTCACTTAGCATAATGCCCTCAGGGTCCATCCATGTTGTTCCAAATGGCAGTTTTTATTCTTTTTTATGGCTGAATAGTATTCCCTTGTATATCTATACTCCGGTTTCTTTATCCATCCACCCATCCATGATTACTTATGTTGTTTCCATATCTTGGCTATTGTAAATAACGCTGCAATGAACATGGGAGTGCATATATTTTTCCGAGTTTGTGTTTTCATTTTCTTTGGACAAATACCCAAAAGTAGAATTGCTGGGTCATTTGGTAGTTCTATTTTGTTTTTTGAGGAAACTCTATACTGTTTTCCATAGTGGCTGCACAAATTTACATTCCCACCAACAATGCACAAGGTTGTCTTTTCTCCACATCCACACCAACACTTGTTATTTCTAGTCTTTTTGATGATAGCCATTCTAACAGGTGTGAGGTTATAACTCGTGGTTTTGATTTGCATTTTCCTGATGATTCGTGATATTAAGCATCTTTTCATATACCTGCTGGCCATCTGTGTGTCTTCTTTGGCAAAATGTCTATTCAGAACTTCTGCCCATTTTTTCATCAGATTATTTGTTTTTCTGGTATTGAGTTGAATGAGTTCTTTATATATTTTGGATATTAACCCCTTATCAGATAGATGATTTGCAAATATTTTCTCCCATTCTGTAGGTTACCTCTTCATTTTGTTGATGGTTTCCTTTGCTGTGCAGAAGCTTTTCAGTTCGGTGTAGTCCCCCTTGTTTACTTTTGCTTTTGTTGCTTTTGCTTTTGGTGTCAGATTCAAAAAATCATCACCAAGACCTACGTCAAGGAGCATACCACCTATATTTTCTTCCAGGAGTTTTATGGTTTCAGTTCTTACATTTAAGTCTTTAATCCATTTTGAGTTCATTTTTGTGCATGGTGTAAGATAGTGGTCTAGTTTCTTTTTTTTTTTTTGCATGTGCCTGTCCAGTTTTCCCAACACCACTTATTGAAGAGTCTTTCCTTTCCCCATTGTGTATTCTTGGCTCCTTTGTCATAAATTAATTGACCATATATGCGTGGGTTTATTTCTGGGCTCTCTATTCTGCCCATTGATCTATGTGTCTGTTTTTATGCCAACACCATTCTGTTTTGATTACTATAGCTTTGTAACATAGTTTGAAATCCATCGGCCCTAGATATGTGGCAAACCTGAAGCCTGCCCCTCAGGCTGAAGCTCCAGGACAAACAAAAAGGCCTCTTTCACAGAAAGATTGAGCTCCTAGGTCTGCTGCCTTTTGCTGTACCCTGGAGGTTGTAGCCTTTTAAGAAGTCTTTCTCCGTTGGTTACAGTCCTTTGGAACCCATAAGCATAAGCCCTACTGGCCGCTAGAGCCGGATGTCCCCAGCCATAAAAAAAGGGGAGTTGGACATAAAACGGGGACCCCAGACCCCTGCAAAAGCTCCTCTTCAGGAGACATGCACTCTGGAGCACGGCAGACTAAATGCAAGAAGATGGCACCTGCCAGTTTCCCCTGGAAAGCATCCTGCAGGCCCCCAGATATACGTCAAATCAGACGCTTGCCACTGGCTGACACTCCCTGGCCAGCAGATGGGCCTCTCCCACACCAGGTCCAAGCGGCACACCACGCTGGGCCTCTGGGCAGGTGAGTCCTCCGGAAGGCAGGTTCTCAGGTCGCACCAGCCTATGTGTTCTGGGAGTGCGGGTCCTGGTGGTTTTCCAAGCTAGACGTTTTGGGAGTTTGTCCCTCAGGCTCAGGCCTTAAAAGTTGGGGATGCTTGATGTGGAATTCAAACCTTGGCTCCTCAGGGAGCAGCTCTAGGTTTTGAATTCCCTCTTGATGGTGGGCCCCGCTGGTCTCAGCCTGTCCAACCTGTTTCATGCAGGCCTTCTCCTCTTCACCTGATTCAGAGGAGGCTAGGTGTCACCAGTCAGGTTTTAGGTGTTTTTCAGAGGATGTTGGTCCATACGTAGCTGTAGATTTGGTGTGTCCATAGAAGGAGGTGAGCTCAGGATCCTCTTACGGCGCCATCTTGAACCGGACCCCCATGACCCTTAATTTCTGCATGGTGTTTTTTGGTTGGTTTCTTTGGCCATGAAGATTCTTTTCGTGTGTGTATGTGTTATCTAGCTTTTCTCCTATGTCTTCTAAATTATGGAATACACTCAGGGAGACATTCTCTACTTTGAGATAACATCACATTTTCTGCTAGTTATCTAACAATTTTGTTTATTTGCATTATATTTTCTTTTTCAACTCAAACCTCAACAATCGGCTCACATTTCCCTTCAGTTGATGCCACCCTTAAGGGTAACCTTTATCTTAACTTCTAATAGTGTAGGTTAGTTTTGCCTGTTTTTTTACTGTATATAACTTATATAATCACTGTGTGTTTTCTTTTGTGTGACTTATTTTGCAAAACTTTATGCTTGCGGTATTTATCTCCTTGTTGTGTCTTGTTGTAGCTCATTCATTCTTATCCTGAATATTACCCTGTCGTGTAAATATACCACAATTCATCCAGTCTTCCATTGCAGGCACTTGGGTACCTTACATTTTAGGAACATTAGGAATAGTGCCGCTAGGAACATGCTAGTCTGTCTTATTGTGCATATGTTTGGGTATATATTTATTAGGTGTAACCTAAGGGTGTGATTGCTGTGTATGATTATGGTTATGTTCAATGATAGCAGGCACTGACAGTTCTCCAGAAGTGTCTGAGTGTTTCCAGTTCGTTTATGTGCTCTATAATACTTAGCATTTTTATCTTTTTCCAAATTTTAGCCACTCTGATGAGTGTTGTTACACTTTATTGTTTTTCATTTGGGTTCCTCTGATTGTTAATCAAGTTGAGCACCGTTCATGTGCTTATTTGCCATTTGCATATATTTTTTCAATTGCCTTGATAAGTCTTTTGTCCAGTATACTGCTGACTTTTGCTTCCTCCCATAGTGATTTATAGGAGTTCTTTATATCGTGGATCTGAGTCTTTTGTTGGTTGTATATATACATTACATTTCTCACACTCTGGGTTTGTCTTTATGTTATTTTTGTTATATTTTAATGAACAAAAGTTCTTAATTTTGAAATAGTCCAATTTATCATTTTTCTTTGTTAGTATTTTTTCCCTTTTAAGAGATACTTGTCTAAACCACAATCACTAAGATAGTGTCCTGCATTTTTGTTAATGCATCATTTTGTCTTTGACACTTAAATCTGCAATCCATTGATTTTTGTTTATAGGATGAGATGAGAATGAATTGATTTTTGTTTTTAGAGTGAGGTAGGGATTTAACTTCCTTTTTATCTCTATGGATATCCAGCTGTGGTGGGCAGAATTCTGAGATGCCTTCAAGGTACCTGCCCTAGTATCTAGTATAATCTCTTCCCCTAGAGCATATGAAGAATTATAAGTATGATGGTTTTTACTCTTGATTAGGTTGTGTTATAGAGCAAAGGTAATTTTTCAGATGTCATTAATGCCTCAATTCAGTTTACTTTGATGTAATTAAAAGAGATCATCCTAAGTGAATCTGATCTAATCAGACGAGCCCTGCAAAGAGATTTGGCCCTTTTTGAAGGGAGAGATTCAAAGCATGAGAGAAATTCTCCTGTTGGCTTTGAAGGAGTAACTGCCATTTTGGAGAGGGGCCCAGATGTGAGAGAACAGCAGATGCTCTCTATCACATGAAGGCTGGAGTCCAACAACCACAAGAAAACGAATTACAACAACAATCGTGTGTGCCTAGAGGAAGATCCAGACCGTCCGGCCCAGCCAGCACCTCCAGTGCAGCCTTGTGAAGCCCTGGGCAGAGAACCCAGCGCATCTGTCCCAGTACCCACAGAAACGGTGAGTAATAAATTTGGATTGTTTTAAGCTGCTAACTGTGTGATAATTTCTTATGGCACCATAGAAAACGAATGCACTAATTGATGCAAAACTACTTGTTGAAAAATGCACCATTTTCCTCTCTGCATTGTAGTGCCGTCTTGGCCATCGACCACTTACGGATGTGTCTGTTTCAGGATGCACTGTTGAGTTCCATTGGCTAGTTGGTCAATGCTTGTGCTAATATTGCATTATTTTTTTAATAGTAAGTTTTGATATCTGACTTAAGTCTTTTAGGTTTGTTATTCTGCTTTAAAATTTCCTTGGCAGTTCTTGGTTCTTTGAGTTTCTGTACAAATTTTAGAATAAGCCTGGAATTTTTTGAAAATAAATGCTGAAATTTTTACTGGGATTGCATTCAATCTACATAAATGCCTATAATTCTATATTTTCCCACAATTCCGTATTTTATGTAGTATAAATTGATTTCACACTTATCAGCAAGAATGCAATAAATATATTTCTATTCCCTCCATATTCCTCTCAATTTCGCTACCTAATTTCAGTATAAAAGATATTTTTCTTACTACCTTTATGCTCGTATTTACTTATTTCTTCTAGTTTATCATCTTTAATTAGTACCATTCATCTCCTTGCTGAAATCAGTATGTTTACACTATCTTCCACTTTCCTTATGCCTTTCCTCAAAACTTTTATATTACTTCTCCATTATTAATGCTTATGACACGAACATTCTGTTCTTTACCCATAAATTACATATTTGCTTTAGTTTGCCCTACAGTAAAAAAATTCCATGACATTGCCATTTCTTTGACAGTAGTTTTTCCAGTTATTTTTTGGTTAGATGAATTTTGTCCTCTGGTAGTTTTTATAGGAAGGACTTATAGTTTATTGAATTTTAAATTTTTTTCATTTTATTGCTTTTTAATTTGAGTTACAGTTTAACTATTTATAAAATTCTTGGTTCACACTTTCTTTCCTTGCATGCTTTATACTGGAGTTTCTCTGTCTTCTAGAATTTCATTTTGCTCTGGAGAAATTTTAGGTCAGACCAATTTTTACTCCTTTTGGTCGCCACTCTTTGGGTAACTTTTCTCTGTTGTTTTTGCTGAGCTTGGCAAAGCTTAGATATGGCAGATGGTGATGCAGTGGTCTTCAACTTTTATTAAATCAAGATTCTGCTTTTCTGATTTTCCTTGTTACTTTGAGATAATGCCCAAGTCAAGAAAGCAAAAATACAACCGCACTCCGTCACTTCTAAGCCAAGAAGTATCTATGCGACACTGCTTCCCTGATTTGTTTTCATGGGTTATAAATGTGAGTTTACAGATGTATATATCACATATCTTCTAGTAGTTTTATATCTTTACATTTGAATCAGCAAAACAGATAACATCTCACAATTGGTTAAGTCAGAGAATGTTCTTTTTCACCATTTACTAAGCCTCTTATTTAGATGTTATGATTCCCTTTGGTGAATCTAATTAAAGTAACAATAGCTTCAACAATAATGCCAATAACAGCAGCAGCTAACAAGGATTAGGTAATTACTATGTACAGAAGAATGTATTAATCTCTTCATATGGATTGTCATATTTAATTCTTATAAGAGCACTATGCTTAGGTAAATACTAAAGTCTAGTGAAATAAAATAACTTGAGAAAAGTTACACAGTGGGCAAGTGATGCAGCGATGGTGGTAACCAATGCTTTCTGACTTCAGGGTTTTCACTACTTTTGCATAGGTTCTACTCAGCTGGCATGCACTTTCTTATTCATGACAGATTTACAGAAGCTTTTTAGTTTGATGTTGTCTCACTTTTTTATTTTTACTTTTGTTGCCTTTGCTTTTGGTGTCAAATCCAAAATATCATTGCCAAAACCAATGCCAAGGAGCATAATGCCTATGTTTTCTTCTGGGAGTTTTATGCTTTCAGGTATTACATTTAAATCTTTATTCCATTTTGAGTTAATTTTTGTGTATGGTATGAAATAGTGGTCCAGTTTCATTCTTTTGCATGTGGCTATCAAACCCACAATGAAATATCACCTCACATCTGTTAGAATGGCTATTATCAAAAAGACAAAAAACAACAAGTGTTGGAGAGGGTGTGGAGAAAATGAGTCCCTATGCACTGTTGGTGGGAGTGTAAACTGGTGCAGCCACTATGGAAAACAGTATGGAGGTTCCTCAAAAAATTAAAAATAGAACTATCACATGATCCAGCAATTATGCTTTTGGATACTTGTATGAAGAATATGAAAACACTAACTCAAAAAGATATCTGCACTCACATGTTCGTTGCAGGTTTATTTACAATAGCCAAGATATGGAAGCAACCTAACTGTCCAACTATTGATGAATGGATAAATAAAATGTGGTATATATACATATATAATATATATATAATGGAATATTATTCAGTCATAAAAAAAAGAATGAAATCTTGCCATTTGTGACAATGTGGATGGACCTTGGAGATAGTATGCTACGTGAAATAAGTCAGAGAAAGATAAATACCATAATGCCTCACTTATCTGTAAAATCTATTAAAAAAACACACACAAAGACCCATAGATATGGAGAACAGATTGGTAGTTGCCAGAGGCAGGGGCTGGGGGATGAGCAAAATGGGTGAAGGAGGTTAAAAGATAAAAAAAAGGAATTCCTTTCCCTAAGTATTCCTCAGATACTTATTTTCTACAAGTATTCTCAGAGAGCAGAGCTCAGAACCCACAGGGGCGAAGCCAAGAGCTACTGAAAGCAATGACTGAAGGAATCACCCTCATGGACCAGTAAAAACCAGTGGACTAGGGAGCCACTCCAAATGAATAGAATCAGTTCCTAATCAATAAATATCCCTGATACTCTCTTTATTAGAGGACCTGGCAACATTTATCTGGCAGGATTTCAGAATTATTGTGGACTAGTGATTGCAATATGCCTCTAGTTCTTCCTTGTTTTGAATAGATATGTCTGTTATGGTTATCTATCCCTTTCTCACCTTTGTATGTTGAGTATGTGACAGCAGATAACTTGCCTTTTTAGTCCATAGGTCTTTGTATCAAGAGATCCACATCCAAAAAGCTGAATCCAAAGAACTTCGACTATATCTGAACCTGAGTTAGATCATAAGATTCTGAACTTTGAGCCTGGTGCTATATATGGATGATACTTTTGTGAGTCTCAGAAAGGGATGTGTATGCACTATATGGTGCAGGAACAGGAATTATTGAGTCTAAGGACAGACAGTGGTAAATTGTTGGAAAAAATGGCTGCAGTAACTCCTTTCCCTGAATGCCTATCCTTTGGTAGTACTCTTTCACATTGACTCTGGGCTTGGTCATGTGACTTGCGTTGGTCCATAAAATGATAGCAAGCATAGACTGGAAATCCTTTGCTCCTTGGGGTTTGCAGTCTTGATGTTCTTAGGAACCCAGTGACCACTGTGTAAAGAAGTTGAGCTAGTCTGCTGGATGATAAGAAGTACATGGTCCAGTCACTCCTTTCACCCCAGCAGATAGTCTGCCAAATGCAACACGTTTGAATGAAGAAGATCATCCAAGAATCAGCCCACTGCCTGGCTGAATTCAGACCCATGAGCAAGTCCAGCAGAAAATATCCAAGAAGGTCCACAGAATTGTGAGCTACTTTTTAAAAAATGTGTTTTAAAGTACTAAGTTTTGGAGTCATATGTTATGCAGCAAAAGCTGACTGATACACCCTCGTTTGCTATACATATAAAATTGTTCAAGTGAAACACTGAAAAAACATATATAGTTCAATTTAAGAGTCTAAAATTCAGTAAATCTCAGTTAACTTTATGGATACCTAGTTTTCTACACTAGAGTACAAATTATCCCTGCAGTCAAGATTCAAGTGTTGAAGAGCAAAATCTATAAAGAGCACCCTCTACAAAATGCTCTGTAACAAGGTTTTGTTTTGTTAATGATAATGATGGTGACAGTGTGGGTGTGTTCTCCTATTTGGGTGTTCCATACATTATTTATACTTGGGTGTCTGGATTCTTGAGCTCAATTGTGAGAAGGGAGCCATACATACTACGGCTATGGATATCTTGTGGATATCTTGCAATTTAATAGAATTCGTTGAAAATTGAATTCATAAACATTTTCTTTAAATATTTAAGCAATTAGGCAATGGTTTCTTAGGTACGACACCAAAAGCACAAGCAACCAAAGAAGAAATAAATAAATTGGACTTCATCAAAATTAAACTTTTTTCACAGTAAGGACATTAGCAAGAATATGAAAAGGCAAATTGCAACCATTAGGAAGCTATTGGAGTAGTCCAAGATGGCAATACCTTGAGCCTGAACTAAAGCTGTGGTGTTGGGAATGGTGATCAAAGGACAGATTCTAAACATGCTTCCCTCACACGGCGGAATTAGGCGTCTAGCTCCTGAGAGGTATTTGCTAGCCCGGAAGCTTAGCTTGACGAAATGAACAAGGCAATGTAGGATGAATATGTAGGAATGTAAAGTAGACATCTGCTGTATTTGCCTGCATAGCATCCATTCCTCCTGCTCAGGCAATAGTGTTCTGGTTTGTCTTTGGTGTACGATGACTCTTTCTCTTGTGGGCCTTAAGATACTTGTGAGGCTGACTGTCTCTCTTCCCATCCTCCCTTCCCCAGGCCCATAGGAAGGAGTGATGGTAGCAGGTAAGCTGGCCAATCAGCATACTCTCCCCACCCAGCTCCTCATCATAGATGTTCAAGGACAGTCCAATGAGATGCTCTCCTAGGGTGTCAGTGAAATTATTGGGAAAGCAAAACCATTTCCACTGGGAAATTATTTAATTGATAAATATTATAATTGCTTTAAACAAATGTTTCTTTTGGCAACCTCAAGAGCAGTAAAAGCCTATTTTAAATGGAAGGATTTAGTCAAGTGTAGCAATGACCTGACCAGGGCACGTGTTGGAAGTAGGATATACACATGGAACTTGAGGTCTTATAATCCCGTTTACAACGCTGTTAAGATATTCTCAGATCTTAGACTTAACGTCAGGGAGTAACTTTACTGTCTTTGCTGTGAGTAAGGCACAATTGTAGGTAAAACTCAGTTATGCCTATTGTATTCGCTAGTGGATAAATGACACAAAAAGAGCGATGAAACAATCGCGTTTGTCCCCATTTCCACAGAAGAGCCATTTTTCTCCAATCACATTCTCAGACCCAAAATATCCAATTTCATTGCCGTCCCATTTATTTTCTCAAATGTTCATGAATAAGGCATACACACACGCTTATGTGCACACTCACACCTATTTATCGATTCAACGAAGAGTTTAAACATCATTTGTAAAACTTAGCTCCTGCTGCATGCGAAACACCAGAGATGCAGAGATGAATGAGGCAGATTTGAGGATTTGATTATATTCTGGTGAGTTCAGATGCATTCAAAATGATATGATCATGAACTACTTAGGTAGCACCTTTTAATATTCTGTGATTATTTGATAGTTTTGTTCCCATAGTATAGGAAAAAGTCTCCGCAGTATTCTTGTACAAGTTAAATATATATTAGGAGCTTAGTAAATACTTTGTTGATTCATGGTATGTTGCTTTAGGCCAACTTTGTTTTCCCAAAGACCCCGAGATATATTCTATAACTAATAGGTCTCGATTTCATAAAATTCCTGCAATAGCTATCTGCAGTCTCCATTTTCTTCCAAAGATTAATCTGGTTTGGATGGGAATTTTTGATAAAGACAGATCTATCTCAACCTACAAAAATAACTCAAATTATATCAAATTGTGGTGCCACAGTCACTGTGGGAAATAGTAGCTTTGTAAGGAAGCATGATCTTAAAACAACTTTTAAACAATTTGCTTCTTACCCTCTTGCTTTATGAGGAACAACTCGAGATTTATCAGGCTTAATTTGTCCTCAGGGAAACATTTACTATTTTCAACATAATATACACAGGAAACCTCCCCACACATCTCACTAAGACAAAATGTATCCTTTGAGATTGTAGATTTGGAGTGAACCATAACTGATGTGTGTTATGAAAATAGCCTATTATTTATAGATGGATGGATTTATTGCCAGATATCCCAACTTCCTACATGTGACCTATCATTCCAAGATAAGGTCACTTTTCAATTATCAGCCCTGATAGTCATAATCTATATATACATGCCACTTTATAGATAGCAAGTGTTTTCATATAATATATATCACTTCATGTGACGTTTGAATATACTGTATAAAATATAGGTCATCTGGAAATAACTTATGCTTGGTTTTGGAAGATGTTTTGCGCATGGAAACAGCAGTTTCATAGACCTACTGTGTACCCAATGCTTTCCCATATTGTCTCATGTTGAAAGTGTAGGTTTCAGAACCAGACTGTTTAATTTCTAACCTGACTCTGCCACCTACAAGCTGGGTTACTTGGGTAAGTTACTGACTCTCTCTCGCCTCAGTTTCCTCAACTATAAAATGGAGGTATTTGTACCTACTGCGGAGGATTTTTATTGAGATCATAGGAATTAATACATGTGAAATGGGTAGAAAGACTTGTCACAGAGCAAGCAATATGTAAATGTTAACTTATGATTTCTCACAGCTGTCCTGTGTCATGGCGATTGTCATCTCCATTTCACAGATGAGGATGTAAGTTTTACAGCAAGTTACCAGAAAATGTTCCCTTCAAATCCAAATCCAGTTATTCTAACTTCATCTGCAGTAGTGGTGGTGGTGGTGGTTTTAATGAGACCAAAAGTATTTCATTTTTTTATTGTCGCTGATTTTATACCATGTCAAAAAAAAAAATAGCTTAACCAAGGCTGTCTTGACTCATTTTCTATACTTACGTCTTCTATAATATTTTCTATACTTTCTTGTTTTAATATTCCCCTGGGACCAATTTTATTTGTAACATATTTTACTCCTGTTTTCTTTTCTTTACTTCTGTTTCCCCAGTGCTGAGCAAAACACCTGGTTATATAAACGGTTTTGAAGGAATGCGCTCATTTTAGATTTTTTGATTCTATGGTAATCATTTTACCCATCTCTTTTTGAAAATGATTCTTTCCATTTACTAGTGGTAAAACCCACACATGGACCAATTATTTAATTCAAGTGATTCAACCGTGCTGTGAGTAACAAATTGAGTATCCATGGACAGGGAAAATGACATTGATTGCAAAATGTTGTCAATGTATAGACATGGCTGAAATTGTTTCATTTCAATTCAGGCTGCATTTTATTCCGAGATAAAGAGATGCTTAACTGTTCCTTACCTTCTTCATAAAGCTATTTTTTTTATTATTAATGAATATCTGTAATGTATTTTCAAATCTTTGAATATAACTTAAAACATGTTCATGCAGCTAAAGTATAATTAATATTTTAATATCTTAATATATCAACATGAACTCCTAGGTACGTTTTAGTCATTTTTAAGAGAAAGCATATTCACGTGAACTATTTTCCACCTATAGATTCCGTCTATCTTTTTATTTTATGTTCTTTGTTTTTCGAATAGCAAAAAGGCTATTATGGGGATTTTAACTGTTTGTGAATCCAAAGAAGAGTAAGTAAATGTTTAATAAGCTATTCTTAATGCATCTGATGTCAAGATGCTTTATGCAAGAGTTGGTGTGTAATTTTTTAACATAGACTGAGTTCTTGTACATTTTACCATATTCGAAAATTGGGGGAATTAGTAACACGCTTAAGGTGGTTTTACTTTATGTTACAAAACAAAGCTCTTTATTTACCTTTATAGGTGAAAAAGGAAAGAAGAGCAACAGAAAGATATGAACATGCTATTGTACTGGAAACAGGGCAAGAAAGATTACATTCTATAGCATCTTTGTTTGTCATTTCCTTGGTTATGCGGTTACACATAGGCTGGCTTTGTTTCTGTATCCAAAATTCTTATCATGTTACCTTTAAAATTTGGCATACAGCAACAGAAGGGTCAACAGTGCCACCTTCCTCGTGATTTGGATGACTTCATTAGGGAAATAGAACTGTGGGAACCAATTTTCTAGGCGACTCTGAGGTCATTATGAGCCAGAAGGAGACTTTAGTATCTATTAAAGTAGATAGTTTTGGGCCGGCCCCGTGGCTTAGCGGTTAAGTGTCTGCGCTCCGCTGCTGGCGGCCCGGGTTCGGATCCCGGGTGCGCACCGACGCACCGCTTCTCCGGCCATGCTGAGGCCGCGTCCCACATACGGCAACTAGAAGGATGTGTAGCTATGACATACAACTATCTACTGGGGCTTTGGGGGAAAAAATAAATAAATAAAATTATAAAGAAAAAAAGTAGATAGTTTTAATGTAGTTTGATCATTTAAATAACTTCATAACTCAGAAAATACTTGGTGGGTTCTGTTCATAGGTTATTGTCAAGATATTTGGAAGGTTGAGAAATACTAATTTTATAACGTGTTTCATTCCATACGCAAAATCTGCAGTGTTTCTAATTTAACTAGAAAAATCAGAAGATTAGATTTTTGAATAGTTTCTGACTCTCATGAGATGACAATATTGAAAAAAATTACAAGGCGATTTCTGTCACCATTAGATAAAAGTAGACAGAGAGTTAGACGGATAAAATGGAGAAATTTTATAGGGAAAACAAAACTGTTTTGAAACCTTAACATAGAGAATCTTTCCACTCTAAAATTCTCTACTTTTACTTTCTACAGTTTGGGAGATGGATTGTCACAAAAGAAAAATTACCCAAATAAAATTATTCTATTTCAGTTGCACTATTTCAAAAGTCTTAGAATAAGAATTTACAAGACCATTGTTTCTAGTTTAGTTTTTTTTATTTAACTTTAAATCCTCTATATAAAAACACATAATCATCTTCAAATTCTGAAGAATATGACCACCAAAGTCTTGTCCTTGCCGTGTAGATGCTATTGAAATCCAAAAATCAATCGTTGTTTTTTTTTTATTATTGCTTGTGTCCGGAAATTAAGCATATAGCCTACAATATTTCAGTATTAATAGGTCATATCATTCACGCAGCAGACACTGCCTCTCCTTCTGCAGAAAGAGTTGCAGAAAAAATAACTGTTCTTTGCCAGATGGTGGGAGGCCAGAAATGAGAAATTGGAGCCCGAGAGGACAGATGAGGTCAGCTGGACCAGCTCCCCCGCCAGTGTGGCATCGTGACGATGGCTTGAGGATCCCCCTCAACCCCGTGGTCAATGAGCATGGTTACCCAGCCCGTGGTTCTTTGTTGCTTTTTAAAATCCCACAGATTCTGATACCACTGACTTTGTCTTTGCTCATCATCATTTTGCAAAGCTGCATCTAGTAACTCCAGGATGTTATCTTAAATATTCAGTATTTTCCCCCACCTTATTACACCCAACCTACTTGTCTCTGGTCTTGTTGTGGTTTGCCATGCTATTTGTTTCATAAAGGAGTCTTATCAAAGCATGACAAGTAATTTAGAGGCTCTTGTGTACAAAACATAACTCAATATAGAATTCATCATAATTTTTTACAGTGCCTAATTTCATCATAACGGGCATGCTGTCATATAAACTCAGTTGTGGTCATATATGTACAGATTGCTGCAAGCTTTTATTCTAGGTTGTATTCATTTCCAAGGCTGCTACAAAAAAATACCACGAACTAGGTGGCTTAAAACAACAGAAGTCTCTCGGTTCTGGAAGCTAGAGGTGAGAAACCTAGGTGTTGGCAGGGTTGGTTCTTTCTGGAGTCTGTGGATGAAAATCTGTTTCATGTTTGTCTCTTAGCTTCTGTTGGTTGCTGGAAATCTTTGGTGTTCCTTGGTTGGTATGCCTGTCGCTCAAGTCTCTACCTCTGTCTTCACATGACATTCTCCCCTGTGTGTCTGTGTCTCTGTGTTCAAATTTCCCTCTTCTTATAAGGACACCAGTTGTATTCAATTTAGGGCCCACCCTAGTCTAGTATATCATCATCTTAACTTGATTACGTCTGCAAAGGCCTTATTTCCAAATAAGGTCACATTCACAAAGTTTGGGTGGGTGTGAATTTTGGAGGGAACTGTTTAACACAGTACACAGGAGTTGGCAAACATTTTCTAAAAGGCCAAATAAGAAATGTTTTAGGGTTTCAGGCCATGCAGTTGCAGCTACTCAACTCTGCATTGTCGTGCGAAAGCAACCACATACATTGCAGAAATAAATGCGTATGATTGTGTTCCAATAAAACTTTACTCATGGACACTGAGAATTGAATTTTATGTAATTTTCACATCTTCTGAAATGCTGTTCTTTTGATTCTTTTCAACCACTGAAAATTGTACCAACCATTCTTATCTTGTGGGTCACACAAAAACAGGTGGTGGGCCAAATTTGCCCCACAAGCCATAGCTTCCCAACTTCCACTCCATTGTCTTACTACAATATTGGACTCCAAATTTAATAGGAAGGGTGGTCAATCTATTCCATATGAAGAAATCATGGCTGCTACCTGCAAAATGTTGCCTTTTTTCTGTTTCAACTTTGTCAATTTTTACGAAGTTTTTGTCGAAATAACGCAAGCACATTGTGTAAAAATCAAGAGCTTGTAACATGGAACACAAATTTCTTTCCTCCTTCCTGTTCAGTCTTGATTTCTGCTCCCCAACGGAAACGACTTCAATTATTCTAGTTGTTTCAGTTGTTTCTGTCAGTGGCTAGTTCCATATTTCAAACAAGCATACTTACACAACTATTGCTCAACTTTTCGGTTTTTGATATGTATTGATGTCTTACTAAAAAACAAGTATTTAGCTTTTTTATACATCCTTCCTCTGCCTTCAATCATACTACCAATGCTCTCTACTCAAGAGCATTTATATTGCCTCCCCCTGTTCTCCCAAAACAGCGATTTTTGGTTAAATCAACATTCCTTCTGTATATGATTATAACTATGTACCTATAATTCAAAGCTGAGTTCCAAAAATTTAAGATTATATTTCCTTTCTTTTTGTGAGTTTTTTTTTGAGTGATAATATCTTCATTCTTTTATTTGTTCAGTTTTATAGGTATCTTGTCATTAATTCATTCCTAAATTTTCTTAGACAACTGTATAAATGCTCCGAGTAAAGACAAACACACAGTCCTTTCTCTGTTGCGTTTTTGTGCCTGGATGACATCTTTCCTGTCACCTCCATCCCACCCCATCCTCATCCCCGGCTCCACGACGGACTTGTCGCACAGCTATTACACTGGGACATCTTTTAACCTCATCTTTGAAATCTTTTCCCCTTCGCTCCAGTGCTGCATTGCATAGTTGTTCACTATCTTGTTTTGGTGGGTCATATTGCTCAGTTGCTCCCTGAGAAAAGATACATTGTGGTAAATAGGCTGAGACATTTATCTTCTCGAAAGGACTTTATCTGCTCGTATGCTTGGTAATTTGATTGTATACTGAATTCTAAATTAGAAATAATGTTTAGCTATAACCATGAAGGTACTTATGTCTCTAGCTTCTGGCCTTGAGGATTGTTGTTACTAAGGCTGAAGCTGTTCTGATATCCATTTTTGGGTATGTGACTTCTATTAAACTTTTGGAGCTTTTCAAATCTTCTTTTTATGCCCGGTGTTTTGAAATTTCAAAAGGTGTGTTTTGGCGTAAGTTTCCTTCTTCCCCCATTTGGTCTTGGGAAATACGTGGTGTTGTTTCACATTGGAAATTCATGTCTTTTAGCTCTGAGAAATATTATTGAGTGTATATAGATAAATAACATATATGTGTAATATATAAAAATATGATATTTAATATGTGTATAATAGATACTATAGTTTGTGTATATTATAAATGTAAATATATATAATATAGTTTATATACAAATATATATGCACAATATATAAAAATGTATAATACTAATAGAAGATATCTATACCCATATCTATACTTGTCATTTTTTGTGTGAGGAAGATTAGCCCTGAGCTAACATCTGCCAATCCTCCTCTTTTTGCTGAGGAAGACTGGCCCTGGGCCAACATCCATGCCCATCTTCCTCCACTTTACATGGGACGCCGCCACAGCATGGCCCAACAAGTGGTGCGCTGGTGTGCGCCCAGGATTTGAACCGGCAAACCCTGGGCCGCTGCAGCAGAGCACACGGACTTAACCGCTTGTGCCACCGGGCGGGCCCCCATATCTATACATTTGATGTTTTCACGTCCTATTTCTCTGCTTTCTGTGCCTGGAACTTCTATTAGTCATTTCCTTCTATTTGTCTATTAACGGTGTCTATTAGTCAGATATTTTGTCTTCTGGGTTGATTTCTTATTGTCTTATCTTCTCTCTCTTGTTTTCTATGAATTTTCTTTATTCTTTTTTGCAGGTGTCCTAAACTTTATTTTCAGTTTCTAACCCTTACACTCACTGTTAGTTTTCTGCTTCCATATTTTTAATCTCCGTGCACTGTTTCTTATTCTTTTCATGCTGCCTCCTTTTGTTTTACAGGATTCTGTTCTTTTCTCATGGATACATTTTCTTTTCTCTCTCTGAGGATGCTATAGTTTCTTAGAAGTTTTCTTCTGCTCCTTTTTTTTCCCTCTGCTTCCTCCAAATTCTGGGGTTCTGTTTATTTTGGCTTCTGCTTTTCATGCCAGAGGGTTACTGCTCATTGAAAGTTCTGTGCATGACTTGGGGCTCGTCAAATACTGATGTGTTGTTTTCTTGAGGAGTGCTTCCAAAATATAGTTTTCTGAGATCTTTTCTTTTACGACAGTCAGACACTCTCTAAGTAGTTATCTAATTTGGTGGATATAACCTTGGCTACCAGCATTCTAACACCTGAGCAGAAGGGAAGTAAGTAGCCTGATTTTCACTCAGTGTGACCCCTGCTTTCTTTAGAGGGATATTTCCACCTTCAACCACCTTCAACCAAGCCAGCTCTTCTCTTTTCCAGAGAGTTCTTGGTTGAAACTCTTCAGAGCCATTGCCTTTGCCCTTGGGCTTGCCCAAAGCCCACAGCTGCTGGAATCAGGACTGAAAAAAACATCTGGGCTTTCTGATGCCTAAATCACTGCTTTGTCATCATGGGTCACTGAATAGTACAGCTTTTGGTATCAAATTAGTGCTTGGTAAAACTTCGGCTCCACCATTTGCTATCTCTGTGAATCTGGAAATGTCATTAGCCCCTGGCACTTCAGGTTTGCATAGATAAATGAGAATAAGTCCTCACTTCTAAGTGTTTTTATAATTACTAAATGAGATAATGAAGTAAAATTGACAGCACTTCGCAGTTACTCCATAAAACATAGCTTTATAAAGAGTCTTGAAATAAATGTGTCGTTATACAAGGTGTATTAGTCTGCTCAGGCTGCCATAACAAAATCCCATAGGTTGGGCGGCTTAAACAACAGAAATTGAATTTTTTTCACAGTTCTGGAGGCTGCAAGTCCAAGATCAAGGTGCTGGCTGGGTTATTTTCTGGTGAGGCCTCTGTCCTTGGCTTGCAGACAGCAACGTTCTCGCTATATCCTCACATGGCCTTTTCTCTGTGCGAGTACGTGAGAGAGAGAGCTCTCGTGTCTTGCTCTTCTTATAAGAACACCTGTCCAACTGGATTGGGGCCCCATCTTCATAACCTCCTTTAACCTTTATTACCTCCTTAAAGGCCCATTCTCCAAATACAGTCATATTAAGGGTTAGGGCTTCAACATGTGAATTTAGGGGGGCACAATTCAGTCCATAACACAGGTGAAGAGAGAAGAGCTAATAGTTAATCTTGGCTTTCTTGCTTACCTTGGCAATCCACTAGGTCACATCTTCTCAGCTAAGACAAGCTTCAGGCAAAAGTGGAAATTAGAAGGACTTTGCCTTCAGAGAATCTTCCTTTGAGTTTGGAACCTCCTTATTTAACCAAGATTCCAAGGGTTTTCACAGAGCTCTAGATTCGACTTTCTATCAGGATCATTTAATTGCTTAACTAAGAATGACTCAGTTTACTAAGTATTCCTCTTGGGTGGACACGAAAAGTAAAAGCAGACTATAAGGAGAGGAGCATATATAGTGGTTCTAAGACAGTAAATGTGTATAGAACACGGCCTGTGGTTGAGAAGATGCCCTCCAATCCCACAATAAGGTGAACTTTACGTTTAAGGAAATCAGTCCCTTAATTCACATTCACCCTCATAGTTCATTTTAGAAATCTCTGATCAGATTGCCCAATCATAGAGTTTTTGTGGATTTACATAGCCAGAATTATTTGCGTGTGAGCACATAGTAATACACAGCCTTACCTCTGTTTATAGAGATGGGCATTGATTCT
The DNA here is from genome assembly GCF_057802395.1 of Ceratotherium simum simum. Lineage (NCBI taxonomy): Eukaryota > Metazoa > Chordata > Mammalia > Perissodactyla > Rhinocerotidae > Ceratotherium > Ceratotherium simum. Next base: position 24,585,514 of record NC_141931.1, read on the forward strand.
GCTGTAAGTGCCTGCAACAGGCATTCTTTTGCACGTGGCAGTCCAGTTTTTACAGAGATTCTTAACTATAGCAACATCCCTGCACATAGGTGCTGAGGAAAGTTTTTACAGCCTGTATGTGTGCCTATGTCAGATATGTATACACTGTTTCACATGTAATTATATATGCATTTCTTATATTAGATTCGGGAATTTCAATCATACAATTTTACTGTTTGGTAGAAATGTTTGAACATGGATGGATAATTAATAGCTAAGGTTGAGTAAATCCCTTTGACACTAAGTATCACTTTTAGGGGGAGAAATACATGTTTATTTAAATTAAAGACTCTCATGAGTCAAATACATACTCTGTTATTTTTATCCCCTTTAAATTATTCCAACATCAGGCTTATTCTAGGCTAATAGGTTGTTTTTCCCTTTGCCTTTTTAAGGTAATGGGGTCATGTAATTTATTTCAACTCAAAACTGTTGACTTGCTGGAATTTGTTGCTATTTTAGGGTATTCAGGCCTATTTCAGTAAATATGTTATGCCAATCTTAATCTCCTAGATAAGGATTTAAGATTTAATGTGCATGGAGCACATACCCAACATCACACACATATACACAAAAGCAAAACAAAAACACCTTCAGTGGAGTAGTGTTCGTTATAACTTTTTTTCTGGGTGAAAATACCAAAGAGAAACATAAATGCGCAAATTGCCCTAAGCAAGAGAGAAATGCACATGAAATTGTCCTGTTCTTTCTCAAGTCTTCTTCCAGACATCTTTCCTCTGTTCCCTTGTGTTCTTAAGAAGCTGAAGCCCAAGTCAAAACCAAAGAGAGTTTCCTCATGTTGTGTCAGAAAGCGTATCACCTATTGCTATCCGCTAGCAATCAAACAGACTCGTCTTGTATATAGAATTGACCAATGGCCAGGTTCATAAAAACACAGGCAAGTTGTGCTTCCTTCCAGGTTGGTCAACAGACACTCTTGGAATTTCTCCTTAATGTGCCCGAGAAGATCTCTTAGAATAATAACATTTGGCTAATGTCGCTACCTAAAGAAAATACAGGCTGTACCCAGATAAAGCAATGCACTTGATTCTAAGGGAAAGTAAAGTTCTACTTGGTTTATAGAGTTATGTTGATACTCTATCCACTCCATTTGATATAATTGGCTCGGATAGATTATTTTTTGAATCTTCGACTCTAAGTCGAAGATTATGGATGGCATTAATGATGGAATTGGCAGCTTGAATCTGAAGATATTCAGGTAAATACTAAATTAATTGAATCACCAGCTGTTTTAATTTAGTCTCTTTTTCTTGGGCATCAATTGAAACTACATGATGCGACCTAGGGCATGATCATTTCTGATGTGAAACTAAGAAATGAACAGTATTATAGAAAAAGGGATACTTTTTTGAGGTAGAAGAAACTTTAGATTATTCAGTATGCCCCTTAGTTAACAAATTAGTAAACTGAGGCACAGGAAAATTAATTTGCCCCAAGGCTTGGATTTACTCAGTAAGAAGGCCTACTTTCAAAGCTCTGAAATCTCAGTTTAACAAATGTTTATGTATTCTAATTATAGTGCCTTCTTTACATGTGGGAGGAAGCCTTGCTAAAATATTCCCATGAACTACCATAGTAGTACCTTACAGCTGAGTCCCAATACGGACATTGCCTAAACTGTGACACTGAGAAAATATGCCCTCTGATGCTTATCTTCCAGGCAGTGTATCTCTCAAGATCTTTAGGACTATTAAGACCAACTCAAATACTTGTAACAGCAATAAAATGATCAACTCAAGCAACTAATACTAATTAATTCCTTTTATGATTAAAAATATGTGATTCCTTCCAGACATAATTACCATTTTAATAGGAAGACCTTGAATATTTAAAACCATTTAGACTCTAAAATTCATATTTTATGTTTGGGTGTAAATTTATATTTATAGATTACTTCGAATTAATATAATTGATTCTCACAGAAATGCCACGAAGTAGATGAGATCAGCATTTCCCCCATTACAAAGCTAGGAACCTCGAGTTCAAAAGGGCTTAAACTTTTTTCCCAAAGATCATAAAATTTGCAAATGGCTGCCCTGGAACTTGATTACACATTACAGAACATCTGATAAATTATTGATAATTGTGTTCTGGGAATGTTAAATAAAAGTTAGAGATTAGGTAAAATTGATATTTGGTCGGAGTTAGTCTTCACCATACTCTGAATTCCAATCCAGCTTCCGGAACCAGAACTTTGAACTCGAGCAGAATAGTTGAGAAATATAAAGGGCAGAGAGTTTGTGCAGGAGATTATAAATGTATGTTCCCTTTTAATTACATATAACAGCTATGAATTTGAACTTTTTTCTATCATTATTAAAATATATAATACCTAGTGCCCTCAACACGTTAATAACCATCTTTAAATTTCTAAATTAACACTAAAAATTAGCTTACAAAACGGAAGTAAATTTAATGAATATCATCCTTGTCATTCTTCACCAAAAGACTAGGCCTTCCGTGTTATTCGTTTGTTACATATGAGTTAGGCTTCTGTTTATAAAACACTCTTCATGAATCGTATCTCGTTGTTCATCATGATATAGGGTGTGAGGGCAGGTATTAATATCCTTATTTTTTAATAAAAATAATTAAAGTGGAAGAGATTAAATGATTTGTCCATTACCAAAGGATAAGAGTGGCATAGCCAAGATTAGAAACTCCTGACACTTTTTCCATAATGATTTCATTTGTAATTACAAAGTAATTACAAAGGGTTTTATTTTTATTCATTGCTTTAAAAAACAAACAAACCAGAATTACAGTGATACAAGGTAGAAAGTGACTGTGCCCTCCTCATCACACCTGGCCTTTCAGTTTCATCCCAGAAATGACCACTGTTTATGCTTTAGTATATCTGTTTTGAAATACCTCTCTTTCTTGCATAATAAACTTTTTTTTTTTTTTTTTTGGTGAGGAAGATGGATGCTGTGCTAGCATCTGCCAATCCTCCTCTTTTTTTTGTGGAGGAAGACTGGCCCTGGGCTAACATCTGTGCTCATCTTCCTCCACTTTATATGGAATGCTGCCACAGCAGGGTTTGCCAAGCGGTGCGCCGGTGCGCGCCTGGGATCCAAACAGGCGAACCCTGGGCCACCGCAGAGGAGCGCGTGCACTTAAGTGCTTGCACCACCAGGCTGGCCCCGGATAATGAACTTTTTAAAAAGTGTTTATTGATTTCTCTTTTTGAAAGATGAAGAATATAACTTACTTTAACTGGTTATGTCTTTTTCCGGGTTCTAATTTCTGTCAATCACATTTTAAAATTAAAAAAATAAATTCTCTTGGTTAGTATTATAACTGTATATAATACACAATGTATTCTAACTTTCCACTACGTAAAGTGAGAGATTATTATCCTTTTTTTTTCTTAGCATTTTTCCTTCAATCTATCCCCCAACTTCTGTTCCCCATACCACGACTTTCATAGTATCAGGCTCTGTAGCATGTACATTCCACGCTGTCACCTTAACTAATCCTTTTGTGCTTTGTCAGTGGAGGTTGACTCCAAAAGTTGAAAACCCATGACCAGGGCTTGGTATATTACACATTACAGAATCAAGATGTGTATTTGGGGCCACAGAAGTGATATAATCTTATGATATTAAAACATTGTTACTCAAGCAGAAGTTTATAACGTTTCCTCAGCTCTTTGAAGACATTTCCCCTATAGATATACCCATATATCCAGGACTGCATCTAGTGCTGTTGATGAGAAGTCTGATGCCAATTGAATCATTCCTTCGTAAGCAGAATTCATTCCCTTTGAATCCTTTAGGTTTTCTCTTTTCCTTTGTATTCGATGCTCTGTAGTTTGACCAAGGTCATTCTAGATATGGGCTATCTACTCTTTGCTCATTGATCTTTATGTACACTGAAGTTCTTTCTGGCTAAAGAACTGTGTATCTATGTACAAGTTTGTAAGGTGAGTGTAGAAAATCGGTGGAGGTTGTTTAACGCGTAGAATAGAGGAAGCGTTATGATAAAGCCTGAAAATAGACCTCCAAAATTTGGAATCACAAGACATTGCTTTCTACTCATTTCATTAATGTTTTAATATGAAATCACATTGGTCAAAGCTGTAGCAGTATGAAATGAAAATGTAATATCAATATTTAAAAATAGCTTTTTCCTTAAAGGTGAATAAACAAATCTGTATGCAATCAATTATCATTTCTGCTGCTTTCTGTTAATGTGATCATTATTATTTTTCTGGAGTGTACTATATATGCTTCTACAATGGGTGATATTGTGTTAGTTTGGGCATACGAATGTTCTAGTTAACAAAGTAAATATAAGAAAACCACAATTCATCTATTTAAATTTACTTTCATAGAAAAAGAGCTTAGGAGACATTTTTTTTTCTTGACTAGTCTTTGATAGTTTATGCAGATACTGTATTTTTAAAACAATTTTTGTTACTATTGTTACTCGTTAGTTAATCCCACGTTCCGAAAAATTTTAGTAGACAGAACACATTATTTTGATCGGAAACCTTTAGTTTCATGGTAAAGTCATGCTGGCAAATGGATAACACCTAATTGTTTCAAGTTGGTAAGGAAATCTTCTCACTACATCGGGTTCAAGGAATGGTCAGCCAGTTCTTTGTGGATTGTCTTGTCTGTGACATTCTAGCAGACCAGAATACCTGCTCTAAGGAACCGTCAGTGAATAGCACACCACACAGCTGGGAGTGTGGCCTGGTGCAATTTGCATGCTGGGATCACACGTCAAACAGATTGCATGTCTTCTTACTTTTAAACGGTAGCTTTTAGTGGTTAATAAAATGCTCTGCACGGTCCATACGAGTAAATTATGTTCCTATCATAGATTTTGATTTTCAAAGCCAAACAGTAGTTTAAGCTATGAGTAACTTTGAACGACATGAAAAAATTTACTATAGCTCTTTAATCTTTTAAATTATTGCTTAGCATTTGTAGCTTAAGTGCTTAAAAGATAGCCTATTTGCTGAAAGACAGCTATGAAACCTACCCCAATCCTGACATTTTCTTATATCTATATATGAAAAGAGAAAATTTAGAGGATTTATAAAAATAAAAATATAAATTTATATCTGTAATCTAAACAAATAATATACTTTATCTACAGAATACATTATATATAGTATTATATATTAATTATCTGTGGATAGAGAACATACTATGTATAGATTGTATGTCTATATCTATCATCTACCTATGTAAAGAGAACATATACTATATAGAAAGATCATATTATATACTTACTGGAAAAATATGCCAAAGTGTAAACAGTAAATATTTTTCATCAGTAAAATTAAGAGTAGTTTTAATATTTTAAATTAGAGTCTTTTTGTGTATTCTAAGTTTTGAGTATGTGTTCCTTTTTAAAGTAGACTACACACACCCACACACATATACACACACACACACACACACACACACACACAGTACAGCTTCTTTGTTCAAAGAACAACTTTTTGAAATATCAAATACCCCCTTTCACAGATCAGCCTGATGGTTTGCATAAACGGATTAAAAGCATGTGGAATTAATTTTCATAGAAGTGTATTTTGACTCAAAAAATTTTAAAGAACAAAGAGCTTTCAGCAATTTTTTAAAGTTTAGTTTTATCCCCCGAACAACGTTTGGCTACTTAATTATAATGTGATTTGAGTACAGTAGGTGATGTGGCTGAAGAACTGTATGTAAAAAAAATAGGCAGCTTTGAAATGCTTTGCCATTTTAATGCTCTGAAATCCTTACATGATTTCCCATAAATATTTGAATGTGATCACTAGTCACATTTAGTTAGCCCACAATAGTTAAAAATATGGAATTAAGCACCCATGAAAATTGAAAAACACCACTGTTCTTTAATTATTGAATGATTTTAATTGCTATTAAAATAATTAGCTACATATTTGCCATTTAGAGTTTCAAGCATCTCTGACATGTCTGTTTTGTGCCGCATTTACTGAAAACATGATATTTTAACTTTGGCCATCTGGGAATTAAGGTGCTTGGGTTATGCCGGGGTCATCGAAGCATTCAGAGGTGAAGCCACACATAAGGAGTCTGACTCTATGACTGGCAGATAGATTCATGTGTTTGCTGCTTTGCTTGGCATCTCTGATTTGAAATGGAATTAAATCCCCTAAAAATACATATACAGGATGAGACTTTTACAAAGATAGCAGGATTATCCTTGTGTTTTTAATTTGTTATGGCAAAAATGAAAAATAAATTTATATTTTATGACAAATTATTTCTGATGATAAAAAGAAAAGAACGTTTGGAAATGTTTTCCCTCAAATGCATTTTTAAACATATGCTTCTAATCAAAACAATTTTTAAATAAAATTGAACATTGGTATAAGGTCACTATAGATGTTTAAATTTGAGATGGCAATTTTGGAAACTGATTTTCTTACAAACGTCATTGTTCTTACGGCTATATTAGCCTTCTTCCCATCCCAGCCTTTTACTAATTTAGCTTAAATGCCTTCTACATTGTAATTCTTGCTGCCTATAACTGCCTTTCTATCATATGCCAATTCTCCACCTTCTATTTTATTGAAATTATCTTTTTCTTTACTCATCTTCTCCATAGTTTCCAGGAATTATTATTTTTTGAAATATGGGTTTTAAGAAGCAATGTATGCACATTAAATTGAAGACATCATGCTAAAATCATAGTATTAAAATTCATTCATGAAAAGTGTGTATTCCATACTCCCCCTGCGTTGCTTTTTGACGGTTTTTCCTTTCTCTTCAGGGTACAACTTATGACAGATAATTCAAAGACCTAAAATAAGACGCTATTCTTCATGACTTGGGACTGACATTCTTATTATACCTAAGATTTATATTTTATCTGTTTGAATGGCACGATTTATGTTAGTGATGCTATAGCTACCTAGAAAGATAGATAGCTAGACAGCAAGAGAGAGAGAGAGAAAGAGAGAACTATTTATATATCTATCTCTATCTATATACCTTGAGAATATCTATCAGAACGTGTGAAGTGAAACAAACAATAACACCATCAAATAAAAGAAAGTCAAAACCCATTAAAACAAAGAAAACATAAGAAATATGTCTTCTAAAATATAAAATGCAAAAATAGGATTTGAGAAATGTGTTATCTGATATTATTCAATTATCTATATTATAACTTCAGCTTTTAAAAATATAGCCACTGAATGCCCATCAAGAGTTAGGCTCCACGTTAAGTGTTTTTACAGCTCCAGCTCTCATCGTTGCTGCCATCCAGCTTCCATTCGTTTTACAGTTGAGCTAATTTAGGCTTAGGCTTTTTAATATCTTTGTTAAACTTGTACAGCTAGTTACTCTTACCAGTAGATACAGCTTCCTATTAGAAAACATGGGAAATTATTTACCTAAGTGAAATGTAGCAACACGTTGCAGATTACCAAAAAAGTATTAAATCTTAGTAAAAACATTACAAAGGCTTTAAAATCTCCATTTCTTTATACTTTGGCATGTTTCTTACCTTCTTTAAAAACATGTATCACAGGGGCCGGCCCCGTGGCCTACTGGTTACGTTAGGTGCGCTCCCCTTCTGCAGCCCAGCATGGGTTTCCAGGCACAGGAACACACCAGTCGTAGGCGGCCAAGCTGTGGTGGCGACCCACATACAAAAAAGAGGAAGACTGGCACAGATGTTAGCTCAGGGCGAATCTTCCTCAAGCAAAAAAAAGAGGAAAATTGGCAGCAGATGTTAGCTCAGGGTGAATCTTCCTCAGCAAAAAAAAAAAATGTATCATAAGCAGGTGCCATTTAAACACCTGGAGTCCATGTAATAATGCATACGTATAGAAGGCTATCAGACAGTATTTGCCAGAAGTTAATGTCTCATTTGAAGAAATGATGGACATATATCATAAATATTTTCTTAATATGACATATCAGAAAGACTAGAAACCCTGTGCAAATTGTGAATATTCCAAATACGTGAACATCATCCCACATTTTACAGTATGTAAATTAATGTGACGATTAACATTATGAAGCCCCTTAAGTTTTGGTTGATTTGTATATATCACGACAGAGGCTGAGGTAGTGGTTCAGGTTTTAAATCCTCGAAAGGATAATAGAAAACTGTATAACAAGTGTTTGATTTATTTGATGGGAAAATGGATAACAGGGAATGATGACAACGTAAGGAGCTACATTTCTAATCAGTCGAGTTTACATTTGGAAATATAACCCTCATCTACTGTAACTGACCTTGTTAACATCATTAGAAACACAATTATTAATCCCGACTGAACATCTACCTGGACTAGTCATTTGTCCCGCTTAAGAAAAACAATAAATAATGTCAAATCTCTAAAGAGACATATGTATGTATATATACATATAGATGTAAATATATGTGTACATTTATGTATGTATACATGTATACACATGTATATATATGTGTGGGTGTATATATAGATAGATGGACAGTTAGATAGAGTTTTAAAAATCTTTTTAAATATATTTATGTATCATGTTGGATATGTGTTTATGCCGGTCTTCTACTCTACATTAATTCTCTCTGAGGACTTACAAAAGATGAATATTTGTTATCTCCCAGTTTTGAGGGTCAAGAATCTGGGAATGACTTAGCTGTGTGGTTATGGCTCAGATCTCTCGTGGGGTTGTAGCCAAGCTGTTGGCCAATGCTTCAGTTTTGTAATGCTTAACTGGAGCTGAGAGTTCTGGTTCCAGGCTCACTCACATGGTTCTTGGAAGGCCTGAGTTCCTTGCCAAACAGGCCTCTCTACAGGGCTGTTGAAATGGTGGCTGGCCTACCCCAGCGACAGTGATGCAAAAGAGAGAGAGAGAAGCAGAGAAGCTCCAAGATGGAAGCCACAGTGTCTTTTATAACCTTATCTCAGAAATAGATATATATATGCCATATATGATTGGTCACACAGACCACCTCTGGCAAAATGTGGGAGCTGGCTACACAAGGATGTGAATATCAGGATGCAAGGTTGGTTGGGAGCCACCTGGGAGGCTGACTACTACATGCTGTGAACAGGAAACACCCCTAAGACCAGGGGTCATGTGCTACTCATCATTGTGTTCTCAATTTCCAGTAATTGTTCTGGGCATAATGAAGGAGTCCATCCCTCCCTCCCTTCTTTCCTTCTTTCTTTCCTCCCTCTCTCCCTTCCTCCTTCTCTCTCTCCCTCCCTCCCTTCTTCCCTCGCTTCCTAACACAAACATATTTTACTATCTTAGACTCTTAGAGCAGATAGGGTCTCAGAGAAAATCTTAACTAAATCTCAAAACTTTAAAAAACGTGGCAATTGAAATAGGAAAGATGAAATAAGTAGCCCTTCAGAGACATAATCAGAGTTTCTTGACTACGATCCTGACATTTATTATTTTGCTATTATTTTTGTTTAATCCTAATAATTAATACATGAATTCATGTAATATAGAATCAGCCTAATTCTTGGAATAATAGTTGACTGATTTCCTGAAGAACGTCTTACTGTTAAAATTCTTGTGTCTGATCGGCTTTGTTTTAATCTGGGTTTATTCTGATAGCCATCTAAGTGGACTGAGGGGACCCAGCCTCTACCTTTTTCATCCCATTTTCACATCACCACTAGGATTTGCCTTCTAAAACTCAGATTCCATCTGGTAAATTACATCTTTAATGTTCACCCTCAGATTCACCAGATAAGACACTCAGCACTAAATAATGCTAAGATATATGTAAGTCTTTAGATCAAAGTCCTTGGTATTTATATAAAGAAAGAGAGGGGGCAGTGAGAGAGAGAGCGGCAGGTTGAGAAATAGGAGAGGGTGAGAGAGAGAACATGTGTTTTTAAAGGTCTCTACCTGAAATACTCCTATAGACCTGGGAGATAGATTTTAATAGCAGGTTCAGAAAGGTCCATTGTTTGGGCAGGAACACTACAGAGCAGGATGCATGCCATTGGAGAAAGTATAAATAGCAGTTACAGGTAATGGAAAAATTACTTCTCTGTAAAAACTTATCTTAATAGTTATTTACAATTAATATTCCAAAGACAAATGCCTGCATTTTATAGTAGCTTCAGGAAAGCACCAAGAATGTAAAATAGTCCACTGTTTTTTAAGTCATAGTGAAATCATTGCATTTTATATTATGAGAATATATATATGCATATGTATATGTTATTACGTGTGTGTATGTGTGTTTGTGTGTCTGTACGTAGAAGCATATTTCCTTGGATAGGGTTTCTGTGAGAAAGAACTTGTGGAAAAAATCCACTAACAAATTACATGCATGTTAGGAGAATGTTTTCTACTAGTTTTGGGTGGAGAGGGTTAACAAGTGGAACCACACTGAGGTCTGTATGACCAGGATGCCGTTACAGTACATGAGGTAATACCATTTTGCTGAGACTGGGTAAAGGGTGGCTTAGAAAGGAAGAACTCAAGCTGGAGCCAGATCTACATTAATTAACTCCAGCTACTCTGAAATTCTATTGTGCGAGAGCAATGGCTGAAGCCAGGACTTAAACTGCACTGTATCGTGTTGGGAGAAGAGTGAAATAATGCATATCTTGCTGTGAGGCAGTTTGGTCAAGCAGCAATATTAGATGACACTGGGTCAAATACGATTTGTCATTAGTCATAATTGTTAAAACCTTCTCTAATTAGACAATTCAATTCAGAAATAAGTTTGTAAACATAAAATAGCTGCAGAATTTGCTTAAAATGGATAAAAAGTTCTTGAAATAATCAGGCACAGTGATCATTATTATATACTTCTTGCAAAGCCTTATATTAATAGTTACTTTCTGGCCTTCTTCAAAGTTTCCAAAGTATAAGTGGTCTATCTCCTCCCTCTATGATGGAGGAGGCATTAAACTCTTAGATTCCCAGAGTTAACTTGATACACTTTAGATGAGATCAACAAACATGAGATTCAAAACCTATTTGTTGTCCATCAAACATACTTTCCACTCTAGGAGTGGCACTGTAGAGCTGTGAAAAACTGTTATCGGACACTAAAATATAGAAGTCATAGCGAAGTGAATAATTAAAATTTTATCCAGAGAAAGAGACTGATTGCACATTGAATCAACAAAACTAGGAATTCTTTTTCGGTTGAGTCCCTAATGCATGACTTGGCCCTCTAATGCATATTTCCTTACCATTGGTGTTCAATAAAGTAGTAAATTCACTGATATGATTTAACTTTCATTGCAAGCTGTACATAAATAGTTCTAGAAAAAGCTATATGAATATATTAGACAGAAAGAACTACAAAACCATTTATCCAAGTCTGTTTGGCCCCTAGTTGATTCCTGGAAGCCCTTTTATTTCTCCAAACCCCAAATAGCCTTTCCCCCAACATCAGTGTTATCACAGCAATAACAGTATATTTTCTACACACTTTTTAAATCCCTGAATTTACCTTAGCCTTTCCGTAGCCTCTTACAGGTAAGATTCAAACCCTATCATGTGAACACTCTCAACTTTTCTCCTTTCAAATTCTCCTGAAGAGAAGAAGGGCATCAAGCAGACAAGCTTGGCCCCCAAACAAATCCTTAGTAACCAGAAAAGATTGATAATTCTGATTAAATCATGGTGTCTGAAAATCAAATTTTGTTCATGTTCAGCCTTCTATGGCTTCATAAAGGATTGAAAATAGTTAGAGAAGAGTGACGCAAAGAACGAATTCGCTAACTCTTCTGTAAGTTGGGCTACACGTTTGGTAACCATATAACAAAATATATTACAAATAGATACAAATGTCTTCTTCCCACTAGAGTACAGTATACACACTGGGATGCCCAATCGTGGTGCTGGTGTGAGCCCCCAGACAGAAATGTGGCAGTATCAGCTTGAGGAAGCATCTCTGGTAGCTTTGTAGGCATCGGGCATCAGCAACAATTGTGATTTTGGTTGGACACAGCAGCGTTGGAATTCAGGAAGATGCCACAAGGTACTCCATGGGCAGCTGAGATCTCAGTATGCAAACTCATTAAAGAGGGTTAAAATAGAAGGGGATTGATCAACACACACACACACACACACACACACACACAGGGGACCCTGACTGACTCATCCAGTCAATGTCCTTTCCTTCCCTCTAGCAGAGTGCCTTGCATAGTTTGTAGTCAATAAATATTGGTTGAGTGGAAGGTGTACTCAAGACACTTACGTCCAACCAAAAAACTTTGTTTCCATTTTTTAGAGCTTTATTTGTATATTCATTAGGATATAACGTTTTAACATTATTTCTTCTAATTTAAAATTTTTCTCCAAATATTAAAAAAAATAAAATTGTCCCTTTTTTAAAAAAGTGAGCTAACACATAAATAAAATAGGTATTGGTATTATCAAAATGAGAAAGCCCTGTGTTCTTGTCCTAAAGCTTGACACTTTGTCAAAAGCACCCAAGGCTGCTCGGTAGCTAAGTCCCTTCTTGCTTCAGAAGCTCTCTGCGGAGTCAGGCTGCCATTAGACGCCAAAGGCTGAACTCAGCTTAGCAGAAAAGACGAAGTGGTGACCGAGGTATGAGTTATCTCCTAAATTGCTGTAACTGAAACTCTCTTGTATTCCCAGAGTGTGCCTGCTGTCTCCCTTAATAGACTAAACATATGTGTCTTTTCAATCACTTAGGAAAAGATGTTATGAAATAACTATAGTCATAAATGGGCCATGGATGGTCTTAACACAATATCATAATCCATTCATAATTTCTAATTGACTTTCAAATGCATCACAGTTAGCTAAGATATTTATTTTTAATGATATATTACCCAGTAAAGGTCATAAAAGAATCATGGATATTTTCTGTTCGGTGTTACAAAAATAACATTATGTTCATCTATTTGGTTTTCCAAGGAATAATAATGTATTTATCTCTCTAATTTAAAGTTGTTGCTTGTGTTACATACTTAAGAGCCAAATGAAAGGAGAATGCTATTTTTCAATGGAGTTGCACACCATTTTCACTTTAAAGCTGTTACGTATTTTTTCTGTACAGTGGTATTATTTGTACTAGACCTACAATCAGTTATTATGATCAGAGTCCCCTTTGAGTGTGGTGGGGGTCTCAGTGCGGATGTCTGCAAAATGTCACTGCCATCCTTAGGTTAGATACTGTCAAGTGAAACTGATCGATGACATTTTTTTAAAAAATTAACACATTTGTTCTTTAGCTGACTAGATTAGTTGCTTTAATTTAATAATCTGTTTGGACTATATACATCTTCTCATAGCTCTCTATAAAGTTTTACTTATAACATTTGAGTTAGGGTTGTGTCTGGTAATGATCTATGTTTTAATAACTGTAAAATGTATTTTTACATTTATTTAATAACATCCGCTAATAGTTGTATGTTCAAACACATAAGCGCAATACTGTCTCTAAATTAAGGTGGTGTTCTTTACTATCTTTGAGTTTTGTACCCCTTGAGCATCTAATGAGATGGATGTGCCCCCTCCAGGTTGTGGGGACATAATCATTAAGCTCCCTTTCAGAGCTAGGAAGAAATTATGGGGGTGTTTTAAGACTTCTATTGCATATTTATTTTCTTCTGGTTGAGAATGCAGAGTTCTCCGCTGATGAGAGTTCAAGTTACCCCTCAAAACAGGATCTACAGAACACTCTTCAGCTATCACCAGCTCTGTGTGTCCCTGAGTGCATCCTTAGAGTTAAGAGAAAAAGTCAAAGATATTACAGCAACTCATAAAAATTAACCACATCTAATTGTGACGTTTACTCTTATGTTAGCAGGCATAAAAAAGAAGGAAGAGAAGAGGAAGGGGAGTCGGGGGGCTGGGGAGGAGGACGAGGAAGATTTAGAGCAACTTCCTGGAGTAAAGAAGGATTTCTAGCTTTACAAAGATTCCTAGAATCCACCTCCTGCTATCTGCACATACACAAAAGCCTATCTTGCAATTCACAAAAATGTGGCATTAATTTTTTCTGTCTCCCTGAGTGTCTATTATTTGAGATAGAAAGTATCTATGCTACTCGTTTTGGTACTTGGCATAATCCTGCTTGGGCTACATAATATGGATAAATTACAGAATCTTGTTTGCCCAAGAAGAATGTTTTGGAAGAAACTCTTGAGAAAGTGTCCTTCTTATCAGAAGAAGGGAGGTATTAATCCATTCTTATCATTAACTACAAATTCCACTTAAATATTATATGTTCAATGTTATAAACAATTGAAAGGCCACACTTTCAACACTTGATATCCTCTCGGTATCTTTATTCCCCTTCCCCAAAGTGGTTTTACCAGGACAAAAGTAATACACGCAGTTTCACATCGCTGATCATTTTACTTAGGCTCCACTTTCAAAGATATTAGCTGTATTTGTTTCAACAAAGACTTACTGAAAGGAATTCTGTCCTGAAATGATTATATTTCACTGTCATATGCCTCCTTCACTTATCTCTACCCTTTTCATTTAGCCAGAAATGTTTTTCAAGATTTACCAGCACACTTAGTCTCCTGATTCTCTTTCCCCAAAAACACTAATCACTACTTTTTCCCAAAAACTTTTAATATATCTTAAGTTTTTTAAAAAACTTCACATTTTCATGTCATGATTTCTTCTATCAACTTCTGAATCAATCTAAATAATTATTTGAACTACTCAGATCCCCGGTTATGTCTTAATTATGTAGATATTTGCTATGGGTGTGTGCATATGGTATGTGTGTGTGTAAATTTCCTCAATGCTTTATTTTATTTTAAATGCAAGAAAACGTTACATTTACTTAAGTCATCTGGGGTTCTCCCTTCACATAAGTGAACGTCCCCCCAAATCCCAGGTCATAGGTCCAGCTTTCCCTTAGCTCCACAACTTGCTTACCTGAGTGTAAAACTATTTCCCCACCAGTTTCCATGAAAATCAAATGAATTATGGAAATCATTGTTTTTGAAACCTAAATAATTTGAGGAGTAAACAAATAACTATTTGCCATCTTTCTGGCTTGCAACCTTTGCTCCTTCTTACCCTCAGTTTCTCTTTCTCCCTTCCCAGCCTCTCTCCTTCTCCTATTTCACCCTCCCTGACCTTTACCCTTTTTGCAGAAGTCAGAGCCGTCTGCAAAAGCTACCCTCACATATCTCAGCTGCTTCACAAATGGGGGGCGCTCCCATTGGGCTCTCTATTTCTTCCTGTTCTTCTTTGGAGATTCCGAATCTTATATCATGATGGTGAAGTTTATAAATTTATGAGCTTTCAAGTCATATAAAATTGACTGCAAATGGTATTTATAAAAAAATAGTATTGTAACACTTATTTGTTTATTACTTGCAAAGCAACAGGGTTACATGTACATCATAGTCTTCATTTTGGCCCTCAAGTGGCTTATACACCAGCTAAGGCCTAACTTTGCAAGTGTCAGATATTAATGATAATAAGTAGATTTTAGGTTCTTACATGATATGAAAAATTAAGAGTAAATTTTTGATTTAGGGCACACTTTTTAAAATTCAGCATTTTGTGCTAGTTGCAGTTACTTGCATGTATACCTACTGAATTTATCTGATGCTACTCATTCATATAATATATTGATGTCTTCAAGTAGAGATCTCTTCAAGTAAATAAGTATTTGACTAGGAAATATAGACACATACACATATATACATACATGTACATATGTAAATTTAATTAAACAGTGTCTTAAAGTTCATTAATTTGTCACCCTACCAAATAGACACCACATTTAATGGCATTATTTCCAATTAGTAAATTCCCAAATTTTTTAACAAAAACTTCTACATCCAGGGATAATGGAATATGGAAATCTAGAACCACCATAGATATTTATGATTGGAACACAAATAAACCACTTCCTCATTTAAAAATAGTACCCGATTAGCATATTTCATTTATTTTATTTTAATTTCTTATTCACTATATTAGTATGTTTTGAATACAATCATTTTCATTTAGATCTATGTTAAAAATATTTTTTAATACAATAAAATATTTTCAAGGTATTTGTACTAAAGATAAGTAATAACTAAGGAAAGGAATAATAAATGATTTCATTGACATGGAAATAAGAATTTTTTGAAAAGCTTCATATAGTAAATGTGTTATAGTTATTTACATTGTTTCAGTTATGTGCCAAACAAAGAAGACAGAAGTATAACTAGAGTATCGTGTTCTTGAGAAAAGTGAGAATCATATCAATTCACTTAAACCTGAATACTTTTCAACTTTATAAAAAGTAGTTTTAGACTCCCAGCAAAGTTGAAAAAATAGTACAGAGTTCTCTCGTGTGTGATTATCTAGCTTGTCCTATAATAAGTCACATTAATTTTAATTCCCTAATTCTCTAAATTCTCTAATAGGTAGAAGTAATCTGAATAAAGTAGCCAAAAAAATCTGTTTTTGAGAGAAAAATGTGAAAGTGTTATTTCAAGATAAACTGTAGGTAAGACACTATGCTTTTGCGAACTCCAATAAAAAAGGAAAATGTGCACAGTAAATCAGGGCAAAATGAGATGGATAGCAAGTTATATAAACTGGACATCGTAAAGCTAATGCATGTTGATTTTATCCTCCGTTCTGTGGATTACCCACAGGGTCACTCAGTGGAGTTATTTCCTGTTTACAATTCACTTTTAAAAAATTAACCAAATATATATATTTATTCAAAGCAAGCCACAGTAAGTATATAAATTTAAGCGCTTTGAGATCTTAGTATGCCATTTATAATGATAATTTTATAAATTTGAGAATTTGCCTTCTCTGAACCTTGGAGTTCACCTAAGAAAAATGGAATAATTTTGCAAACATCATTTCTCTGCAAACAGAGTATTTCACTTTTATAAATCTGTGGTACCTAGGTAGACAGGTCACATAATTCATGCTCTATTTTCATCTCACAAAAATGGAGATGTATTGGCCCAGCTTTTTCTAAAGTTAATTGCAGTTTTGTGAGTAAATCGTGAAAGTTATGATAAAACTAAATGCATAAATATTAGACTTTTAAGTATGTCCACTAGCCACGCCTGATTTCTTTTCATAGAAGTGTATGAAATTCCCGTGTGGGATTTACAAATAGGAAAACAATAAAGCTATTACTTACATGGAAAATGACAAAAAATATAAATAGTAAAAAATAAGATGGAACATACTTGGGTTAAATATTTTATTTCTGCCTATTCAATGATTGTTAAATCTCTTATTTTTCTTCTTTCCTTGGAAGCCCAATATCCAAAGAAGATAGGAGATACTTGCATGATTAAAAAAGTTAAAACTGAAATCTCCGAGTGAGAGTCTCCAAGTGTAGAAACACCACAGGCTAAAATGCAGCACTTTGGAAGTTTCATGAGTTGCAATGAGATGTTGATTTTTATTTCTTTGTAAAATATACCAGTCAAGAGACACACTGTGATTCACAGGTAAAATTAATAAAGAATCTTCCTTGGGAGCACTAAATATGTATAAAAAATTTGATATCACAAGTAGTAAAAGTTAGTTGTTTTTTTTCTTATCAAAGTGACAATAATTTAAAAATGGGGTATCACTGAGAATGCAGAGAAATGGTTAGACAAAATAGAATAAGTGTGGATAAGTAATGCCAAATATTTAAAGCCCAATGGGGGCCGGCCCCGTGGCATAGCAGTTAAGTTCCCAGGTTCAGCTTTTCATGGCCTGGGGATGGCCGGTTCAGATTCCCAGCGCAGACTTACTCACCACTCATCCAGCCATGCTGAGGCGGCACCCCACATAGAAGAACTAGAAGGTCCTACACCTAGGATATACAGCTATGTACTGGGGTTTTGAGAGGAAAAAGGGAAGAGGAAGATTGGTAACAGATGTTAGCTCAGGGCCAATCTTCCTCAAAAATAAAATTTAAAATTAAAATTAAATTAAATAAAAATAAAATAAAACCTGACTAGAAAGTTTGGACTTAAAACCCAACTTAGGGTTTCCTGGTTAAAAAAAAATAAAATAAAATAAACCCTAATGAACCATAAGAACTAAAGCTTAGAGCTGTGGTAGAAAATTGCACACCCAAGGTATAATCAGCATGGTTGGAACTCAGAATTTTTATAGGAGCACAGTGATAAACAGCATGCAGTAGAATGGAATTGAGATAATTTCTGACACTACAAAAATTATAATTTATTTTATAAGCAATTTAAAGCTATTTTCAAAGCAGGTGAGTTACTTGATAAGATTGTGTCTTTGAAAGGTTTTTCTGAAAATGAGTTATTAGTGGCATTCCCAGAATTGAAGTGGACAGAACCTAGAATTTTGCAATTGGCCAAATGGGAGGTGTAGAGATCAAGTGAACTGAATGGCAAGGAAAATGGGAAGGAGGGACAGATAAGAGAGATCATCTCTAATGGAATCGTTAGCACCTGGTAGTTAATGGGATATGTTTAACTGGAGCCAGGTTATAATGAAAAATGTACCTGATTCACTTTGATGTGTTCATTCTAAATAATAGAGCTTAATGGTAGGGAACTCAAAATCATGAGTCTGCCATGTGCATGAGGGAACATTAGTAGAGTCCCTGGGAATTTGTCTTCACTGATTTTTTTTAGGCCATTGATGACCAAATTATGAACCAGCACAAAATTCCACGCCAATATGAAAAAAAATATATATATATATATCTATATCTAGCACAGAGAAATCCACAATAAGGAGAGAATTACTTTCCTTTTCTGAGTGCACATTCATACTTTTGAATTATTTAAAAATTCAGCATGAAGGCATATGTTGTATATGTACATATGTGAATACTATACAACTATTCAAGTAGCTATTTTCAGGCTTTATTAATGATTCTGAAAGTTTTCATATTTAAAACACAATGGAACTCGAAGGAGAAACTCTATACTCTGATTCTGTCGTGAGCTTCCTTTAATTGAACTATTTAATAGCAGTGAGATTGTTAAGATAAAAAGGTTTTTCCACCTTAATTTGTAATGTAGGCATTTATTAAGATAATTTTGTATGGAATTATTAAAGTAAACATGTAAATATCAACATTTGTCTCATCCCTATGTTCTCAAAACATATAACATACTATTTTGCAAACTTTTGCTTTCCTGTGTTTCCTGAGATTACAGGTAAAAATAATCAGTCCTGGGCTATTTCTCTGTCATTACTTATTAAATGTATAATCCTTTCACTGAGGAATTAAGGGGGAAAGCTACTTTACACTGCTAGTAGATAAAACAAGCCAAGTACGAATTGGGATTATTCATTATCAAGTTTTTGTTGTTGTTGTGGCCTGGTCTTTTTCTGAACTTGGCCTTGCTCTTACTTTCCTGAAATCGTATACCAACAACAGGGAGATCGCTGATACGGGAGAGGCTAAAAAGTCCAGTCTGTTGGGAGAGGGATTCATTTCAGCCCATCAGTGTTGTTATTCTGCTAAGTGGTGACATAATCCCAAATTCACGTTCCCAAGAGATTGGCTCTCGGGATCTCTCCCATTTGCTGACTTTACTGCAAAAGAATGCCAGCTTCTGCCGTAATTGAGGAAAAAGGTTTTCAGGCCAGATTATCATTTCTGAAATGGATCATATAACATATCTAAGAGTGTTAGTATAAACCCAACCTTCTGCCAAGAAATTGTGTTCTTTTCCAATACATAAATAGATTTTTAAAAATTCTGTTTTGTAAGACCACCAGAGATTGGGTTTATTTGTTTTTATAATTCTAATAATTCTGATTTTCTAAAAGAAAACACTTTAGGTAAAACAGCTACCTGGGAAAATATTTAATACAGGGATAAAAAGAGAAAAAAACTAGAAACAATCTATATGGTTATCATTAAGTATTCTGCAGTCACTAAAAAGAATAGGCTAACACTCCATATGTGCTCCGTTATATTAGAAAGAATACATGACATATTAAGTGAATAAAATACAGAATGTTGACCTATCCATGGGACAAATGATATATATATATATATATATACACACACACATGCACATACATTACAATATTCACATATATGAGAATCCATTTACATATGCCACATGATATATACATCTATAATAAAATTATTGATGGTTAATTCTGAAGGAACCAGAGTGGACTTTAATTTCATTTCATAATTTTTTGAAATATTTAGCTATCTCAGCTTGACATGTTTTTATAATTTTAAAAATGTAATGAGAAATTATTGTGCCTACATTGTCTTTCACAAACTAAAATTTTCTTAGTGCACATTTTAAAGATTTTATTTATTCAGTTTTCCCCCCCAAAGCCCCAGTAGATAGTTGTATGTCATAGGTTCACATCCTTCTAGTTGCTGTACGTGGGACTCGGCCTCGCGTTGGACGGAGAAGTGGTGCCTCGGGGCACTCCCGGGATCCGAACCCGGGCCGCCAGCATCAGAGCGTGCGCACTTAACCACTAAGCCACGGAGCTGGCCCTTAGTGCACATTTTAAAGTATATATTTAATGCATTATGTAGTCTATGTTAACTTTATCCAATTTTGATGCATACTTAATATATTTTTCTAAATGCTGTATGCATTCAGTGAAAACCCCCAAACCACAAAGGAATGTTAGCAACAGACAGAAGCCAGGGTACTGAAGGCTGGGTAACGATAGGAAACGTTTATGAAGCGCCACAACAGAGACTTAAGATCAGCCAAGGTCCCACAGTACCTTTCAGATATTTGCGGTGGGTGAAAACCCAAAGCACATTTGGTCAAGGTCTGTATTTCAAGATAAACTTTGCCCATGTGTTTTTGATTCATTTACATGTAATTCATTGAACCGACATTCTGAAAGAGTTATTTGATGCATAAGGAGATTTTTGTGCCATAATTATATGTGATACATATAATATAATGCATAATAATTTAGAGCAGAACTTGTATTTTGCCATGTTACAGATTCCAAGCACATGTTCCTTCCTGATGATTCACTGTGCTTGAACTGAGGTGTTGAGTGACTCATTGAGTCAAATTACAGCGGAGATTTATATCCCAATCTGGCTGCATTGTTTGGATATGTTTTTTTTTTTAAAGGCAGTCTTTCTGTGCCTCAGTTGCCACAACTGTCAAATTAGCATGATAATCTTTATTAAAGTTTACCATGGTCATTTAGCAGAACCTATAAAATTTATAAACGTACTTTCAGATAATAATTAGCTCCTAGAATCTGTGGTTTTTATTTATTTTTTTTTATTTTTGTTTTTTGGTAAGGAAGATTGGCCCTGAGCTAACATCCATGCCCATCTTCCTCTATTTTATATGGGGGTTGTCACCACAGCATGGCTTGATGTGCGGTGCATAGGTCCACGCCCAGGATCTGAACCCAAGAACCCTGGGTTGCCAAAGCAGAACACACAAACTTAACCACTTCGCCACCAGGCCAGCCCTGAACTTGAGATTTTTAAAAAATGTGATAGCACAGTTCAAATATGCACTTGGAAATACATTGAAACACCAATTCCCCGTATTATCTCTTTTAGCCTAGAGGACAGGCTTGCTAGGAATTTTATTACCTATGAACCTTCTCTTAGAAGATTTATGGATACTCAGTTGTATTCGTAGTTGTTGTAGTGGCTAAAAAATGTAATGAAATTTCACATTTTTTTTCAGATCTCTCACCAGCCCTTCAAGCCTCAGACAGTGCAGCCTACTTTGGGAAATAAAATTGTAGTATCTTTCTCATGCATTTAAAAAATGAGATGTAATTCAAAGGGCTCTTACTTTTTTTGCTGTATATAATTAGACTACGTTTTCTCTATTTGTAAATATGGATTTTGACTTTTAATTTTTCTGTCGTTCCTATGGTATAATTTTTGTATGCAACTCCATTATCTACCTAGAATTTATTTTACCGTGTGGAACAACATGAAGATATAATTGTCTTATCTCAATTTGTAGGGGCAAAGTACCTCATTTGCACATGCAAATTTTTATATTTAGTACCATAGTAAAGGTGATAGCTGTTGTTTCCCTAAATGTACGTTTCTCTTTCTGGATTTGCCATACTGTTTCTAAAATTCAGGTTCATAACTGGACGTTAAGAAGCAGAGTCCCTGAGATGACTCCACTAGAAAGTTCCTGAAATCATCAAATGGAGGCAAAACAGAAAAAGACACCGAAAATGCAAAAAAACCTCAAACTGGACTATAACTAAATTATAATACATGAAATAAACTAGATAAGTATGAATTATAGGTCAATACTTTATCAAATTCCTTGGTTTTCAAGGACTGACTTCTAGTGGTTAATGGCAGAAAAAATCATGTCTTCAAACAAATAAATTCAATTTTAACATGGTATTGGAAATAATATAAATATTAAGTTCTAATGATATCAATTATATGAATTGGAAACAAAATCACTAACTTATAACTATTTCAAAGTTACATATTAAATTTGAGGCAGGGGCTATCTGTCTACCCTTTTATCTGAAAAAGAGATACATTCAAACGCTTGAAGATGTATGTGGCTGAATTAATAGTCTGTGTGCATTATTCCTCCAAATGCATGTGTTAGACAGGACTGTGACGTTTGAGAACAACAGAAATACAACTCTGGTTTAAGCAAAAGGGGCATTTGTTGGAAGGAGCCCTCTGAGTTGAAGGAGGAGCTGCCTTTAATCTTTGTTGCTATTCTCTTATCAACCTCATCCTCTCAGATCAGTAGTGGTTCCAGGATCTCTAAACTCATCTCCTTACATCTTCGTGACCAGAAGGGAAAAGAGATGTTTCTCTCCCAGTTCTGGTTTGAAATATGTTGGGAGAATTGTAATGGAACAAGCTTGGGTCAGATACCTGTCCCCCAGACATTATTCCCACCTAGCAAAAATTATAGTTAATGCTTACTGCACAGCAGAAACTGTGAAAATCACTTTATATGGATTATTTCAATCTTTATGGTAGTTCTATGAGTTGGACGTTATTATTATTCCTAAATTGCAAATAAAAAGCTGGCACAGAGAAATTAAGTAACTGACCCAAGGGCACACAGCTGAGACGGGATGCGCATGGGCCATCTGAACCCAGAGCCGGGCTTTTTTTTTTTTTTTATAATTTTATTTATTTATTTATTATTTCCCCAAAGCCCCAGTAGATAGTTGTATGTCATAGTTGCACATCCTTCTAGTTGCTGTATGTGGGATGTGGCCTCAGCATGGCCGGAGAAGCGGTGCGTTGGTGCGCGCCCGGGATCCGAATCCGAGCGGCCAGCAGCGGAGCGCGCGCACTTAACCGCTAAGCCACGGGGCTGGCCCCAGAACCAGGCTTTAACTATGACCATGGACTTGATTCTGACAGAGGCGAGACTTTCAAATCAGTACCACACTTAGAGTAAAACTCAAGTGTGGTGACATTGACTCTTGAAAATTCTTCATTGACGGTAACCACAGCTTTACCCACAGTCACACCTCCCCCCTCCACTCTCCATGGCATAGTTGCACAGTTGGAACGGCGATGGCAAAATTAACACTATTGACCTCATTTTTCTTGTCTTCTCCTTTTCCTCTTGCTCTTTCTTTTTGTATATCCTGTTCGTTGAAACTCTCCTAAACTGGATATGTGTGTGATGCGACTCTGAAGCATGCTATATATGCATGCTCCCCTCCACACTTGAGGGAATGGATGGATAGCACGTTTTAGTGAGAGTGTGGGAATGACAAGCATATGGGGACCGCGACACTCATTTGAGATTGTGTGCAGAAGGGTGTGGAGTTTCTCCTGGGAGAAAAGAATGGTGCATAGAAAGGTGGTGGCCTGGAAGACAACTGTCTCTATTTTACCATTTTTTATATAGGCAGCTCTAATAAAAGGTGGGGGGAGGTCAACTTTTATTTGGTGCCTCCTATGTACCAGGTGCTCATAAAATATGCATTAACTCTATTCATCTTTATAACCCCCCATATGAGGGGGGTTATATCCACTTTATGGATTAAGTATTCTGAAGCTCAGAGAGGTTAAATAACCTGCCCCAGGTCACAACACTACAAAAAGATAGGCAGAGAAAGGGAGATAAGCGGACCTGACTCCAAAATTCTTTTTTTCTACTATAACAGACTCATCCAGAAAACTGATCTTTTAAATTCTAACAAGAAAAAGAAACCCTAAAATTCCTGGAGAACAATCTTCGTCAGAACATAAAAGTAGCTTGCATTATTACAGAATAGTTTGCTAATTTAAATACTGATAAAAATATTTTAACCAGAATTTTTCTAATGGGACTATGAAATCTCTGGGAATAAGGGACTGCCAAATGGAGATATATATTCTGAGGATTAAACTTCGACTTACTATCTGAATAGAAAACAAAACATAAATTTCTCCTAGAGAGAGGTTTTGCGTGTCGACTACTTGTGCTAGTTTTTTAAACCCAGGGGGCCTTCCTGAGCTGTTCACTGCAGCACCTTCAGCTCTCTCTAAGGCTGACTTGCCCAAAGAACTTCTAAGTTGAATTAAAAAAGAAAGAGAGAGAGAGTTCAGACAGAAGTGAAATCGCCCCATTAACTTAGGGTTGTCTAAGTCACCCTATGCTTTGCAAGGGAGGAATTTCACTTTACATAGGATGGCTTATGGTCTATTTCCTGACAATTTGGAAAGATTTGCACTACACTGATAGCCCATTATGCAGTAACTGTGTTTTGTTAGATACTCATTTATTTTAATGCAAGTTTGCTTTATCCTGCCAGTTTGTTGACTGTTCCTTGCTGAGTAGGTCTGTAATCTAAACTTTAAAGGAGGATTAAGCTTCATGGTGTTTACCTAACTAAGCATTGTCATTGTGTTATCCTCATATATTTGTTACCTGGGGGAAAAAAATTTTTCTTTTTTTATGGGCCTTCCTGTCACTTTTGAATGAAAGCCTTTGTGGCTTTTCTTTTTTAAATTCTGTTTTACGATCTGAAACTGTCATTTAAATAGAAGCAAGAGTTAATTTAGATTACAATGCTTTTAATAATACATTTTTTTGGCTGTTGTGTGCATATATAAATAACAGAAGAAACACAACATATTCCATCTTCTCTCTTTTAATCTCTGAAATACCGTGAATTGTTTGTAGACCTACAAAAGATAATTACAACTCTGTTGGCCGTATTTGGACCACACCTTTTCAGAAATCATATTGGTTTTCAATATCCTTTTGAAAATAACCTACACTTTTAATGGAAAACCCGCTTATCTCTTCTGCATAGTTCTTACTCTCCCAAGGCAAATAGAATATATAACTGTGTTTTGGAAACCTTTCAATATGAATTGTTCATAAATCAGAAGAGATAGACGAGACCAAAAAATGTTTGACAGAGAGAAAAAGAGGGAAATCTAATTTTATTTTAAGTAATTGCCTCTCAGTCAAATTCATTGGTTTCTCATGAAATCATAAATTCACCTGTTTCTCATTTTCTTCAAATCAACTTTTCTTATCATATCGCATCATTTTCATATCTTAGTTTATAAAATATTTTTCCAGCAGAAACCCTACGTCTTCAGTGAATTTTGAGCCCTCCACAGCTTCAGGGGTAAATCATGATTGGTTTTAGCTAGTTTATGTGACCTCTTTCCCTTCCAGGGATTGATTTAGGAGGAGTCAGTGACCTACCTCTGAACAATGATATACCTGAGGAGATCTGCTGGGAAATTATTCCTGTTTCTAAAAAAGAAAGAAAGAAAGACCCAAGGAAGAAATAGCTCCCTTATGTCTCTGGACATCATATGTGAGGGTGTGATCCTTAGAATTGCTGCAGCCAGTTTGCCACCATGAAGCTATGAGCATTAGGACAAGAGCCAACTCACTGAGGGTAGTAGAGAAAAAAAAAGATGATAAAAACTCGGCTCTGAGCAGTACATAATGAATTGACACACTTACAGGCTTCCTGTTGTGTAAAATGATATACTGTAGTTTAAGTTATGAAAGCTAGAGATTTCTAATATGAGCAGCTAAGCACATTCTAACTGATATTCTTTATAGTTTGGGTAATATGCTATAGACATACATATTGAGATAGGTCTGTCACTCCAGAGCTTTCTAAAATCTAAGAGCGCAGGTGGAGAGACAGGGGAGAAGGGGGAAAAGAGAAATTGTACAGACATAGAACAGTACCCATATAACTTATAAACTTTGGATATTATCAATGAATAAAAAATGTGCTGAGATAAACTTCATTCTTGAAGGGGCAGAAAATCTTAGCTCCAAGACAATACTGAGAAATAAATGACAAGCAATAGGATATATTGGAGTATATGAGGAAGCCATTTGAGTTAAAACAAATTCAACCTGACCTTGTTTTTCCAAAAGGGCCTGACGTGGCCTGTTGAGCATGCATTGTATATCTGCTTAAAATATTTACTATGTCCCAAAGATAAGACTGATGCCC
Source organism: Ceratotherium simum simum (assembly GCF_057802395.1). NCBI lineage: Eukaryota > Metazoa > Chordata > Mammalia > Perissodactyla > Rhinocerotidae > Ceratotherium > Ceratotherium simum. Next base: position 24,611,886 of record NC_141931.1, read on the forward strand.
TTAAAGATAGGGATGTAGCTTCCCCCCATATTGGAATTTCTTTATGGATAAGAATCTCTTCCTGGGAACTAAGGATTAATTACTGACCTACTGTGCTCACCTTGTGACCAGTGACCCGCTGACCACTGATCCGCTGTGACAGCTAAGCATCTTGTGACAATTGTAAATGGGACATTCCTATCATATTTGATGTATGTTCTTTGTTCCAAGATGGTAACCACTCTGTATACCCCACTTCTTTGGTGCCCTTCCTTCCTTTGGGAAGGGAGGCCCCAGGCTAGTCCTCAGACCTGGTTCATAATAAACTCACTTCAATTTTGGTTTATAGATTGACTATGGGTTATTTGTGTTGACAATATTTAGGAAGTAGTCACCTCATACATTCTCTTAGACAGAGAAATATTCCAGTTCATGGTAGTCCACACACCTTTCCATATAAATGAAGTAGTAGAAACTCTCTCTTGAAAAGTGGTGGCACCTACTGGGTTGTGAGGATAGGCGACTGGAGGAACACATGAATACAAGAGAACAATATAAGACTGGTGTACTTAAACTTGAGAAGAAATGAGGACAAGATCATGGGCGGAACTTGAGCTAAAGAAGTAGGTATGGATCAAGCTGTGGAGAACTGTATAGGACATGCATATAGATTTATTATAATAAGGCAAAGTCTAGGGAAGGGTAGTAAATAAAAGAAAGCAATTTTTTACTTAAAAATGTGGATCTTTGAAATTTATGTATGGAATACATTACTTAGCTCACTGATTAAATGATTCATTTATCAAACAAAACAGAACCAAAAAAAGGCACATTTTTGGATCCAGTGATTCCAATTCTAGAAATCTAGCTTAAGGAAATAACATGAGACGTGTAGAAGATTATGTACAAGAATGTTTATCACAAGATCACTTATATTAATAAGGACAGAAAACAACCAAAGTATCCAACAAAAGTGGAAAAATTAACTAAGTCATGGAACATTCTTACAATGAAATATTAGGGAGAAATTGCAATTATTTATTTGAAGAATATTTGATGTCATACTAAAAAGTTTAGTTGAAGAGAAAAGTATCAGGCAAAGATGATAACTACAAGGTATGGATCCCTACTTGGAAAAAGAGGAGGCAAGAGGGAAGACATATATATATGTACATTCTCCCCCCCACACACACACACACTTAAAAATATGGCTAGAATTAAATTCAGTATATCAACAATATTTATTCTCAGTTAGTGGGCAATAGGCAATTTTCTTGTGCACAGGTAAGTACACATAGATGTCTTTACAAGATAAAAATAATGATTTACACATAAAAATGCAAAAACTAAAAGTAGCTGAAAATTAAATTTCAAGAAAAAAAGTTTTTTGTTTTTGCTTTTTTTTGTTTCTTTTTACAAAATGGTCTTTATTTGTAAGAAACCAAAGAGGACCCTGGGGCAGCAGGACAGGCAGGGTGGCTTCTCGGGCATCGGGGATATTTAGGCAGATGTGCTTGACTGGAGGGATGCCCTCTGACTCCTCTGTGTCACCCTGGGCTGCCTTGGGGACAAGTAGCACCGGCTCAAGGATGGGGTAAGCTTCAGTGGCCTCAGCCTCCCGCAATTCTGGAACAGACTTCTCCTTGGTCAGCATTGGGGGTTCATCATCAGGGGGGTTCATCTTTTAGCACCTACAGTTGTGCCCCCAGGATCTCTCTCCTCGCCCAGCCTCGGGGGCTGAGCATCCTGCAGGACCCATTCCGGTGGTCCAGCAGGTGACACGGGGAGCTGGGCTGGGGGGTGCCCCCAGCGCTGGGCTCAGTGCCCTTTTGCAAGGAGCCTTCCAAATGGAGACTTTCGTTGCTGTTCTCATCCTCGAGACAGAGCAGAATGAGATTTTATAAACAGTAATATACTGTGAGCAAGGAGAAAACTGCATTCTCAGAGATCAGGTATAGAAAATGCCTTCAGGGAACTGGAAAGCAATATGTACATATCCGTGTAAATAATTAAGTCACAGTTAAACCGGATAAAAATTTGTATATCTTCCTGGAGTTCTTTGTTAGCTAATAGGTGGACACATTGCTAGTTTGGATGGGGAAGGAGAGGGCCAAGACAAGAAAGTAGGGAGTAATCCTTTATGTTCTCTCCATTGTATAAGATTGGGCTATTTTCCCTGAGACGGGAGAGAGAGAGAGAAAGGGATAAATATATGTTATATGTAATATTTATTATATATATATATTTATTTATATATGTTATATATTATTTATATATATTAATTTATATATAATTTATATAAAATATATAAATATTTATATTTATTTATAAATATTTTTATTTATAATATTTATAAATATGTATTATAATTTATATCTATAAATTGATATATATTAATAAATATATATAACATGTATGTTATATATAATATAATATATAATGTAATATATAATTATATATGTAATATATAAATTATATAATAAATGTTATGTATAATAAATGTTATATATAATACATATTATATAACATATGTAATACTATATATTATATATGTTATAAATATGTGTTAAAATAAATATGTTATAAATATAAATATATACAAATATATATAATATATATATATATCATATAAAATTTTGTTTGTACTTATTTAAGGGAGGTGATAATGTCTCTAGCAGCAGGGAGTAACTCCTGGTAAAAACTGAGAAATTGATAAAGGAAAAGAAGCTTAGCTTAAGGCCAGGCGTCATGCTTCTTTTCTTTTGCTAAAACTCGAATACGCAGTCTTATTAACCCCATCTGTATGAATAATAAGAATGACAGCGCTAAATTGCCTTTTAGAGAATAATTTTCTAGCTCAAAACCCTCACTTTAGATTTTAGGTCTGAGAAAATGTGTTAAATTTTTTTCACGTCACAAAATTATTTAGTGACAGAAGAGTCTAAGATCCCAGGGCTCTTGAGGCCCAATACACTTTTCATTCCACTAAACCATCATGACTCGATGCTTCAGGAAAGGTTCCATATATCCACACAGTATGTGGCACGTAAGAAATGCCCAGGTTTTTGTTTTATGCAAATAAATAAATAATGGAAAACCCACTGAACTGGGTCTAAGAATTTCCTGGATTCCAGTCCTCTTTCTTTTATTGGTTATCAGTGTGGCCTTGGGTTTGTCACTTAACCTTCCTGTGCCTCAGTTTCTTATCTGCAAAATAAAGAGATTGATTAAATGTTCTCCAACGTATTTGAAGATATTTGGCAGATACCCTGCAGAATTACATAACTGATGAAAACAACATAGCTCTGACAGATGTAATCTTTATTTATATCTTGCTCATTCGAATACTCCATCTTCCTGGAAGCTCCAAATAATTAACTTGAGATATTGACACCAGACAGTAGCTGAACAGCTGTTCCATGTCCATGATTATTTATAGTAAGTGAAAAAATAATTATAAATAAATTTAGGGAGATCTCAAGGGCTGAAATGAATTGTTTTCTTTGGGAAATATACACAGAGGAATGGAGAAATAGAGCAGTTTGACTAAGAGAAGAGACTTTGGTGACAAGCAGGTACAAGGAAGACTCAATGCATGTAATTCTTCCAGAAAGACTTTTTGAAATGATTTGATAACTACGGTGTGAATAAAAACTCAAATGAGGAATGATGCTGGGATACTGACATACTAAAAGGGGCTTTTCTGTTATAACCTTTAGGGAGACACTATCCTGAGCTGAAGAGAGTCAACTCATTCTCAAAGTAAAGATCTGTGGAGCTGGATTTAAGCTCATGCCTCCAAAATTGGGGGAGACGGCAGAGCAAGGGTTTCGAGAAACTTGCCAAGTTAAGCTTTGTTTGATAGTAGAAACAACGGTAAGGATAATAATAGAACCTATTTTATAAGGTTGTTGTAAGGATTAAGTGAATTACTACAGATAAATCCCTTAGTTAGAACGATGTCCAGCAGGCAACACTAAAGAAGCATTAGCTATTATTGTTATTGTTGTCTTTGTCATTGCTGTTGTTCTTTTCATTATTAATTCAGTCTCAAATATATTTAGATTGATCTCAAATGTCCTCTGTAACATTTCAATTATGTGGTTTCCACTTACTTTTGAAAAGAACAATCCATTTTGTCCACCAGAAAAATCAATTTATTTGAAGTGAAACATGCAGGAACCCTCTTGTTTTCTGTAGCAAAAGCATGTATAACTGTATTTTTCTGCTGATCAGGATGAAATGAAAAACTACTAATTTTTGAGTTCCATGAATCCCTGATCTTGTTATCTCAGAGATAGCTTTCTCTTTACAGTGTATTTTGTAAGCGGGGAGAGTATTGAAGTCACTCAAATCCAAGCTTCATACCTAAACATCTTCCTACACAACTGAATTTTAACTTCTAAGAATCAAATTTCTATTTGCAAGTACCTAAGAAATATGAATCACTTCTTAGTTCACTGAATGACACAGATCTTGAGGTCTTTGAGATACAATATTCAAGCAATAACAAGTCACTTTCACATTCTGGAAAGTAACCATCCAACTAAACAAGTAGAGGGAGGTACCCATCATCCCTTCTGTTTTCAGTATGAATGAATCAGTCCCACATAAGGTCATCTGGGTCCTAAGGAAAATTCTAACTAATTTCCACATGAAATAAAAATCGTAGGAAATGATTTATAGTTTTCTATAGGGTTTTTTGTTAGACTTTTATTAACTGATAACTGTTGGAAAATAGGTCTTCTCTACCTGGTTAAGCAAGAAACATATTTCAAAATTTATAAATTCAGAGGTTCTTTGATCTAAAGCTTTAAGATTTTTACTTTGGATGAACTTTAATAAGTGGCATTTCAAATCTCAAATATTTCTTAGTGGAAAGGGGAAGCAAACTAGCAATTATTGAGTATATAAATATATCAGGCTCTGATATAAGTGCTTAGTTGTATAATTTATTTGATAGTTCGTTCTGGTTTAAATTTTGACTTATTTCTTGGCAATGATATACACAAATTATCATCAAAATAAATGAGGTTTCAAAATCTCTTTATATAACATGGGAAAATTGGTAAGTTTTGACTTTTAAAAATGCTCAGTGAAGGAGGGACCCTTTTCCTGATTTCTATATTTTATTTACCTTTCTCTTTCAATGCATCTCTCTGACCCAACACTCTACATTGTGCCTACCCTAGTTCTATTTTTGCATTATAGAGTTTGCACGTGTTCTGTGTCATTTATACAATCAATATGACATAAGTATATAATATATTAGAGAGAAATAAGTTCAATGGACAAAATATAGAGCAGAGTAAAGAGAATGCAAGTTCTGGGAATAGAGGGCAGGTTCCAGGTTTACATAAGATGTTCAAAATTAGTCTCATTGGAAAGAACACATTTGAACAAACACTTGAAAGATATGTAAGAGTTTTAAATTCAGATATCTAGGGAGAATAGCTACTACAGTGGTCATAAGGCCATCCCATGCTTGACATGCCTGAGACATAGCAAGGAGGTTTGCATGGCTGAAGAGGAACGAAAAAGAGACAGAGTTATAGGAGGTAAGTTCAGAAAGTCAAAGGATCCTGATTATGTGAGAGTGTTTAGGTCATTACCAAGCCTTTGGCTTTTACTCTGAGTGAAATGGGCAGGCTGTGGAGTAATCCAGGCAAGATGTGATGGTAGGACAAACCAGATGGTAGCAGTGAAGGTGGTAAGAAGTGGTTAGATTGTGGATGTATTCTGAATGTAAAGCCAATCTGATCACATGATAGATTTGATGAGAAGATGAGAGAAAGAGGAATCAAGGATGTTTCCAAGCCTTTTGCTGTTGACAACAGGAAGGATGGAGTTTTCATCAATTGACATATGGAAAGCTGTGGACGAGACAGGTTTGGCAGGGTTGGAAAGGAAGAGTGCAGGTTCAGTTTTGCATATGTTGAGTTTAATGTGCATATTAGACATCCTAATGGAAATACTGAGTCTTGAGTTTGGAAGAGAAACTTGACCTAGAGATAAAAATTGAGAATATAGGTGCTAAAGTCACAGTTGGTGAAGATTGAGAAGAGGAGAGAATCAAGGACTGAAGCCTGGAGCACTGAAAGAACCACCTAAGGGATTTGAGGAGTAATCAGTAAGGCAGGAGAAAAACTAGGAGAATGGGTTGTTTTGGAAGCCAAGTAAAGAAAATGTATCAAGGATATGTGAGTGAGCAATTGTCTCAAACGATGCTAAGACATTGAGTAAAATGGGAATTGAGCATTGTTTTTAGCAGAGAAGAAATCAGTAGAGTGATAACATATACACATCTCAGTTGGTCTAAAACAGTCCCAACTGATACCTGTTGCCATCAAAAGTATTCTTCTTTGAGTGTACTCATTCGGGAGAAGAGAGATTGACAACACTAAATCAAGTGACAGCAGCCTGCATTATGTGACTGCAGATTATTATGAGAGACAGATCAGGAATTTGGTTTGGTGTCAGAATTGAGACAAATTATGTGCCCTGGGTATGGCACACATTTTGTATTGGTTCAGCTGGGTGATGCCACACACTGAGATGAAAAACACATGAGAAGGAAGAGATGGAAGGATGATTCAGAGATAATGGCTTCAGTTTTAAGGAAGTGGTAGATATACATGTGAGCTTATATAAATTGATTCTCAACAGGAATGGATTAAAGATAAAAATTGGAAGTCAGAACAAAGGAATGAGTGTTGAAGAGGAGGGACACTCTGCTGAGTACAAAGAGAAATGGCCAAGAATAGCATCTTATGGCACAATGGTATATAAAGAATGAAGTAAGGAGACTAAGAATGATTAGGTTGATAGGAAGAAAACCAAGGCAGTAGTAGAGTCCCTTAAACAAGGAGATTTTTTGAGAAGGATGTTTCTAAAACCACTCAGTGCCCCCAAGAATTCAATTCTCCCTCATGGGGGGAATATATAGTTCTTTAAACTTAGATCCAACCCAGTAGATTTCCTAAACTTTTCCTATCCTCTAATAGGAACTTGTTTTTATTTTGTTTTATTAATCTTAGGGTCTTTAGTTTCTTGCTTGTCACCTAATATCTGGTATCTGTTTCTCTAAGAAGCCACTTTAAATTGACTTTTCAATTGGACTATCTTCATTGTTCAGTCTAGCCTTCCCAGCTGCCTTGTCCATAAGTTCCTCAGCTCCAGGATCCTGATCTTTCAGGGAAGTCTCCTGAATCCCCAGGCAACATTTCCAGAACTTCAGCTTGGATGGGATACCTAGAGCCAAGTGGTCTTGGAGAATATGTAATCAAATGAGTTAAGAACCAAAAAGCCACCATTAGATTTGGTAACCAGAGATCAGTGGTGCTCTTTGCAAGAGCAGTCAAAGAACTGCTTTGATGGGAATCTGCATTATAGTGAGCTGAAAGAATCCCCAAAGGGAGGTCAGGATGTTGACGTAGCAAGGATAAAGTTGACTTTATTTGGAAGTCATAAGTGTTATGAAAGTAATAAGTGTTATTATGCAGTAATAAGTGTTTAACTCGATACCTTTCCCTCCAGAATGCTCAGAACTAAATAAATGTCTCACTTTCCAAAGATATTGCCACATTTCTCTGGGAAGTTTATCACCCACTGTCTGCAATGAATATTTCATCACTTTTCCATTCTTGTTAAGCTATTCAAGTCAACTATCTCCCAATATTTCCTCCACTCCAACCCAAAATACTGATCCTATAGACTGAATGTTTGTGCCCCACCCCGGCAAATGTAGGGTTAAATTCTAACACCAAATGTGACAGTATTGGAGGTAGGGCCTTTAGGAGGTGATTAGGTTGTGAGGGTGGAACCCTCATGAATAGGATTAGTGCTCTTATGAGCGACCCCAGAGATCTCCCTCACTCTCTTCTGCCATATGAGAACACAGCAAAAAGATAAGTGTCTATGAAACAGGAAGAGGTCTCTCCCTAGACACCAAATCTGCCAGCACCATGTTCTTGGACTTAGCCTCCAAAAGTGTGAAAAATAAATGCTTATTGTTGAAGCTGCTCAGTCTATGGTGAGCTGAAAGAATCCCCAAAGGGAGGTCAGGAAGTAGACATAGCAAGAGTATACAACTCTTTGAATTGTATTTTTTCTTTACAGCAGCTCAGATGGACTAAGAGAACTGATAACTTTGCTTCATGTTTTATTGAAAGAAATATCAACAAATTATCCTGAAATTAGAAGTTTAAAACATCAAACATTTATTATCTCACAGTTTCTATAAGTCAAATATCCAGGCACAGCTTAGTTGGGAACTCCTGACCCAAGGTTTCTCAGGGAGCTGCAGTCAGGCTGTTGAGGGGGTGGGGTGGGGGGCTTCAGTCTCATCTGAAGGCTCAACTGGAGAAGGATCCTTACAAGCTCATTTATGTGGTTGAGAATTTAGTCCTCACATGCTGTTGACTGGAGGCCTCCTTTAGTTATCTGTCATGTGGACCTCTCCACAGAGTGGCTAATAACATGAGCAAGCCAGAGAGCAAGAAAGGGCAACCAGGACAGAAGTTACAGTCCTTTATAACCTAATCTCAGAAGTGATATCCCATAATTTTTGCTGTGTCCCATTTGTTAGAAGTAAGTCACTAAGTCCATCCCAGGCTCAAGGTGAGAGGATTACACAAGGGTGTGTACGCCAGGGGGCAGGGGTCCCTGGGCACCATCTTGGAAGTTGCCTAGCTTACCATGGCTTGGGCTTTAGTCTTTTTCTAATTTTATCCTCTCTACTTTTGTGATGGTATTAATTGCCCTAGTTATATTAGTTATATTCCAAAGCTGTCAAATTTATACCATCAGGCTATACCTCTCTTCAGACCTCTATAATCTCTTTATTTCTCATCTCCACTTAGCTTCATCACAAGCTCTCAAAATTAACATAACAAAATGTTTTACTTTGCCTTCCCCTACATTTCAAATATTCTTTTTTTTTCCTACTAATCTTTTTGACCTTGTTAAATGTCACCTCCATCTATCCAGTTTCTCAGGCCAGGCAGTAGAAAAATTTTCTTGACATTCACCTCTCCTTCACCTACTATATCATTCTATCAGTAAATTCCATTAACTGTAACTTCAAAATTATTATGGTTCCTTGAGCCTTACAGGAGCCCCTCCAAATGTTTGTCTGCTTCCATTTCTGCTCTATTGCAATCCATTCTCACCAGCAAATAGATTAATCACCCAATAATGTAAATAAGAGCTTATCCCATCCCTTTCTAAATCCTTCAAATGCTTTTCATTGCTCTTCATGGTCTTCCTTGATCTGCTCTCTGCCTACTTCACCAACCTTATTTCTTGTGACCTAGTCTTTCTTTCTGAGTTCTAACCACGCCTGGCCTTCTTTTAGTTCCTGGAATTCTCTCTCCTTAGAAGACTTTTCCCACAACTCTTTGCCTGCATAGTTCCTGGTCAACATTCAGAGATGGTTGGATCACTCAATCTTACACGTATTCTTAAAGCTCACTCTTTTTCCTTCATGGTACTTATAATTTATGAGCTCCAGGTGAGAAGAGGCTAAGTCCATTTTGTTCTCTACCTATCAACGCCTAGATAGCACTATTTCCAACACACAACACTCTGTAGATAACATCTACAATGAGTAGAAGTAACATCCAAAAATACATCCAAAAGTCCTGATAATGTTTTCTCTGATATTTTTTATTTTACCAGCTCCGGTCATAGCTGTTCTTAATTTAGTCCTTTAATGTTGTGTTTAAATATGTTCATTGCTCTTTGTTCCTTCTAGTCAACCTTTTTTGGGAAGGGTGTTGGGAAAAACTCCTAAAGAAAGATTATAACGTTAATCTTTAGTGAAGTTAGGAGGAGTTACCTTTATAACAATGACACCTAGGTTGCCTTTGCCTGAGATTCTTGTAAGATTGAGTGTTTATTTAGGTGGGAGTCCAGTAGGGTCTCTTTTTGAGGGTCTTTTTGGAGGTTGGAGGGGCTGGATGCTGGGGCTTGTTTTGTCTTAGAGAGATGGACTGAATTCAGACTTTCTTACTAATAATACCCTGGTTGTGCATATACCATAAAAGAAAGCTGTGAAAAGACCCACATGACACCCACATTGAGACTTCAGTCTTCCAGGTGATGTTTCTGTTCACAGCTTGTGTGAACTTGAGAAAAGAAGTAACAATCCTGGATTGAATCACTGTGTCACTGACATTCTAGTTAAAGTTGAATGGTGCTGATACAATGTGCAACTTTGATGTGAAGAGCCTGAAGTACATTTAATAAATAATAAAACCACAGAAAGCACACAGATAGAAGTGAAAAACATTAACCTTTTGCTACCCAGGAAAACTTTCTGGTAAATATGAGGTGGTATGTGGGTGGGGAGATGGGTTGTGAAGTATTATGTAAAGTGAAAATGTGAAAGTATGCACTTAATCCTCTGCAAAAGAAGTTCTTGTTTTAGTGTCTTGAGGAGAAAATTGTGCTATAGAGGGAATTAACTAAATTATGCTACCTTATTTTTAGCATTCTTTTGAATATTTTTATTCTGAAAGAAAATGCATTTTCCCTCAAGGCCCCATAGCTATTTGTTTCTAGCTTCCGCCTTCTCTAAAAGAGCAATAGTCCACTGACTCCAATTCAATGAGACTTAGAAGGTTAGTTAGGTTGTTCACTTAATGCTGCTAATGAATCATTTTAAACAAATATTGGGGAATATGAGAAAAAAAGAAGAGAAAAGTTGGGAAAGCATAGGGAGAAAAGAGCTGGGTTTAAGTACATGGAAAAGGATAATATTAGCAAGAATGTGAAGAGGAAGGAAGTGGGGAATGAGAGAAATCAAATAATAATGATTCCTACTATTTTGTTGTATTATGGTAAAATGCACATAGTATATTTTATAACATATTATAAAAATACACATCTTGTCCCCACACATAATATCTGTCAAAATGAGCAAGAATTTCCATGCATTGCTGGGAAAATCAACTGCTCTTGATTTGGAGTGGGGCTCCAGACAGTAGAGAAAATAGGAAAGTTTGAGACTGTCAATAGGATTACCAGTGCTTTTTTGATTTTTGATCTGAATATGATAAATTATTTCTTTTAAATGAATCCTGCTTGATCTGATCTCAGAATGCCTCAGTTTGAAGGAAAGTGACTTATGCTAGTCAAGTTGCCCTGTGTTCCACCAGATTTAAATCTAATTAACTTTCACTGGTCAAGATGGCGGCGTAGGCAGACTCTGAACTCACCTCCTCCCGTGGACACAGCCAATTTACAACTACTCGTGGAAAAATTACCCCTGAGACAGAACTGAAAACTGGATGAGAGGAACTCCTGCAACAACGGACAATCCTAACTGGGGTGGAAGAGGCAGAGACTCCCTTCTGGAGAGGAAAAACGCCGCCTTCACAAGCCGCCAGCGTCACGGCCGCCGGGAGCAGCTCACAGGTGCGCAGCCTCCCTGGAGGCGCGGGGCCCTGAGCCGGGAGCGCCCCCGCTGTGGGCATTTTGTGGACCCAGCACAATTGAGACCAGCAGCATAATATCTGACTTTGCTGCTACTAAAGCATTGGGGAGCACCCCAGAAAACCCGGTTCACAAAGAAACTAAAACTGGCTCTTAAAGGGCCCGCGCACAAACTCACCCGTTCCAGAAAGCATCCTAAAATCACCAGAAAGAAAGGTGCACAGTGCTTCGGTGACAAGAGACTCACCTAATAGGCCCTGAGTGCATCTCGGTGAGAGGTGAGACCTCTCCAGGGACTGGCACATTGGCGGCGGCCATTGTTGTGGCCTGGTGTGGGCGTGCTGACACAGACGCCATTGGAGTTCTCCCTGAGGCCTGCTAGCCCAGGGTCTGCTCCACCCGCTAGAGCACCGATTTAATCCAGCTCAGCCAGGGCAGGCAGCCCACCCTAGAGACTAGCCCCACCCAACAACAAGCCCTCAGGCAACGTGTGGGCCTGCATAGATTGGTGACTGGATTCTCTGCAGCCTGGCAACTGAGCTGACTTGAGCGGGGCAGGGTGTGCACAAGGAGCGGGTGGAGAGTGTCGGGCGGTGGCAGAGTGTGTGGGGCTCCCGCCCTGGAGAGACTGGGTCCACTTGGGGAGGTCGGGGCGCTCACATGGGGCAGGACTGTGTTGACTGTGTGTGTGGACCTGTGGGCAGGGCTTCTCAGCCACAGAAGACTTGTGCTTCTCAAAGACCCACATAGGAGGTTTGCTCCACCTTCCAAAACCTGAAACAATTGGGTGCTCCTGTGCCTGAGGCCAGCCCCACCCAGCTGCAATCCTCAGAGAGCTGACAAGAGACCTAATAGGCTAGAGGCTTACAGCAATTGTAAGGCCCTGAGCCTAACAACCTGCTACACTGGGGGCCTACTCACTTAAAAGAAATACTGCAACACAAATGTGGTATTAGAACTTGCAGCCAACTGTGCTGGGGCTCCCCACAGATGATAAAGAGACTGAAGGGCCCACAACAACTACAAGCAGCTGAGCATTACAACAGCTGGCCAGGAGCATAACTCAGCCTCCCTGGGCGCCTACAGGGAGAGCAAACAGGCCACAGCAGAAGGATACACGTAGCCCACATAGGGGTCACCCCTGGAACATTGAGAACTGAGGGAAGCACACTGCAGGCCTCCTAAGCCATCACTTATATAAGGTCACCTATCCAAGAGCAGGAAACGTAGCTGACCTACCTAATACGTAGACACAAGCACAGGGAAAGAGGCAAAATGAAGAGGCAAAAGAATACATTCCAAGTAAGGGAACAGGACAAAACCCCAGAAAAGGAACTTAGTGAAACAGAAATGAGCAACCTACCCGACAGAGAGTTCAAACTAAGAGTGTTAAGGATGCTCACTGATCTGGGGAGAAGAATAGATGGACTCAGTGAGAATGTCAACAAAGAAATGGAAGATATAAAAAAGAACCAATCAGAAATGAAGAATACAATACTGGAAATGAAAAACTCATTAGAGGGACTCAAAAGCAGAGTAGAGGATACAGAAGAACGGATCTGTGAGCTGGAAGAAAGACTAGAAGAAATTACCCAAGGTGAACAGGTAAAAGAGAAAAGAATTAAAAAGAGTGAGGACAGTCTAAGGGACCTCTGGGACAACATCAAGCACACTAACATCCGTGTTATAGGTGTCCCGGAAGGAGAAGAGCGAGACAAGGGGGCAGAGAATCTATTTCAAGAAATAATAGATGAAAACTTCCCTAACCTAAGGAAGGAAACAGACATCCAGGTACAGGAGGCACAGAGAGCCCCAAACAAGATAAACCCAAAGAGGCCCACACCAAGACACATCATAATCAAAATGTCCAGAATTAAAGATAAAGAGAGAATCCTAAAAGCCGCAAGAGAATGTCAAGTTACATACAAAGGAAACCCCATAAGGCTATCAGCTGACTTCTCAGCAGAAACCTTACAGGCTAGAAGAGAATGGCATGATATATTTAAAGTGCTAAAAGGAAAAAACTTACAGCCAAGAATACTCTACCCAGCAAGGTTATTGTTCAAAATGGAAGGAGAGATCAAAATTTTCCCAGATAAGCAAAAATTAAAGGAGTTTGTCACCAAGAAACCAGTGTTACAAGAAATGTTAAAGGGACTGATTTAAGGGGAAAAGAGAAGACCACAAATAGGAAAAATTATCTATTTCCACGATTAGAACGTAATGGATACAAATGCACAAAAAGAGGTTGGATCTGATATCAAAATCATAAAAGGCGGGAGGAGGGTAGTTAAAGAGAACAGCTTTCAGACAGAGGTCAAACTAAAGTGACCATCAATTCTGTATAGAAGAAGTAAGGAACAGAGAAGGACTACTAAAACACTGAGGAAAAAAAAAAAGTTAAAAAATGGCAGTAAGTACATACTTATCAATAGCTACTTTAAACGTCAATGGACTAAATGCTCCAATTAAAAGGCATAGGGTGGGTGACTGGAGAAAAAACAAAACCCATATATATGCTGCATACAAGAGACACACTTCAGACCTAAAGACACTCACAAACTGAAAGTGAAGGGATGGAAAAAGATACTCCACGCAAATGGCAATGAAAAGAAAGCTGGGGTAGCAGTACTCATATCAGACAAAATAGACTTTAAAACAAAAACTGTAAAACGAGACAAAGAAGGGCATTACATAATGATCAAGGGAACAATCCAACAAGAGGATATAACACTTGTAAATATCTACGCACCCAATGTAGGTGCACCTAAATATATAAAGCAATTATTAACAGACATAAAAACAGAAATAGACAGTAACACAATAATAGTAGGGGACTTTAACACTCCACTTACACCAACGGATAGATCATCCAAACAGAAGATCAATAAGGAAACATTGGCCTTACGCGACACACTAGAACAGATGGACCTAGTAGATATATACAGAGCATTCCATCCAAAAACCGAAGAATACACGTTCTTTTCAAATGCACATGGAACGTTCTCCAGGATTGATCACATATTAGGCCACAAAACAAGTCTCCATAAATTTAAGAAGATTGAAATAATACCAAGCATCTTTTCTGACCACAAAGGTATGAAACTAGAAATCAACTATAGGAAGAAAATCAGAAAAGCCACAAATACATGGAGATTAAACAAAATGCTACTGAACAACGACTGGGTTAATGAAGAAATCAAAGAAGAAATCAAAAATACCTGGAGACAAATGAAAATGAAAATACGACATGCCAGAATTTATGGGATACAGCAAAAGCGGTTCTAAGAGGGAAGTTTATAGCAATACAGGCCTATCTCAACAAACAAGAAAAATCTCAAATAAACAATCTAACAATGCACCTAAAGGAACTGGAAAAAGAAGAACAAACAAAGCCCAAAATCAGTAGAAGAAGGGAAATAATAAAAATCAGAGCAGAAATAAATGACATAGAGACCAAAAAANAATAGAAAAAATTAATAAAACCAAGAGCTGGTTCTTTGAAAAGATAAACAAAATAGACAAACCTTTAGCTAGACTCACCAAGAAAAAAAGAGAGAAGGCACAAATAAGTAAAATCAGAAATGAAAGAGGAGAGGTTACAACAGACACCTCAGAAATACAAAAGATTATAAGAGAATACTATGAAAAACTATATGCCAACCAATTCGACAATCTGGAAGAAATGGATAAATTCTTAGAATCATACAACCTTCCAAAACTGGATCAAGAAGAAGTAGAGAATTTGAATAGACCAATCACCAGTAAGGAGATCGAAACAGTAATCAAAAACCTCCCCAAAAATAAAAGTCCAGGACCAGACGGCTTCCCTGGTGAATTCTACCAAACATTCAAAGAAGACTTAATACCTATCCTTCTCAAACTCTTCCAAAAATTGAGGAGGGGGAAGCTCCTAACTCATTCTACGAAGCTGACATTACCCTGATACCAAAACCAGACAAGGACAACACAAAAAAGAAAATTACAGGCCAATATCACTGATGAACATCGATGCGAAAATCCTCAACAAAATACTAGCAAATCGCATACAACAATACGTTAAAAAGATTATACACCATGATCAAGTGGGATTTATTCCAGGTATGCAGGGATGGTTTAACATTCGCAAATCAATCAACGTAATACACCACATTAATAAAATGAAGAACAAAAATCACATGATCATCTCAATAGATGCAGAGAAAGCATTTGACAAGATCCAGCATCCATTTATGATAAAAACTCTGAATAAAATGGGGATAGAAGGAAAGTACCTCAACATAATAAAGACCATATATGAGAAACCCACAGCTAATATCATCCTCAATGGTGAAAAACTGAAAGCTATCCCTCTAAGAACAGGAACCAGACAAGGAGGCCCACTGTCACCACTCCTATTTAACATAGTATTGGAAGTCCTAGCCAGAGCAATCAGGCAAGAGAAAGAAATAAAAGGGATCCAAATTGGAAAGGAAGAAGTGAAACTGTCACTATTTGCAGATGACATGATTTTATATATAGAAAACCCTAAAGAATCCACCAGAAAACTTTTAGAAGTAATAAACGAATATGGTAAAGTTGCAGGATACAAAATCAACATACAAAAATCAGTTGCATTTCTGTACACTAACAACGAAGTAGCAGAAAGAGAAATTAAGAATACCATCCCATTTACAATTGCAACAAAAAGAATAAAATACCTAGGAATAAACTTAACCAAAGAGGTGAAAGATCTGTACACGAAAACTATAAAACATTTCTGAAAGAAATTGAAGAAGACACAAAGAAATGGAAAGATATTCCGTGCTCTTGGATTGGAAGAATTAACATAGTTAAGATGTCCATACTTCCTAAAGCCATCTATAGATTCAATGCAATCCCTATCAAAGTTCCAACAACATTTTTCACAGAAATAGAACAAAGAATCCTAAAATTTATATGGAACAACAAAAGACCCGAATAGCTAAAGGAATCCTGAGAAAAAGAACAAAGCTGGAGGTATCACACTCCCTGATTTCAAAATATACTACAAAGCTATAGTAACCAAAACAGCATGGTACTGGCACAAAAACAGACACACAGATCAATGGAATAGAATCGAAAGCCCAGAAATAAACCCACACATCTATGGACAGCTAATCTTTGACAAAGGAGCCAAGAACATACAATGGGGAAAAGAAAGTCTCTTCAACAAATGGTGTTGGGAAAACTGGATAGCCATATGCAAAAAAATGAAAGTAGACTCTTACCTTACACCATACACAAAAATTAACTCCAAATGGATTAAAGACTTGAATGTAAGACCTGAAACTGTGAAAGTTCTAGAAGAAAACATAGGCAGTACGCTCTTCGACATTGGTCTTAGCAACATCTTTTCAAACACCACATCTGACCGGGCAAGAGAAACAATAGAAAAAATAAACAAATGGGACTACATCAAACTAAAAAGCTTCTGCACAGCAAAGGAAACCATCAACAAAACGAAAAGACAACCTAACAATTGGGAGAAGATATTTGCAAACCATACATCTGATAAGGGCTTAATCTCCAAAATATATAAAGAACTCATGCATCTCAACAACAAAAACTACCAACCCAATTAAAAAATGGGCAAAAGACCTGAACAGACATTTCTCCAAAGAAGATATACAGATGGCCAACAGACACATGAAAAGATGTTCAAAATCACTAACTATCAGGGAAATGCAAATCAAAACTACAATGAGATATCACCTGACGCCCGTCAGAATGGCTATAATTAACAAGACAGGAAACAACATGTGTTGGAGAGGTTGTGGAGAGAAGGGAACTCTCATACACTGCTGGTGGGAGTGCAAACTGGTGCAGCCACTATGGAAAACAGTATGGAGATTCCTCAAAAATCAAGGATAGAACTACCATATGATCCAGCTATTCCACTGTTGGGTATTTATCCAAAGAACTTGAAAACACCAATTTGCAAAGGTACATGCACCCCTGTGTTCATTGCAGCCTTATTCACGATAGCCAAGACTTGGAAGCAACCTAAGTGCCCATCAAGGGACGAATGGATAAAGAAGCTGTGGTATATATACACAATGGAATACTACTCAGCCATAAGAAATGACGAAATCCAGCCATTTGTGACAACATGGATGGACATTGAGGGCATGATGCAAAGTGAAATAAGTCAGAGGGAGAAGGTCAAATACCGTATGATTTCCTTCATTAAGTAGTAGATAATAACAACAATAAACAAACACATAGGGACAGAGATTGGATTGGTGGTTACCAGAGGGGAAGGGGGGAGGGAGGAGGGTGAAAGGGATAATTCGGTACATGTGTGTGGTGATGGGTTATAATTAGTATTTGGGTGGTGAACATGATGTAATCTATGCAGAAATAGAAGTACAATGATGTACACCTGAAATTTTTACAATGTTATAAACCAATGTTACTGCAATAAACAAAAAATTAAAAAAAATAAATAAATAAAGTGACAATATTTATTTAAAAAAATAAATAAATAAAAAAAATAAAAATAAAAAAAATAATTAACTTTCACTGATAAATTGATGTCATTTGCAAATGACTATCAATAATCTACATAACATAAATTTGAAAGATGTCTTATATCACACAGCAGTGATGATCTGGATTCAACTGATATTTAAACTTATATTTAGATATGTAAATTGTATTTGTTTTTAACTGACTGCAGCTCTTCATATATTTTCAAAAAATGCTTTTTAACATCATTTAGGGAGTTAATGAAAACTTTTATTTGATGCTTAATAGCACCTTCTTTAATGATAGAACTACATATATTAATACAATAACACAGCAAACACTGACAACTAGTCCTGTCTTACAGAATCAGGGATAAAGCAAGATCAAACTCAATAGGGAGTTACCTTTGTACTAACTTTGAAGAAAGATTCAATTGGCAAGACAATAAGCAAGTTTAAACAAGGTCATAGAGAGAAAGCTAAAACCTTTTAAAATGATACTCATACACTAATATAAATTGAAACAATCATTTTGGAAAACAATTCTACTTACGGAAATTCATGTTAGGCAAATTCTCAAAATATATAAAGAACCATATACAGAAATGTATCTATTATACAATTTTTAGACTATCAGATAGATATAATTGATAGTTATAATAGGAGAAAGAGTAAATTGCTAGCCAAGCCTACCAGTGGATAAATATGCAATATTTAAATACAATAGATACGATGTAACTTTATGAGGGAAATATTAAGATATAAAGTTAAATAAAATTGGACGAATATTTAAATGTATTATGTTTGAGTACCTATTTGAAATGATGAGATAAAAGTACTCAAAGGAAATAATCAAAGATCAATACTCTTTTTAAATAAAGAGTATTATGGTATTTGTTTTCTCTGTTTTCAAAGTCATCTGTAATCTAGTTAACCTTATAATATAAATGAATAAAGGAACTAATTTATGGGGTATCTTACTACTTATAAGAGACTATATAAATTATATCTCATTTTTACCATATAAGAACTTGATGAGATCCTTATTACAGCCGTTTTAAACAATAAGAAAATTTTTGCCAAAATTGCGAAAGAGATCTACTCAAGATCACACAGGTAGTAAATAGAGGAGCTAGACATCAACCAGAAGCAGTGATTCTAAATCTAGACTCTTAACTCTACAACAATGTTTAAATACAAGTGAATACACTCAGATATTTTAAAATGCCCACTTGGTTACAGATTGTTAATATTCTTTGTATATATTTGTGTGTTAACTCTTTCTTTTCTTAATTATTAAAAACCAAATGAACTCTACTAATCACTAAATTATTTGAGAAGCAGTTCTCATCTCTTCAGGGTTTTTTTTAAGGCCCATCATTTAAAAAGCATAGAATAAATCAAAGTCACAAATGAGGACATATGACAAAAACTAGCAACTTAGGCAAGTTAAATTACTGGGAAATTTAACGCAAGCAGTGACAATATGCATTCTCTTATTAAAATTTTGCGAAATACGTAAACTCAGCTTAGACTAACAGGCAGGAGCACTCCTGAAATGGTGGAATGAAGAGAAAGAATATGCCAGCTTATATGTTACTGTGTTAGCATTTCTTTTGTATATTTGGCTTTAACCTTGACCAGAAATGACACCCTGTCACCCAGCATTCTTTGACCTTCCTTTGCAGATGCTTATGCTACTGAAATCCCAGGTGTGATTTCAGAATTCTTTCCGACAATATCACCACCCTTAGTTGTTTAGCTTAACTCACAGTGGTAGTGCTTATTAAGCTTGGATAATATTTTCTCATTTTTTTAACTTTACATGCCTTTTCTGAAAATAGAAGTCAAAATTTGTTTTGTGTTTTTATTATAAAATAAAAGACAGAGATGGAAAACTATCCAAAACAATTGTATAGTTTATTGAACACACTTATATGTGTGAACAGACTTGTAACCACAAACCAGGTCAGGAAATAGACCTTTGCCAGCCACCCTAAAAACCCTTCAATGTACCCTATTCCTGTCACTGTCTCCTCTCCTAACTACTTCTCAACTTTCATAGTAATCATTTCCTTATTTTTTTTAGTATCTTTTTTTTTAATTTTTTTTATTCCAGTAACAATGGTTTATAACATTGTATAAATTTCAGGTGTACATCATTATACTTCTATTTCTGCATAGATTACATCATGTTCACCACCCAAATACTAATTACAACCCATCACCACACACATGTGCCTAATTATCGCTTTCGCCCTCCTCCTTCCCCCCTTCCCCTCTGGTAACCACCAATCCAATCTCTGTCTCTATGTTTGTTTGTTGTTGTTATTATCTACTACTTAATGGGTGCAATCATATGGCATTTGCCCTTCTCCCTCTGACTTATTTCACTTTGCATAATACCCTCAATGTCCATCAATGTTGTCACAAATGGCTGGATTTCATTGTTTCTTATGGCTGAGTAGTATTCCATTGTGTATATATACCACATTTTAATAGATTTATCACCCAAGTGTTTATCTGATATTCTATAGCTTAGCTTTTTGTTTTGCTTGCAAATACGTTTTTACAGTTTTCTTTTAATCTTTAGATTTCTCCTTCATCCCTTTCTTTTTCTCATAGATTAACTATTTGTAGGTCATTGAATCTGCAATCATATGGATTGCAATTAGAAGAATCCGTACTGTGGGGAACACTACTGATACAGTTTAACATGTTCCCTTGTTCTCTGTATTTCCTCTAAATTGGTTCCTGGCACCTACAGGTGTTTTCTCTCGTATGGGGGCACAAAAGGTCTGGTTGTCTCTCTTTTTGTGATTTTAGCAGGTTTGTGCTAAATATGCTATACCTTCATCTGTGTCTCTTCAATCATTTTGAATGTCTGAAATTCATCTCCAGTGTTACCCTGAGTTCTTACACATTGATAAATTTTTTTCTGTGCCCTCTATACTTGAATTTCAGTTTTCTTAGGATATAAAACCCATGGTTCACATTTTCTTTTCTTGTGTTCTTAAATATATTATCCATTTTTTTCTGGTATACACTTTCTCTGCCAAAAAGTCTAATGATTGTTTACTTTTCTTTCCTTTTGAAAACACTTGCTATTTTTGCCTAGATTTTCAAATGACTTTTTTTTCTTTGAAGTTAAATAATTTCACTAGAATATGCTTTTTTGCTGGTTATTTTTGCTTGATATTCTGAGACTTGGAATATTTTCAAAGGAAATTTTTCTTTAATTATAGCTTTAGGTATTCCTTCTGTTCCCTTATTTTGGTTTTCTTTTTAAGGGATTCTTATTTTAGATCTTATTTTTCCTAGATGTTTACATTTTCCACAAATTCCTTTTACTTTTTTCTTCATCTCACTTTAATTTTTTCACCTTTTATTTAAAACATTAACTGTTGGGTTTATTTACTCTTGAGTTCTTTCTAGTTTAGTCTTTCTGCAATTATTTTTTCACATTTTTTAAATGCTTTCGTGTCATTTCTGACATTTACTAATTCTGATTTTTATTGTTCTTTCATGTTTTTTTATCATTTTTAATATCTTTTAGCTTATTTTAAAATAGTACATTATACTTTTGATCTTTTTTATGAGCCTATCTCTCTGATATGCTTCCATTGTCTTTTAGGATGCTAGTTTGCTACCAATTCTCTTTATCTTCAAAATAACTTTGTATGAGATTTGACCTTAATATTTTTCCATCGTCGTTTCTCCATGAAATTAGTTTCCCTGTGTTTTTGCAAGGAGATGTGGTGTAACAGAGAGTTTCTAATTTCACAGAGCTCCCTTTCTGTTGTTTTATAGTGTCTTAAATATGTGTCTGGTGTGTCTCACTTTCTTTCTTTTTTTTTTTTTTTGTGAGGAGGATCAGCCCTGAGCTAACATCCATTCCAATCCTCCTCTTTTTACTGAGGAAGACCGGCCCTGAGCTAACATGTATTGTTAATCCTCCTCCTTTTTTTTCTTTTTCCCTTTTCCTCCCCAAAGCCCCAGTAGATAGCTGTATGTCATAGTTGCACATCCTTCTAGTTGCTGTATGTAGGATGCCACCTCAGCATTGCCTGACAAGCGGTGTGTCGGTGCGCACCCGGGATCCGAATCTGGGCCGCCAGTAGCTGAGCGCGCGCACTTAACCGCTAAGCCAGGGGGCCGGCCCCTCACTTTCTGAGTCTGATATCTCCTGTCTTCTGTCCATACTCTCCTTTTATCTGAACCTATTTCATTTCTTTGTCTCCATTGTTCCTGTTCTGTTCCATTCTGATCCCATTTCAGGAAGTCCGTCCTCATTGGGGAGCCATATTCTGGGACGGCGCACTGGCTGGTTGTCTTTGAGAGTTCCTGGTGGCTGGATTTCTCCTGTTGCTTCAGACTTTGCAACACACCCACTGCACTCACCTTCCAGGGGATTGAGCAAAATCCTCCCCATTTCAGCTGTGACATCAACTTGGTCTATCATGCTTTCAAGAAATAACTCTTAGCCCTTTGGGGGCTCACCTGTTCTAAAGTATGTACATTACTCTGTGGTTTCCTCTATATCCTCTCTCAAAAACTCTGACACCAGAGGTCTGTAGTTGTTGATGACTTGTCCCAATCTGCTTGTATTTTGCGGTTCAAGGGGACACTTTGTAATCTAAATTTGTTTACATCTTGTTCACAGGTTTTTGGTTTTGCTATCTCTGCACTCTGTGCGGTTCTATGTGGGGGTGCAGGGAGATTCAGATCTGTGCAGTCATCATCTTTCCAAAATATCTTTTTACTTTTGCTGTTCTTACAACAAGAAAAGGACGTGAATCAATATAAAACAATGGTATTTAATAGAATTCAGAACTCTTGAAAATTACAGGTTTTCCAACTTGTGCTACTTTTCTCTTTGGCCTGGAGTCCCCAGCAGATAATCTGAAAATCAGCCTACATAGGCTTCTTACACTAGTAATGTTACAGAAAACAGCAAGTAAGTCAGCTACACGTGGCTATTATAACTTTTCTCAGATGAGCTTGCCTAAGGGCAATAAACACTCATGCGAAGGACCATATAGTATTCATAATAAAAGTATTATTTGCCATAAATAGGTCTTTGATAAATCTGTTGTTATCAATAGATAATATCTCTAATGACCATACTACATTAATGTATACTGAAAGAAAACATTTCCTAAATGTTACAGGTGGTTATGGATAACTAACTCAACAACAAATACAAATGCAAAGTAGGCATGGATTCTACTGACAAAGTCAATGACAGTTTAGGAATAGAATGCAAATTTCTAAATTCCCTTTCCCCAGGAGGCTATATTTCATCTACTGTGATTATTCTCTGAAATTTTGTTTTATTATGTATTTATCTAATATATTGAAAAGGAAAAATCTCAGTCTTCCACCTGTGAGTCTCCTGTAAGGCTTTCTCCTGTGAGTCTCCTTTACCTTCACAAAGAACACTTCACTTCTGACACTTCTGGTCACCAAACGTATAAAGGTGTTTCCTCACACCAAGCAATTCTCTAGGACACCAGCTGGGTGTCCTACAATTTAACTCAATTCTGACACTATCTACCTGGAGATAATATCAGATCCCACAGGTGAAGGGCTTAGATCCGCAAGACTGCCCCACCCAGCTTCAGATGCCAATCACAGACAATAGGTCCCCAGGTTACCCACTATTTCTATCCTACTTGGCTACCAATCAGAGGTTCCCATGATCTCCTCCCACTTTGGTTTCAATTGGGTTCAATTTGCTAGAGTGGTTCACAGAACTCAGGAAACATTTTACTTACTAGATCACTGGTTTATTATGAAAAGATATAACTCAAATGGCTAGATGGAAGAGATGCATAGGGCAAGGCATGGAGAAAGGGCTTGGAGCTTCCAAGCCCTCTCCAGGTGCACCACTCTCCTTGATTCTCCATGTGTTCACCAACCTGGAAGCTCACCCAACCCTGTCCTCTTGGGTTTTTATGAAGATTTCATTACAGAGGCATGATTGATTAAATCATTGGCCATTGGCAATTGATTCACTCTCCAGCCCCTCCTCCTCTCCCCTCCCTGGAGATCTGGGGTGGGACTGAAAGTCCCAACCCTCTAATCACAGGGTTGCTTCTCCTGAGAACCAACCCCCATCCTTAAGTGCTTTCCAAAGTCACCTCAATTACATAAGAGAAGACACATTTTTCCCTCTCTTTACTTGAAATTCCAAGAGTTTTAGAATTATATTTTTTATTATATGTTACGCATTTTTTATTATAAATCACAATATCACATAAATACAGTAGCTTTATTAGAATATTTATGTGTGTATATGTGTTTGTGTTTGTGTGTGTGTGTGTGTGTGTGTGTATAAAATCATGGACTAGGAATGGTGGTACTAATAATAAACATTTCTAATTTCCTGCAAATGATTCCCCAATTCACTGATCCCCAATAATACAACCTTAATTTTCCATTTTTTTCCTGTGCAAACTATTGCAGTCATTTTTAATTGGTCTCCCGGTGTGTCCTCTATAATACATTTTCCACAAAGCACTAACTTTTTTGAAACTTCAATCAGAATTTGAGATTCTACTGCTTAAAACCTTTCAATGATATTCTATCTTATGCAGAATTATGTACAAAATTTTGTATGGCCCCAAAGATCCCGCATCATCTGAACTCCTGTCAACTGCCATATCTCCTCCAATATATGCTTTTCAGTATTCTCCTGCCCACCCAGAATATTCCTGAACAGATCAAGCTCGTTTGCATCTCCAGGCCTTTGCACTCTCTGTTCCCTCTTCGTGGAACACTATTTCTTCCATCTGAATCACATATTGTCTACTCAAAGAGCGCTGTGTGACTAGCCTTCTAAAATTGTCCCATTTCAATCACTCTGTGTCACATTTTTCTTCATAGTATTTGCTACCATCATACATTATCTACTTATTTATTTTTTATCATTATTATCTGCTTCCTGTAAGCTTCTTGAGAACCTTTTCTTTCTTTTTTTTTTTGCTGTGTCCCTGTGACTAAAGTAGTGCCTGTCACATGATGTAATACTTATTGAACAAATGAATAAATCTGGGTTTGCACTTCCGCTAATGGGCTATCCATTGAATAATTCCATGTCCAGATGCATTGGCAGGATAATTTAAATTGAAATTGGAAATTAAGGCCAACACTACACAGGAGGAGTCGTTTGGTTTGGATCAAGAGATCTTTGACCAATGGGAGCCTTCTGAGTGATTCTTCTGGTGTGCTTCTTCAAGGTGGCAGCAGGCCACCCTCTCAGTGACATTATTGCCTCCAATTTTCCTTACCTTCCTAAGTTTGGCTTTGTCAGAAGTAGGAAGAAAGGAAATAAAGGAACAAGAAACAGCAGTTGCAAAGAAGAGAAAGAGAACATGGAAGGGCTGGGAGCAAAAAAGTGGTGAGAAAGGAAATACGACATGGGGGGGGTGCCCACCCCTTTGCAAATTTACCATTAGCCTGGAGGTTGTTAGGTTGCTTATCAGATGAAATACAACTGAGGCTGAATTTTCTCTGTGACTAACCTTTACGGGGAGAGGTCTCTGAGCCTAGTTACTATTGTTAATCAACTTGATTTTTTTTTCAAGTCATCATATTTTCTGACTCAAAATTTTCTCAGGCTTTCAGTGCACAAGAGTTTCTTGAACTAAATAGACAACATGCGTGGGAGTGCCCATTGGCTAATTTAAGTACAGTATATGGAATTTTATCACTCGTGTTTTTTCTCAAGCTAATAACGCTAGGGCATGATGAAGGAAATCTCCTACACTGACCTCAGAAATATTCGTATTTTTTGAAACCTAAGCGGAAATATCTGCCTAAGAGAATTGCTGTCCAGATATAATTGCCAACTTAGCATAAGCAATTGCTGAACTTACCAGTTGTAGCAAATTATATTTTAAAGCAGTGATTTCTTTTATTTCATGCACAGGGTAAATATATGGGTCATGCTCACGTAATGTTCAATGAAAATTCTAATCAATTAAAATAGCGATAAGAAAATAATGATCTATCTGATTTCTGAACTTTCTTTAAGAACTGTCACATCTAAATAGCTTAGAGTTTAACTAAAATTAAATCAACTGTTTAATATTAACTCGAATTAAATGATCTTGAGAAATTATGTGACTTTACAAAATGCCTTCTGAAAAGCAAAGCATGTGATCAATTGATAAGATTGTTAGCATGATGGGTTAATGCACTAGATGGCACTAATTGTATGCCTTTTATGTATTATAAAATCAAATTTAGTGTGAAAAAGAAAGTACCTCACACTCGAAATGTTTTTATCAGGTATACTTTATGAAATTTCTTTGATACGTTATTTGTAATTTCCCATTACAGCTTTTCAGATCATCAGAAAAAAAGAATTAATTATAGCCACTTTGATATTAAGTGAATTTCAAATTGAAAAATATAATTCCAGGATTTTTTTCTAACCTAAAGAAACTAATTTACTCTAGGCAAGATGCAAACATATTCTAGTACAGAAGGATTAAGTGATTCAATTCAAGTGAAAAGTTCTATACCAATTACATGGTTTTCCATGAACTTTACTTTATCAAAAAGATTAAAGTCGCAGAAAGTAAATAAATTCTTTAGATTTTCTAAACAAAGTCTGAACCTTAAAGCATAAAAGAAATTCTGTGCCCTGCAAAATTCTTTCCTTGTGGTTTTTAAGCACACAAAGAGACAGACAAGGGGGAGAAGAGTAAAATCTTGTTATTTAAGGAACAAAGCAAGACTATAGATGAGACAATTTCAAAATAAGCAGTTTCCAATTAAGTTACCTGGCATTTAAAGACAAAGTTAGCTATTATTTTACTAAAAAATAAGGAAAGCAAAATCATACAATTAATGTATGCTTACTTTAAAATAATTTAAAATATTGAGGTTAGGATCACTCCAGTTAATTATGAGCCTGTTGGGTTATTTAAATTTTGATATAAACAATTTAAAATTTTCTGTTACACGCAAAGAGAAACAGTACCCATTAACAGTGCAATTTTCCTTGCCTAATCTGGACATTGTCATAGTGACCATGAGTTATTACTGAGAGCCAATGTTTCAGTTCCTTCAATTTATGTTGTTGAGGAGTTTCTTAAATCTATGGACATCCAAAAGTTCATAAATTAATTAGTTGAGGAAAACAGAACATACACAATGGGATGAAATGTATGAAAATCCAAGTAGTTAATAAGACACATACATATATATACACATGAACATGATTAAAATTGAATGGGATTTTCCCAACATTTTCTTTCCTGTTGGGCATTGGTATAACCTGTAGATCCATAGGGAAGTTTAAAATCCTGTTCTGTACAAAAAGTTTCCATTTTTAAAATTTTCAGGTGGGGTGATGATGGTGGTGGTGATGAAAAGGAAGGGACAGTATGGTGAGAATGATGGCAGAAGGAGAAGATGATAGAGATGGTGAAGAGGAGTAATACAGGTGGCCATAATTCAGACGACAATTCAACTGTATCTTTTTGGATCAGAAATCTCCACTGATATGCTACTCTGACTCCGATTAATCCTGCTTCCAAATTAATCCATACTCCTTCATGTTAGACTGATCACTTATAAAAAATTCAAAATAAATAAGTTAAATGCAAAGATTTAATCATTCTTCTTTTGATCTTCCTCACTTGCTTTCTTGCTCTTCCTCTGTAATTACTCAATGTTCAGTCTTTAAAGTACTAATTTTTATTTTAATGGTTTTTATTTTGCTACCGATGGGTCTATGCAACTAGAGGAATTTCGTTGCATCACTGAAAACGTACTCTACAAAATTCATTCCTTTATGCGTTACAGAAATGATGGAAGAAGTTTTGAAAGGTACTCTAGGTTTGAATGCTACCTAGAAAATCCCTCCAATACTCAGAAAACACTCTCTATGATGATTTCCTTTCTCACGCTACCAGGTACTAGGTTCTCCCTCTCGCTGTAATGCTACATTGTTGAGATTAATTTTCCAAAATGTACAGTAGAGCCTTATAGTGTATCAATTTTTCTCTCATTTTAAAGATTTTTATTTTTTTTGTGAGGAAGATCATCCCTGAGCTAACTTCCGTGCTAATCCTCCTCTTTATGCTGAGGAAGACTGGTTCTGAGCTAACATCTACTGCCAATCCTCCTCCTTTTTTTTCCCCAAAGCCCCCAGTAGATAGTTGTATGTCATAGTTGCACATCCTTCTAGTTGCTCTATGTGGGACATGGCCTCAGCATGGCTAGAGAAGTGGTGCGCCGGTGCGCTCCTGGGATCCGAACCCGGGCCACCAGTAGCGGAATGGGCGCACCCAACCGCCAAGCCACGGGGCAGGCCCCATAAAGATTTTTATTTTATTTTTATCCTCTTTCAGAAATAATTGATTAATTACTTAAAAGGCTATAAGCTCATTTATGTGAATTTGAAAGCATTTAATTGTAGGAAATAGAAGATGTACTAAACTTATATGTCCTATACGTTGCTTAAATAACTCAAACTGTTTTGTAATTTTGAAACATGTACAGTTACATTATTCAAAGTAATTCATAAGATCAAAATTTATACAGCAAAAAATGGGTTGATCATTCATATTACTAAAGAGTTTTTTATTTAATAGAGGCCTTCAATTTTTAATGATTTAGACACTTTTTCACGCATAGTATTACAGTCACACGCGGCACAACCACATTTCAGTCAATGACTGACCGCAGGTACAAGGGTGGTCCCATAAGATTAGTACCATAGAGCCTAGTCGTGTAGTAGGCTATACTGTCTAGGTTTGTGTAAGTACACTCTGTGATGTTCGCACAATCAAATTGCCTAACAATGCATTTCTCAGAATGTGTCTTCATCATTAAGTAACACGTGACTGTATTGGGTAAATAGTGGAACACACACATAATTTTAGTTTTCAAGAAATTTGTAGATTAGGTTAATGTTCCATTTATCATTAGGAAGGTATTAATACACATGAACAAACACAGATTGTACGGTTTAGGATAAAAGTCAAGGACTAAATAGTATTGATCTTTTTTACATAATAATAGTTGGACAGGAAGGTGATTTTTCTGAATCAAGGTGGAAGAGGTACATGTCCCTAAGTGCCAATTTTGGTGGCAAGAATGGACATTTTACCATTCCTTTATGCTGAACTTTAAGAATGGGACCTCCATCAATGGCAGATGTCTCAGCTCTTAACTCATGCTGGCTAGATCTCTGACTTGGCCACCGTGAGTAAGCAAGGAATTGGGAAAATGTGAGGAGAGATGGGGACAAGTCTTCAGGGGTCAGAGAGTGGGGAGAGGATGACACCTGTAGGGAATAGCCCGTCCTAAATTCAAGCTTGTTATTTCTCAGACTGACTTTCACGTGTTTACCTTAAGGATAATGAAAAAATAGACAAAAAGACGCCATTCTTCTTTTGTTATATAAATTCACCTAGCTCCTGTAGCATAGAACCAAAACCAGATACTCTTTATTCACTATCTAGTAAGTGACAGGCCCTGACTTTGTACTTTACACCCCATCTCCAACTTTTTACAATATCTGTATGGGTTAGACATTATTCATAATTTACAGATGAGAAATTTAAAGCCTCTCTAAAGGAGTTAAATGGCAGAAGTGAATCTTCACATACCAAATGTCTAAAGTAAGATTAATTTCAATTTCAGAAAAATACCCAGAGCCAGAAAAATACTCAAATATGTTTAAATTTACAGAAGCTATGGCTAGAGGTGAGGCTTCTCGAGTGGGATGTGGTTACATGTTGGGACTCAGGATGCTGAATGCAAAACTGGGATAATAGTAGTAGTCAGTAGTCATGGCCACAAGGATTACATATTATCTTGGGACTCTATTTTTTGTTTTTTAGTAGCAACACACACACGTGCACATACACACACACTACCCTAATAGGAAAAAGAGGAAATTGGTAAATGAGATGAGAGATCAGAATAGAAAAAATACCCCAGATAGCAATAAAGCTTAGCCATGGCTCATGTATAAAAACCACGTGACACTGTAAATAAGCCCACGTTCTAAAATGTTGGGTTCCTCTCCTCAATGGAAACGCCTAGGTCTGGTGAAAATCACTATGCCTTGTCATTTAGTTGATTGACCTCACAGAGTGGTAGTGGAGGTAATGCAGTTTGAAGACACAAAAATTAAAAAATCTAACAGAACTATAACCCAACCTGATGGGTTGTATTATAGAAAAGCTCAAGTGTAAAGATTCAACATTGGGTAAATTCTGAGTTCCTTATCAGTTTCTCAAAGCTTATTCTTAGAATTACCTCAAGTCTATACCAAGCTATACACAACAGAGGACAGTTCCCAAGCCACACTGACACAAAAGACAAAAAAAATCACATCTGAAAAATTAGTAACTTCAAATTATTCTTGTCAGTAATTAGTTACATATCATGAATAAATAACAAAGTGGCTGAAAGTATGAAATAGTCTACAGTTGTTTTTATAACCTTTGCTATCATGCCACTGAGAAATAGGTTATTTCCAAGATCTTCAGAAATATTTAATAATAGTATGTTAAAAAACTAGAATACCACCCAAAATACAAGAGTGTTACCTCCGAATGCATACAGTAGCACAAAATTAATAATGAAGCATTGCTACATTGTCAGCTAAACCTGATTACATGTGTGAATAAATATAGTTTTTAATTAGCAGATTAATCATATAGAAACCATTATTGCTTAAGTACTTTTTAATTGTTGAAAGTCTGTTGTTTTTTTAAAGTTTTCTAAATCTTACCTTCCAGTTTAAACTTTTACTGTTGACACTCTTACCCAGTTCTCTTCATAGATCATCCAAAGAAAATTTTTAAGCTAGTTCACATACAGCTTACTACAAATTTCAAATTAGTAAAGTCAAATTACCAAGAACTTACTTGTTTGCAGTATGAGTAGAAATAATGAGTCAGGATTAATAAGAACCTGACCGGTGTGGGGTGGACATTCAGCATAAAAGAATCAAAAGTTGAAAGAGCTCCTGCTTTTCATAGGATACACAGACCCCTACAAAGCTGGAAGAATGATTATTCAATCTGTGATTGACGGCAAACTGGCTATTTCAGTATTCAGCCCATTAATTAAGATTTCCTTTCCTCAACTCCTTTCAACTCATCACTTTTTTAATTCAGTGACAAAAAATAGTAACATTTCGGGGCCGGCCTGGTGGCGCAAGTGGTTAAGTGCACGCGCTCCACTGTGGCGGCCCGGGGTTTGCTGGTTCGGATCCTGGGCGCGCACTGACGCACCGCTTGGCAAGCCATGCTGTGGCAGTGTCCCATATAAAGCTGAGGAAGATGGCACCGATGGTAGCCCAGGGCCAGTCTTCCTCAACAGAAAAAGAGGAGGATTGGCAGATGCTAGCACAGGGCTGATCTTCCTCACGCACACAAAAAAAACATAATAACATTTCCTGTGCAATTGTTTTGCATTGCTAAATTTGGGTTTCAACTGTAATTGCTAAAGGTGATTAATTGAAATGAGATATGGTATTGAAACAAAAAAAAGTGATTGCAGAAAAGGAGGAAGATGAAGAAGAAGAAGACGAGCAGGAGAAGAAGAAAACATACAAAAATCTTCTCCTGTGATGTATCAACTTGGGAAAATAAATATATGTGTATACATAAACGTATACATAAAATGGCCAATATTAATATTGACTCACAAATGGTGATGGAGATTCAGGAAAATATATTTCCTTTTATGTATTTTTGGAGTTTTTTACAATGAGCATGTATCATTTATGTAATCAGAAAAAAATCAATAATTTTTTATTATAAAAGAATAAAAAGTTGCAATTAATGTTGTAAAATTTAATATTTTCATCATCTGAATTTTAAACTCTCTTAAATACTCATTGTTCTGAGTTATAATCATTTTATCATTACAGTATCACACTTCAAAATATATTTGCTGCTGTGATTTGCATTTTAAAAAAATCACTCATTGAAAAGAATTGCGATGGTATCATTGGAAGTGTCAAGATTTCACAAGCAGATAATTTATTTAGTTAGAGACAAAGGCTTTTGCTCTCTAAAAACCTTCTTTCTTGGAAATAGAGAGGAAGGAAGAGCGTTACATTTCACAGCCAAACTGTGACCTTTCTGACTTCTACACTGCATTAGAATCCAGTCCAGATACTTTAGTATTAAATCGTTTATGGCCTGGAAGTGATCTCTTTTTCATGTGTTTTTAATCTTTCCTCCCCACAGAAAATGTATCTTTTAAACAGTTACCATATCCAAATTGCCTACCTACCACGGTGTGAAGCAACTCGTTAATTTAATTAAATCACTAGTATTTGGGGTTTTTTTCAGTATTTTATTTTCATTTATTTATATACAAAAAGAAATTATGCAAAAGCATTGTTTTTCTCTGCTCCCCTCTGCTTTACCGCTGCCATTAAAAGCCCCTCTGGAAATGAGGAGACTTCAGCAGAAATGCGTTATATGATAGCTAGGGAACAGTGCACACATCATCATCTCTCTCATGGATTACTTAAAAAAAAAAAGAAAAAAACAGCAAACGGCCTCTGTTTCCACTGTCTCTTCCCTGGAGTCCATTCTCAACACAGCAGCCAGAGTGATGGGGTAAGTCTTCTGTTTTTGTAAATAAAGTTTTATTGGAACACAGCCACACTCATTCCTTTATGTTTCATCTGTAGCTTCTTTCATGTAACAGTGGCATGGCTGAGTAGTTCCAATAGAGACCTAAATATTTATTATCTGGCCCTTTATGGAAAATGGTTTTCAATTCCTGTCTTAAACCATAAGTCATGATCAAGTTTCTCTTGTGCTCAAAACCCTACAGGGGCTCCCCGTGCTCCCCAGAGTAAGAGCTCAAGCCCTTGTGATGGTCTATGAGGTCCTACATGAGCTGTCCTGTCTTAAATCTCAAAGGTCATCTTCCCGTTGCTTCCTCTCCCTCACTCCACTCCAGCCACACAGACCTTCTTGAACATATCAAGCAAGCTCTTGCTATAGGGACTTTTTCTTAGCTAGTCCTTCTACATGGAAAGTTTTCCTCCTAGATTTCCATAGCAAAGCTCCTCACCTCTGCCATCTGTTTGCTCCAATGTCACTTTCTAAATGATGACTAATCTGGACACGCAATTTAAAACCTTCCCCATCCCCCAAATCACCTCCCAGAGGGCCTGATCGTGCTGTATTTTTTTTCCCTCCATAGCCTCTATCACTCTCTAACATGCCAAATTAATGTACTTGCTTTTACTTATAAATTCATTTGTTCATTATCTGTCTCTTCTCTCTAAAATATAAGGTCCTCAAGGACAGAAATGTTTTACTTTTTTGTGTATCAATATATCCCAAGTGGCTAGAATAGTGCCTAGCATGTAGTAGGCACCCAATACAGACACGAAGAATAAATAAGCATCTGCAAACGCAGGGTGGAAATCAGAATTATTTTCTGGTACTGACTCTACCAGTAACTAAGTCTGCGATCTTGGGAAAACAAATAAACATTGCCAGGCACTAATTTCCTTATTTTAAGTAAAACAGGGAGATTTGCCAAATTTGTTTCAAGCACTTAAATTCTTTGACTTTCTGATCATCAGTAAAATATAAATGCCCTAAATATATTTCTGAACTTCTGGATCTGTTTTATACAGAATGTAACTATGATAGTGAAACAAAAATTCCCAATAAAACAATTGTTTTAATAAATGTACAGTGTTATTTCTGGATGCATAATAACAACCCACATGTTTGATTCAGTTGCATACGCTTGTTTGGAAACTGATCATTTCTATTGATGAGAAAAACAAATGTTTATCTGATGGAAGGAAGGATGGCCAAGCCTATATTTCTTCAAATATTTCTACAGGCTACTTGCCATTGACCTTATTACATTCACTGTTAGTTTACCTTTGGTAAGATGACCAGATTTTTTTTAATTAAACTTTTAAAATTCTTTGGAGAATTTAAAAACAACAAAATATAGGCTCTTTGGTATGCTCTAAACCCATGATTCAATGTTCAAATTAGCAAACATCTATTACATGAAGATTCTTTCATTATGTCAGTTGTGGTATAGTTATTTTATTCATTTAATAAATACTTACTAGGTGTTCATTATATGCAAAGCACAGTGTTTTGTTCTGGGAACAAAATAGTGAGCTTTTCTGTCTTCTAACATATAGAAAATCTCTCAGTGTACTCAGGAAATGTTCTTAATTTTCCCCTTACTTATGGGTCTTTACAATATTCTCAAATAGTTAATATCATCATTAAACTGAAAGGGACTCCAGGAATAGCCTAGGTGTATTTCTAATTATTAAGATCAGGAAATTCTAAGCCGGATATTCAGTATGGATTTTCCAAGGTCACATATTTAATTACTGCTCGACAGAGAACTGGAGTATAGAACTTCTGTGGTCAGGTCAGTGAAAAACCACGCCATGTCCTTAAGGGACTGGGAATTGGATATAAAATCTGTAGATAAAAAATCTATGTGTATGTCCTCTTCCAAACTCCATGTGCAAAGAGTCCTATATTATACATACAATAAGCTTTTGTAAAATTAGTTATTCTTCACAACTTTGTCTTCATTCTACCTTGCAGATTTGGTAAACATTTATGCCATGTAATTCTGCTATTTACTTCTCATTTAGAATGTTGAGTTGACTCATAGTCGAAATGTAAATGTGGCCTTCAAAAGAGCGCATTTGCTGTGTAGGTCACAGATTACATGGTGAAAAGGCCATTTAAAAAAGTGATGTTACCGAAAGCATGGATGATGATAAGCCTCATTGCTTTTTTGATAAAGAGAAACTCAACATATTTGCTGTTATTGGTATAGACTGACCTCACTAGGAGAGGCTGAGGGCCTGTATGGAGATTTATTGCTATCCATATCATGTTTCGTGCTTTAAAAATTTACCTGCGTCACTGCTAGAAACTCATTGCAATCAAAGTAATTTCTAATTAACTATTAGAAGCAGTTCATTTCCCAGAGGCTTCTGCTAAAAATAGCATTTGAATCACCAGGCTTCCAATTGTCCTCACAGAATCTTCCACTCCTTAACCCATTTCACTACTGCCTCTCATTTCCTGGTCATTATTCTGTTACTTCCTATGGTTCGTTTTTCTCCCCATAAAAAAAAAAAATCATACATACTAAATAACACTATCAAAAAGCATAAGTCCTAGATATTTAACAATGAATCTCTTTAAAAATCTGTGGTTTCCTTCAACTTTATGTGAACTGTTGTAAAGTGTGATTATCTACATATTGCTGTCATCTGAATAGAATTCCAAAATACTTAGTTTTGGGGAAAAAAAATGCCATTTGGCAAAACTCGTTTGCTCATGAAAAGTAATTGTGGTCAGACATATTTAGCTTATATAACTGGCATTCATCTTGAAGTTCTGTAAATATTTATAGTGAATTTAAATGCATGTAAATACTGTATACCGTTTCAGCGATTTAATGGGATTCATTTATAGGACATGAAAAAAATGGACTTAGCTGCCACAGTTCAAAGAACTGAAGATATTTTTCATTTATTTCCAAATGTGTATGTTTCCGAATAGTCAAGTCCACATGGAAAGAGAATGTGTGTATGTCTCTATGCAGAATGTGCTTTAGCGACACAGTTTTAGATGTAGCTATTTGAATGGGATGCAAAATTGGGAACTTGGAATCTGGGTTGGAACAACTTTCCTGTCCTTGGCATTTTAATGAAAAATTAAAAAAAAAGTATTGAGTTTCTGAACCATAAAAATTGTCCTATTTTTCACTTAATTTTGCCTGTAGAAAACAGTCCTTAAGACTCTATTCATATACATAGACACATACCAACATATACATATAAAAATATACATATGCATTCTTGAACAAATTGAGATAAACCTTTTGATGAGTAATTTGAGAAATATTTTAGTTTGGAAATTAATTTAAATAATTAAAATAAATTGTATTTGGCTAACATACGAGAACATTTTAATTTGAACTTTGTAGTTCTAGTGTTCTTAGTGTGTGCTATTTCTCTCCATATAAACATCAGAAAGTAAACATTTGAGGAAAGAAGATATTATTTAAATAATTGGAAAAATATAGCAATTAGAACTATCAAATTAGATAGGTTACCTCAGATGACAACAAGATAAATAAAAATATTTTATTTAATATAGGACTTTTTAGCCAGTAAAGTGCTTTTGTATAAAATATGTTTCTAATCCTCACAAGAAAACATGACAAGTATCATTATACCTAGTTCATGGATTAAAAAAAAGGAGACCAAAATAGATTAAGTAATTTTTTGAAGATCACACATCTAAAAATTGTTGATATAGCTACTAATTCTGATTTTTAAGTCCCTTACACAGTCCACTTCTGCTCGGCTACTTGATATTCAAAAGCATTTCAAGGGAAATATTTAGAGGACATTAATAGTATAAATTAGATGGACTTTTGCTAAGATGAAGTAAAGGACATTCAACAAAAAATTTTAAGAAAAATCCTATAAGCCAAGTCTTGTGCTATTTATGTATCTAAATAAGATACAAAATCTAAATAAGATTTTGATATCAAGTGGCTCAAAATCTATGGGAAAAATAATACATTTACAACAAATAATAATAGTACAATGTGGCAAGTGCTAAGTTAGCATCATAAATAAAGGACAGAAATACTGTGAAATTAGAAATTAATTCAGCTGGTGAAGTTAAGGGAAGTAATCTGGGATGCTTAGGCTCTAGAATTTTCTGGACAATACATAAAATTTTAGATTAAGAAGGAGGAATCTACAGCCACAACATTAATACAGTCATTAAGTTGATCTATTTAAACAAAGTATTTATAAATAAATTTACCAGTTACATCATAATGTATAAAAATTGAATTTTAACATCCTGCATCCAGAACCGTTAGCATATTTTTTGTAGATAAAGTTAAAACATTTCTTTATTGAAGTGAATCTAAATTTCCCTGCAAAGCCTCTAATATTGTTTTTCACATTCAAAAGTTCTATTCCTTTCAAGATGTGTGGGTGTGGGGGGATGTGTGTGTGCGTGAGAAAATGCAATGAAAAGAATAGAAGTTCTTTCTAATCTGATCTAAATTTTGTTCCAATACCTACCATTTTCCATTAGCAAATAAATTACTTTCATTTTTATAGTGGGTAGTCAGCATATTTATAGGTTATGACCTGCCACTCAATTGAAAATCTTCATAGTGAATATTTGGATCCACGTCTGCAGAAGACAAGGCTAAGCTTCGGTGGTTTGCCAGCACAGGAGGGGTCCCAGTGGGCACGGTGGGTGGTTGCTAATACTTTCTAACATGCACAAGATGGGTTCTGCTCTTGTCCATGGCTCCAGACATCCAAAACACTGCCTTTTCTCTTTCAACCCTGTTGTGCCAAGTCAGTACTGTAAGCCACTATTTATTTTCAAAAGTTGATAATGACCGGAGTTATGGAGAGTGCTTTCCAATGACAAATACCCATGAAAAATGCCATTTCCCTTTTCTTTTTTTGCCATTTTATCTTTTCAGTGTTACATAATAGCAGGCATATTCTAAGGAAAGAAAATGGCTAGGTGTTTGTAATAGATGTCACTCAATGTTTCCATTCCCATCATGCTGTAGCATGTTTAATTTCCAAACTCTAAGTGCTTAATTACTACTGGTTATTTTCTCTTCTCCATTTGCAGTTCATGGAATTCTGCCCATATAATAAAGCCGTAATATATGAATCCCCCTCAGGGGATTGTCCCTTTCTTGGTTAAACAGATAATTTCTAAGTTACTTTTCCACTTAAAGATATTATGATTTTATTTGGATGCCGGGGCTGCCAAATTTGGGATTATGAAGCATTTTAATTGCAATTAGCTGTCTATAATAATTCCTTTTAGCAAGGTATGTCCTTACCTCAATACTTATTCCCACTCCCACCATCAAAATGCTATCCGTTAACTAACTGAAGTACTATTTGGCAGAATACTATGTTAACAGAGAGAAGATTACTCTCAAGAAAGAGAGCTTCTGAACAAGACTGGGGGAAAATTAAGAATAGTAGGACCAGGGAGAAATTTATATCTAGATTTTAATGCTGCCCTTGACAGCACTAGTCTTATAATTGAGCAAACTCTGCACACATATCTCATTTTATAACATAAATGGGTGCCAAAATGTTGTGAGTAAATAGACATTTCAATATCAGTAACTTCAAATGGAAAAAAAATGATCTCTGATTTTAGAAATTCCAAGCCTTCTCCTTCAGCATAGGAGAAAATTCCTTTTATTTTTTTTTTTTGGTAATTTCTGTCAACATTGTTATTTTAAATTGCAAGTTTTTTCCTGAGTGAAATTTTTGTATGTGAAAAAAACTGGTTCTATATCAAATTGTTGAAAAATGAAGTACTTCATTTGTATTATGTATAAAATTAAACGGTATTAAAATTGGACTTGTTCTTCTGTTCCTCTGGGTGTGTTTAGGTTAGAAGATGATTTTTAGGCCCCATCCTATGTACTGTAATAAAACAGAAACATATGCCAAAATCTAATGCTGAGAAAGCAACATTTTCAGAAAAATAAGCTAGTAGCTCATACGTTGAAATGTATTTATTTATCCAAGGTGGTCTACAAAAGCTCTCCAAAGACATCTATCTCTAATGACTATAAGTGTGACAAAATCGGTAAGCAAATCAGGATAAGAGACTATCTATTAAATTTGAACTGAGATATACAGAGAAATATATGGTATCTAGAACAATTAAAATCAGTGGAAGCTTTCTTCTAGAACTAGCTTGTGGCTTAACAATTAAGATGGGGGTTTGCTTTAGGAAAGAAAACTCCGTTTTAGTTAAGAGGTAAGACAAATATACATCTACTCCCTCAATGAAAATGACTTTCATAAATGTAGCCCTTCTTTGGTTAGACGAAAGGTCCTGCCCTAAGTCAGAGGTTCATCCTTACTGTACTTTTCACCTTCTGAAGAATTCCTTATCACCAGTGACAGCCACTGACAAAAGATGAAGTCTAAAAGGAGATGGTACTTAAAAACAGATGTAATAAAACGAAGAATGTACTCTTGTTAAAGGAGCTATTTGATAAACAGAG
Source organism: Ceratotherium simum simum (assembly GCF_057802395.1). Lineage (NCBI taxonomy): Eukaryota > Metazoa > Chordata > Mammalia > Perissodactyla > Rhinocerotidae > Ceratotherium > Ceratotherium simum. The sequence continues at coordinate 24,650,888 of NC_141931.1, forward strand.
CACAACGAATGTTCACCACAGGAAGCGGCTGGAAGGGCTTTTTTTAGCTCATTATCTGATATTGAGTCTGGAAGGATTAATGTAGTCTTTTTCGTATGTCATGACCATTTTTGATTGCGGTGATGAGAACCATGATTAAATGACCCCACACAAAGCAATACGAAGAAAAACAGAACTTGCCCTCTGACTTACATTTCATCTGTTGTTGAGGTTTCTATGCTTTAAATGTGGCAGGACTATCTTATAAAAACTTTTCAGTTGTCTGAACCATTTCCACCAAAATTGCGTTAATATATTGCCAGTATTTTTAATATTTTACTTTAATATACTCAACCATGTAATTCTCTTAGCATAAAGGATTTTTTACATAAAAAGTGATTTAGTAGAAAAATGCATAAATTGAGATTTTTGCAAAGGAAACAAATTGCTTGGCATTGTGTTTTCTGAGGGTATTTTGAGATAAGATGTGGAAAGAATACTTACTGAAATGAAGAAAATGATTGAAAATAATTTTTGTAGAAAATGTTATTAATTCACTCTATTATATACATAAGAAATGAAATAAAATTATAAGAATAATGAACTCCATAACAAATAAAAATATCAATAACATGCAATATTGTTTTTATTAGGTAGTTTGATTTCCACCAAATAGATTTCCAGATACGTATATATGCACACATTAATTAATCTACCTTTTAATATGGTTGGCCATATTCTGTGATACTTTTTTCTTTAGGATTTAGGTAAATATGATTTAATCTATGCTATATAGAACCCTGTTTTCATTAAATTCTACAATATTTATTGCTATTCAGAGACAAATATTTAACTTAATGAACTTATGCATAGAAGTACTTGGTATAATTGGGATTGAGGTAAGGGACCATATTTAGTTGAATATAAGAAAAGTCAAGGGCCGGCCTGGTGTCATAGTGGTTAAGTTTGCACGCTCTGCTTTGGCAGCCTGGGGTTCATGGGTTCAGATCCTGGGCGTGGACCTAAGCACTGCTTATCAAGCCATGCTGTGGCAGCGTCCCACATATAAAGTAGAGGAAGATGGGCACGGATGTTATCCCAGAGCCAATCTTCCTCAGCAAAAAGAGGAGGATTGGCAATGGATATTAGCTGAGGGCTAAGCTTCCTCACCAAAAAAAAAAAAAAAAAAAGAAAAGAAAAGTCAGGACACTTCATAATTTTTAAAATTTTAACATAATTTTATTTATTTCCTACTTCACACTTGTTAGTTTGGGATTGTATGGAAACTACAGTGTTTGGCTCAGAAAATGACAATGCTGCTCTAAGGAGAATGGATTATAAATGAGCAAAGGTTGAAGCATAAGTGTTAGGAATCCACTTAAAGGAGTCCATAACTTCTTAGTATCTTGGAATTCATAGTATCTTGGATTAGGTGGAGATTTGATGGATTTTGGTAATATTGATAGAACTTGCATAGATTGGAAAGAGAAGAATCAAGGAGGACTCTTCTATTTTTGCTTGGATCCTGGGTTGATATCAGTACCTTTTTTTCTTTGAAAGGAAAGATTGGTGAGAAAAAAATTTTTGAGGCAGGGGCTGAGAAAAAGCAAGAATTTCATTTTGGATGTGGTAAGTTAAACAACTGCTTAATTTAGATTGGGTTCTCTGGAAGCCTGGCTGACATGGGGATTCTTATGAAAACACTTTATTGAGGAAGCAATTTCTGGAGAAATCCCTAAGTGAGAGAGGAAGGATAGGGAAGGGGAAGCCAGTGAGCATGTTTAGAAGGACAAATAACGAATATATGGACTTCTGTTTCCAGTCAAAATGGAGAAACAGGGATTGAGTTCATCCTCTCACCTTAAATTAACAAACACACAAAATATATGAAACAATGATATCAGGTGAAAGGGACGACAACCTTTGAAAGCTGGGAAACAAATAAGATGAGCCCCATCTTACTACCTTGAGAGAGTTTCCAGGTTGTGTCACAGAGTAGGAGAACTGGGGCAGAGCCTAGTGTAGTCCCCAAGCTGAGAAGATAAAGTTGAGTGTTCAGTGAGAACGAGTTGGTTATTTGTGGGACAGAATACAAGAGAAAAGAGACGTTCACAGAAAGAAAACAGTAGAGATCTAGACAGGGTCCCCTTCAAATATTCTGTAAGGTGTTGATCAGCACATTGTGTAAGGAAACTACCTGTGGTCAGAGAAAGAAAGGCTTATATCAGCGCTTGGAGCCCATCCAGAGCTGAGAATTGTACCTGCCCCATCAGACTGGAAAACTGCATAATTCATGGGCCATTTGGTAGGCAAGGCTTAGAAAGTTCTCACCTCAGTAGTGAGGAATAATTAAACATAATCTAAACAGTCTCTGGTCCCACCTAACAAATCATAAAAGCAAGATCTGAAAGGATGAGCTATTAACATGTAACTTAATTACATCCCAAAGCAACCTCAAGAATATACATAGGAACACAAAAATATCAAGCACACAACAAAGTAAAATCCACAATATAAAAGTGAACCAAGTTGAACTCCTAGAGATGAAAACTACAATGTCTGATATGAAAAATGCACTGGAAGGTATTAATGGAACTTAACACACAAGAAAATAGTGGTGAACTTGAAGACACCAAGAAACTAGCCAAAATGAAATATGAAGAAAATAAAAAGAATTTTAAAAATGAAAAATGCATCAGTTGGCTTTGGGAGAATCGTGGGGACTAATGTGCATATAACTGGAATCCTTGAATGGGAATGCACAGAGAAATATTTGAATAAAGGATTTCCAAAATTTTTCCTTATTTGATGAAAACTATGAACCCATCGATCCAAGAAGCTCAATTATCCAAAGCACAAGAAATATGAAGACAGCACAAGAAATATGAAGACAGCACAAGAAATATGAAGACAGCTACACCAAAGTATATCATACTCAAATTACTCAAAATAGGTGACAAAGAGAACACTTAGGAAGAGTCAGAGGAAAAAAACATGTAAAATACAGAAGAATAAAGATAAGGAAGACAACATATTTCATTGGAAACAATGCAAGCAAGAAGGCAAAGGACCAACATTTTTAAAATACTAAAAGTAAAAGTATGTCAACCTACAATTGTATAACACATAGTGAAAATATTTTTCAAAAATAAAGACTAAATAAAACTTTTTTTCAGACATATAAAAGCTGGAATAGGGGCTGGCCCGGTGGCGCAAGCGGATAAGTGCACGCGCTCCGCTGCGGCAGCCCCTGGTTCCCCGGTTCGGATCCCGGGTGTGCACAGACACACCGCTTGTCAAGCCATGCTGTGGCAGCGTCCCATATAACGTGGAGGAAGATGGGCATGGATGTTAGCCCAGGGCCAGTCTTCCTCAGCAAAAAAGAGGAGGATTGGCAGATGTTAGCTCAGGGTCGATCTTCCTCACACACAAAAAATAATCTGGAATAATTCATCACCAACAGACTCACACTAAAAGAAAATTTAAAGGTAGTCCTTCAGGAAGAAGTAAAATAGTACCAGATGGAAATATGGATCTACAAGCATACATACACCACCCCCAGCCCAAAAAAATGAAGATAATTGTAATTGGTATGTATGGGGGTTAATATATAAGATATTTTTTGTATTCTTTAAATCCCTTTAAAATGTAATTACTTAAACAAAAATAATAACATTGTATTGTGAAGTGTATAACATATGTATAATAAACTGTTTAGCAATAGCATAAAGACTGAGAGCAACTTTAATTCAAAGTAAGCTTTAGAAATGAAATAATATAATGAAATAAAAAACCAAAAAACAATAGAAATATTAATTAAACCAAAACTCCATTCTTGGAGAACAATAATAAAATTGATAAATCTTTAGCTAATTTAGTTAGAAAAATAAGAAAGTGGATACAAATTGCCCGTATTAGTAATGAGAGAAGTGACATCACTATATATTTTGCAGATAATAAAAGGATAACACGGCAATTTTTTAAACAACTCTGCTGATAAATTTGGCCACTTAGATGAAATGGAGAAGTTGTTTAAAAGGCGCAAACTAACAAACCTCATACCAGAAGAAACAGAAAACCTGGATATCCCTATAACTATTCAAGAAATTGAATATGTTGCTTAAATATTTCCCACAAGAGGGAAAAAAACCTCCACTCCTTATGGCTTCACTATCCACCAACAGGCAATGAATTTTTTTAAAAATTGGGGTATATCCATACAATGAGAGAGTATACAGCGATAAGAAGGAACATACCAAGCATTTATGAAAGAAATAATACAAATTCCACACAAAGCCTTAAAAAATAGAAGAGGAAGGAATACTTCCTAACTCATTCAATGTGGTCAGTGTTACCCTGACACAAAAAATAGAAAAAGACATTACAAGAAAGAAATGTACTACCAGTATCACTCACGAACTTTGATTCAAAGATTCTAAACAAAGTCTTAGCAAATGAAATTCAGCAGTCTATAAAGAGACTAATATATCATGACTAAATCTGATTTATTCCAAAAATGCAAGGTTGGATTAACATTTGAAAATAAAATAATTTACCATAGTAATAAACCAAAAAAGGACACCCATCTTAATAGACAGAAAAAACATCTGACAAAATCCAATATCCATTGCTGATAAATATTCTCAGCAAACTGGAAATAGTAGAGAACTTCTTCAACCTGGTAAAGGGTATCTATGGAAATTTTACAGCTATATTACGATGAAATGTGCCACAAATTGATTTACAGTTTCAAAATCCTAACAAGGAATTTTTGTAGAAATTGGCCAGCAGATTTTACAATTCACATAGAAATGCAAAGGATCTAGAATAGCTAAAACAGTTTTGAAAAGGAAGAACAAAGTCGTAGGACTAGAACTCCCTGATTTCAAGCTTTATTATAAAGCTGTAGTATTCGAGACAGTGTAGTGTTGTCATCAAGTAGAAAAATAAATCAGCACAACTTAATAGAGTCTAAATATTGACCCAACCGACTTTTGATAAAGATGCAAGGGCAATTCAATGGAGGAATGGTAGTCTTCCAAAAATGGTGCTGGAACAATTGGATATCCATATGTGACAGAAGAAAAAAAAGAAAAGAAGGAAGAGGAAGAAAGGAGGGAGGGAGTGGGAGAGGGAGGGAGGGAGGAAGGAAGGAAGGAAGTTATTGGATGCATATTTTACACATATACAAAAATTAACTCAGAATGGATCATAGCTGTAAATTTAAAACTTGAAATTTAAATTATGTAGAATAAAACGTAGAAGAAAATCTTTTGGACCTTATGGTTAAGCATATTTCTTAAATATTAGATCAAATGCATGATCAAATTGATATATTAAACTATCAAAATTAAAAACTGTTCTTTGGAGGATAATGTTAAGAGAATGGGGAAACAAGCCGTAGACTAGGAGAATGTATTTGCAAAGCCTACATCTGATAAAGGACTTGTGTTCATAATATATAAAATATATAATGTTGAAATCCAATAATAAGAAAACAATCAACTCAAATAAATGGCCTAAAATTCGAACAGACACTTTGCCAAAGAAAATATAGAGGTTACATATAAGCACAGGAAAAGACGCCAAACATCGTAAGTCACTGGGGAAATGCAAAATACAACAGCGCGATTTAGCTACATCGCTAGAATGACTAAAATTTAAAATATTAACCATACCAAATGTTGGCAAGAATGATGAGGAACAATAACTTTCCTACATTGTGAGTGAAATGTAAAACGCTACATACACTTTGAAAAACAATTTGGCCATTTCTTAAAAGATATTAACGTATACTTACCTAACATCTAGTCATTTCACTCCTAAGTGTTTACGCTAGAGACCGTGTCCATACAAATTCTTTTAAACAAATGTTCACAGCAGATTTTTGCATAACAGCCAAAAAGTGGGAACAACCCAGATGTCCACCAACAGGTGAGAGGATTAACAACATTGTGTATATCCACACGACGAGAGAGTATTCAGCAATAAGACATGAACTAGAATACACACCACAACATGGATGAACCACAGGGTAATGGCGTTGAATGAAAGAAGCCATACAACAGGGGGCCGGCATGGTGGCGCAAGTGGTTAAGGGAGCGCGTTCTGCTTTGGCGGCCCGGGGTTCGCAGGTTCGGATCCTGGGCGCGCACCGAGGCACTGCTTGTCAAGCTATGCTGTGGTGGCGTCACATATAAAGTGGAGGAAGATGGGCACAGATGTTAGCTCAGGGCCACTCCTCCTCAAGGAAAAAAAAAAGGGGAAGATTGGCATCGGATGTTAGCTGAGGGCTAGTCATCCTCATACACACACACAAAAAACGAAGAAGCCATACGACAGAGTACATACAGATTGATTCCATTTATATCAGACTCGAGAAAATACAAGCAATCTGAAGTGATCAGCAGATCAGTGTTTGCCTGGGAATGAGAGGGGCGAGTACGGCATGAGCGAATTTTAGGGGTGACAGATACATCCACTAGCTTGATATGGTCATGGTTTCATGGGGATATATATATATAATATGTGTCAAAATTTACCAAACTTTTCACTTTAAGTACATGCAACTTATTGTATGTCCATTATACTTCAATAATAAATACCATATATTCACTATATCTATAGTGAATCCAAATCCAAAGTGTCTTTGTATAACTTCTGTAAGAGAACAGACACAAGAGAGAGAGGAATTGGGCTAATTTGAGCAAGTGGGTGCTCAAAGGAAAGCATTTATTTATCAGAGAGCATAGGTTTCTGTCCCCATTTGCTTTACCTAGTTTCCATTTGTAGTAACTAGTAGGGCAAACTCTAAAATGCATCAGCTCACTTTGGGAAGGAAACATAACACATGGAAAGCATAGACTCTGGAGACATTAACGCTGCATATAAATCCAGGCTGCAGTAATTGATAAGCGTGTAACTTTGCTCAGTTTACTTATTCCTTTTAACCTTAGTCTTCTCATCAATAAACTATCTTAATTACATGAGTTTTGAATCTATGAAGCTAGCTTCAAGCTCTGAGCACACACACATGCACGTCTACAGAAAGTTAGAATTTGCCACTTTAAGTTCTCAGGAGGACGCGTTTCCCTTTCGCTTCCCACTACGGAGCTGTGTTGGGAAGATTAATCAGGGCGTGCTAGGGACAATGAGGTGGTGGCTGTTGGAGGCTTGCAATGTGAGTTATGCAGATAGGGTGGTGGAGGCAAAGACATTTTGGCGGAGACATGAATGCAGTGAGGGAGTAAGCCATGGGAAAATCTGGGAGGAAAGCCTTTAAGGTGGAAAGAGCAAGTGCAAAGACACTGAGGTGAGTATAAGTTGGGCTTATTGGCCAAGGAGCTGGAGCATGCAGTGAGTAGCAGGATGTTGGCGAGATAGGCAGGTGCTAGACCATGTGGGACCTTGTAGGACTTTGTAAAGCATGTAAAAGTTTTGTTATTGTTTGTTTACTTCTAAGTATGTAGGTAAACCATGAGAAGCTTTACACAGGACAATGATCTGATTTTTACGTTTAGAAGTACACCTTAGCTGCTCTCTGAGTAAGAAATTACAAGAACGCAAGAACCTAAACAGGGAAAGCGGTTCTTTTGAGGGTCTCTCTACCAAGCAATGGCTCTCTCTTGGTACAAAGTTCAAAACTTCTCCAGGAAAAATGGTACAGAACTTATGCTGAGAAGTTGTCAATTCACCTTTCTATAAAAATTTTATCTTTTTTCTTTTCTATTAATCAGCACTTCACGCTATTTCTTTGTAAATTGCATGCATTATTTAAAAAATGACATTTTTATACCATATATGCTTCATAATTCTAAAAGAATACATATATTTCAAACAAACAAACAAAGAGGGAGGAAACTGAAGTATTTGATAAACAAATTAAGGTAATAACCATACAGGCCATTTTTATTTAATCTCTTTATAACACTTTCTAAAAAATACTGTACATAATAGAAAATCATCTTTATTGAACAAAAAAAATTTGCATTACTGGTATTCCAATTTCCTTCCCATATATTCTTCACACTTCTAATTCTGACTTTCCTTCAATTTCTATTATGTTTTATGGACTGGAATAAGTTCCTTTTAAAAAATCCAATTCCTTAAGAGATTACGTGCAAGTAATATTTTGTGTAAACTACTTCAATTGTTTATTTTCGTCGACTTCTTGATTTCTCCCCCACAGTTGAACCTATATCCTCTCTGTTGTAGTTTAAATTTCCTGCTGCTAACCTTTCAAACATGAGAAAATCATTAGATATTTTGTCTCTGGCTCTCATAAGAGAATGATATATTTACAAATATCTTGTCTCAGCCTTCATTTATTATTCCAAATATGCCAATTTCCCCCATCTCATGTTTATCTCATGCATTTTAGTTGTCTAGATTACTATATTGTCATATTTTGCGTTCTCTGAAAGTTAACCTTCAAGCAACTTTAAGTATCTACTGTCAAAGGGAGATCTTTTCACACTTGCCTTGCAATTGCATGAATAACAAAATACAGTCCCTTACTGCAACATAACTACTTATTTATTGCTTGCAGCTCCTTTTGGTTTTACATTTTTTATTTCTCCAAGTTAAATACTAAGTTTAAACTCCTTTTATTCAGATGTTGGACCTCCTGGATCGGTCATTTAATTTTTTAAATCTCTTTTTCCTATTTTTTCGTTGCTTTGTATTTTTGCTATACTCTCTGAGGATTCCTTCAACATTATATTTCAACCATTTCACTGAGTTTGACTTCTCCACGTCTGCTAGAAGAGTTTTTTCCCCTTTTAATTGGAAGTTTCCCGTTTTGTAGCATTCTGTTCTTGTTTTGTAGGTATACTACGTCCTCTTTGTAATAACTTTTTTCTAAGATTGTGTCTCTCACCATAGTTTTTGTTTTCTCCAAGGAACTGTTTCTTGTTTATTTGCTGTTGCCTCTAGTTTCAAGTTAGAGGCTTTCTTCAGAAAACTAGTATTTCTATGTTATCGTTACATAATTAAAAGTGAGGGGGCTTAATTTCTAAGTGGAAGGTGCCCTAAGCCTAGGGGTGGGCTTTGGCTGTGAACTTTGCTCCAGAGGACACTGGCTGGAATGTCTAATTGTACAGCCTCTGATGGCAATATCCTTGGGTTTCTTCCACTTAGGCAAGTTGTATTCACTATGGATGGTTCTTTGACTCTCTAGCCATTTCTGGCTGCAAACATGTTAGGAGCTCAGAGGGATAAGAGAACTGGGGGCCTCAGATCTAATATGTATATGTTACCCCTATTTCAATAGGATACTTTCGCCCTTACCTGGACCTTTTGTCCTGTGTCTTGAGACCATTTGTTTTACTCACTCTGTCTAAAGAGTAATCATCTTGTCTTTCCTTCATGGGAGAGGAAATAATTTTCAACTTTGCAGAAATGTGGAGAGGACCTGGGAAATTGTCATGCTTCTTAAATAGAGTTTCAAATAATTCTCTTTATTTGAAGTTCCTATTGCTTCATTCCCACTTCCAAAGGTTAACAGTACCACGTTATTCAGAGATTTGAGGATTTTGAGATGTATAGAGGCTTAGTTCTCAATTTTTCCCGCTGCAGGCAGAGCATTCAGTTCTCTTGTGTCTCGTAGGTTCTTTTCCTTGCTTCTATGAATACTCCAGTTTCCAAAATGCCAAGTCTCATGTTCTTGTTGGTTTGTGTCATTAAAAAAAAATAATCACTGTCAGTGGTAGAATAATGTATCCCCCTCCAAAGATGTCCATGATTTAATCCATAGAACCTGTGAGTGTGTTACATGGCAAAGGGACTTAGCAAATTTGATTAAAGTTAATGACCTTGTGATCGGGAGATTAGCCAGGTTGACACAAAATTAATTACATGATTCTTGGAAAGCAGAGAATCTTTCCAGACTGTGGTTAGAGAAAGATGTGAATATGGAAGAAGGGTCAGAGACATGCAGTGTTGTTGGCTTTGAAGATGGAGGAAGGGGGCCAGGAGCCAGGAATTTGGGGCTGACTTTAGAATCTGGAGAAGAAAAGGAAAAGGATTCTTCCCTAGAGCCTCCACAAATGAACACAGCCCTGCCGACACCTCAATTTTAGCCCAGTGAGATCTGTGTTGGCTTTCTGATGGACAGACTGTAAGATAACAAATTTATATTATTGTGAGACCCTGAGTTTGTGATCACTTGTTACAGCAGTAATAGGGAACTAAACACTTTTGTTTCATTGGGATTTGGAGAGGAAGCAAATGTGGATTCACACATTCAATCTGCCATCTTACCTGGCAAACTTCTCTTTTTTAATTAAAATTCTAATTATTTAGGAATAGGTAGTAGATTTACATGGTTAAAATTCAGAATGTTCTAAAGCGTATACATAAAAAGTCTTTTTAACACTCTCATCTCCTCTCCCTGGAGATTACAAATGTTGGAAGTTTCTTGTGATCTATCCAGAGACACTCTACCCCAATATAAATAGAGATATTCTATGAAATATATTTATTTTTTTAACACATTTTATGTATATTCTTCTGTCCTTTGCTATTTTTTACTTATCAGTACCTCATTTTATTGCACTTTGCAAATATTACTTTTCTTACAAGACCTTCCACCAGCAAAGATTATGACTAATTGAAGGCTCAAATGATGGTTAACATTTTTTAGCAATAAAGTATTTTTTGATTAAGATGTGTACATTTTGTTAGACATAACGCTATTGCACCCCTTGATAGACCACAGTGTAATGTAAACATAACTTTTTTTGTGTGTGTGTGTGAGGAAGATTGGCCCTGAGCTAACATCTGCCAATCCTCCTCTTTTTGCTGTGGAAGACCGGCCCTGGGCTAACATCCGTGCCCATCTTCCTCTACTTTATATGGGACGCCGCCACAGCATGGCTTGCCAAGCGGTGTGTCAGTGCGCACCCGGGATCCGAACCAGTGAATCCCAGGCCGCCACAGCAGAGCACGCACAGTTAACCACTGCGCCACCGGGCCAGCCCCTAAACATAACTTTCATAAGCCTCAAAAGCCCAAAAAATTCACAAGACCCGCTTTATTGAGATATTCCCTTTATTGTAGTGATCTGGAACCAAACCTGCAATATGTCTGCAATATGCCTGTATATCTTAGAATATGTTCCACGCCAGAAAACAGTTTCCTCATTCTTTTTTCCAGCTTTAGATATGAGTATATCATAATTTATTCAAACAGTACCCTATTGACGGACATGAATTTTGTTGCCAATCTGTTATGATCTTCATGATGAAACAGACAACCTTGTAATAAATCAGATTATTTATGTTTCAAAATACACATTCATCACATCTTGAGAAATGGAATAGCTGGATTAAAAGGAAGCACATCTGGGAACTGGCCCCCTGGTGTAGTGGTTAAGTTCAGTGCGTTCTGCTTTGGTGGCCCAGGTTTGTGGGTTTGGATCCCTGGCATGGACCTACACCACTCATCAGCTATGCTGTGATGGCAATCCACATACAAAATAGAGGAAGACCGGCACAGATATTAGCTTAAGGTGAATCTTCCTCCAGCAAAAGGAGGAAGATTGGCAATGGATATTAGCTCAGGATAAATCTTGCTCAAAAAAAAAAAAAAAAAAAAAAAGGAAGCACATACGTAATTTTGACAAATTTAACTTTTAAATAAGTAGATGTTCATTTCTAGATAAAATAATAATAGAGTGTGAAATGATGCAAGCTGAAAGGAAATATATTGAAGTTTAAACGTAGAAAGGACAGAGATTTCTCCTCCAAATCCTGTTACTCTTGGACCGGGATATAATCACTGAAACATGAACGATGACTATAGTTGTAGGGTAAATAAGACATACCACTTGGCTCCTAAACTTATAGGATTCATTACAGACTGCAAACATAAGTAAAGTCAATGGAGACTTAGCTATGTGACACATGATGAAAGCAACTGCTTATTACATTCTGCAGCAATATGCAATAGCAGCAATGAAGGCCTGAGCCGTCTCGGTTATTCTGTGTTGGAGGAAGTGCGGTGTGGCAGGAATCAGGTGATGAGACAGGAGGCCAGATAGAGAGATTAACCATGTTAAGGAAGTTGGGTTTTCCCTTAACGGTAAAGGGCAACTTTAGCAGGTTTTGTTTGCTTGCTTTGTTTCTTTCTTTTTTTAGTGGGAGAGTGGTTTATATTTTTAATAGTAAAAAATGTGAATTTGGGTGTATTAACTAAATTCTGAAATCCTAACCACTCTAATCCTTGAAGTTAGAATGGAATAAATGTAGAATCAATAAAATAAGAAACTTTTTCACTTAAATAAACCTACATACATTGATATCTGTAAAAGGTACCATGAACAGCACAGATAGAGGTTTAGAAAAAGTGAGAGAGAAGAAAGAATTGGGGGGCCGGCCCCGTGGCTTAGCGGTTAAGTGTGCGCGCTCCGCCGCTGGCAGCCCGGGTTGGATCCCGGGCGCGCACCACGCACCGCTTCTCCAGCCATGCTGAGGCCGCGTCCCACATACAGCAACTAGAAGGATGTGCAGCTATGACATACAACTATCTACTGGGGCTTTGGGGGGAAAAATAAATAAAATTAAAAAAAAAAGAAAGAATTGGGGAAAATGTGTGGGATGAAGTTAGCAAACAGTCATTGTCAGTGGTGACAACTTGGTATCTTAATGAGGAAATAATGATGACCTTCCTCTGGACTAATGAAACGTGGATCTGATCTAAGATTTCAGTTCTTACTTTCCTTAAATGGCCAGTCCCTTCCACAGTCCTATGTAGGGAACACTCTAAAATACCAGGACTAGGGCACCCACAATTCCCCTCCTTTTCCTGATGAAATCTGCTCTTAATTTGTGCTTTTGACACATCACTTTGAATCCACGTTACCTTTAGTTAGTATGCACTCCTATTCACACTCAGACTCAATTCAAAACAATCCTCAACAATCACTAGATTTTCACAAATTTCTGGAAAATAGAAGCAGTAGTATTATTTGTTTCTTGCCACTATTTTACGTATGAAATTATGTAAAAATTAAAAAAAAATTATTAGGATTCCATAAAATTCACTGCACAGTTCTACTCCAGCATCTGCCCCTATCTGTCTGGATGCCTTTATAGAGCTTTCTTTAAAATCTGCCAAAGAAAATACATATATTTTCCTGCAGTTAAAGCATCAAAGCTCCCACACAGAAACCCATTCCCATGGAACCCAAATAAAAACATAAGGAAGACTGTTGGTAGACTAAATACATTTGAAGCCTTTTCCAGGTTTCTATTTAAACACAAAGTCTGATTTTCACTTGGTTGACTCTCTTTCTGTTAAGCCCTGGGCACATGGACCAGGATGTACTTTTATGGCTTTGCAATAGCACTGATGACAGCTAAGGTTAAACAGGCTCGCATTAGATCCAGCAGTGCCAGCGAGAAGCACGTTATGCAGATTATTTTATTGGAATACCAACAAATGAACACTGAGTCTTGCTTAGTACCAGCACCTGAGACATAATGAGCACTTAATAATTGCTTGTTGCATTACGACTGAATGATCCCTAAATTTGTTGTATATTCCAGGGTCTGAACCTAAGAATGCAGAGGAGGACAGATGACAAAATGCAAAGCTAAACTCTGTTTTAGTGTTTAGTTTATCCTAGCTTTCAAACCTTCATTTGTATGGATTCTGACCGCTATGGTTTTGAGTAACTAAAATTAAAACTATTGAGCAAAATGGTGCTGCACTAATTTACACATCAAGGTTTTATTATATTTTTAACGGTTAATGAAGACATTAAACTGCATTTGCTTTCATGGATTCTTCTCTTTTTTTTTTTTAATGGACTTTGCCCAAGAGGCAATTTAAGATATTACGATGAAATATAACACTTAAGGTGAATAAAATGATGTAAGAATGTTGAGCACACAAAGTGATAATTTAAAATCACACAAAAGGAATTCCTAAAATGAATGTTTGGAAAAGAACTTTATTTTTTAGTGTCCTTTTTTACTCAATTCTAGAGCCTAAAAATGTGGTTTAATTTATAGGTTGTTTATTGGCTTTAGGTATGAGGGATGTTCTAATTATCTCTGTTAAATAAAAATCACATGACAGTTGTATCACATAGTTCAATAGTCATATGTGGAGAATTGACACTCAAGATGGGACTGATAATGTTATTTAGGATGCAACACAAAGATTAATGAATTCCAGGAAACGGGGGATGTTTCTGAGGTTGAATCGTGTTGGTCTCTCTTAGCTAAAAGGCAGAGCAGAATACATGTGTTCTTCTAACAGCAGTTTGGGACATAATAGTCATTACAAAGACAGAGAACCACGTGGCCCTAGAAAAAGAGAGAAGTCATTCCAGGGGGATTATAAAGTGGCTCCTTGCATTGGTATCTTCTTTTCTTGCGTGCAATTCATGGCAAATAAATTGCTGAGGAAGTTTCTCATGCTCAAAGCAGCAAATAATGCATAAAGGCAGACAAAGAAATTAAGAAATCTGCAACTGTGGTTGCAAAGCCCGGTTCATTGCAAACTGCAGAGTCACACCCACATTTGCAGAAATCCCTGAGTGTACTGGATGCAGGGCTATGCCTGGAACTCATCCAAGGAAGCCTGACATATACCATCTTTTGCTGCCTCCAAAGGAATCCAATTTATTTAAAACAACAACAACTGTGTGTCAGCGGAAGGTGGTATAAAATTTCATTTCTAGTTTAGAAATCTATAAAACATATTTTTAAACTTGATTAATTTAGTGAAAACAGATAATGTATTTTAAATCTGACTTTCCACCTGAAATACCCCATCCAAGACTTTCATTCTACCCAAAATTGCAATTCTAACTTTAAGAACTTTTTGATTCTGTGCTCATGTCTCTTTCACCTCCCACCCATTTATACCAAAATTCCAACAGTCTAGTGTCAATGGTGAAGGTAGACCTTTGGCTGAGTATTGCTACAAAGCTTAATTGGTAGTTCTCCAAAAGTTACCCAAATACAATCCAGAGCTTTGTCCATGACTTTCATTCACTCTTAGAATAACTACAGATTTAATGTTACTACCTTCATACCAGGCATTGGCCTAGACATTGGGGTAGAACTTATGTTCTAGAGGGTATAAATAGATAATGCAATGTAGAAATATATTAAGAATGTACGTAAGTACGTAAGAATTTAATGAAACCTGATATAGAGAAAAATGAAGCAGGGAAGGGGGATAAGAAGTGCTAGAAAGTTATTTGATTTTAAATAGGATATTCAGGTCAGAGATTGCTGAAAAGTTTCCATTTGAGCAAAGTCTTGAAGTAGGCAAAGGAGAACCATCTAGATATGTGGGAGAAGAACATTCTATGCTAAGGAATAATAAGGAGAAGTGCGCCTGGTGTGTCTGCAGAAAAGCAAGGTCCTATTCTATCTGTCCCCATTACCTCTCTGACTTCATTTTCTACTTCTCTCCTCTGCAGTCTTTGCACTCCAAGAACAGATGACAGGAACAGGGACAGATGGAGTAGGGCCTGGTAGTCCCTGGTAAAGACCTCGGCTTTTACTGTGCATGCATGAAATGGGGAGCATTAGAGAGTTTTCAGCCAAGCAGTAACATTGCCTTACTTAAACTTTAAAAAAGCGTCATTTTAGATACCTCATTGAGAAAGGACTTGAAAGAGACAAAGGTAGAAGCAGAGAGAGAGATCAGTTAGTAGGCAGGTGAGAGGTGATGATGGCTTGGACCAGGGATTAGCCTTGGAGGTGGTGACAAGAAGTCCAATTGTGTAGCTTTGTATACCAAGCGTGATCTGGGGTCTCTGTATGGACTTCGTTCTCCATCACTGCTGATTTCAGAAGGGCTTCGCTCCACACGACCAAACTCCTGAGCACCCCATTCCATAGAATCCACCATGGGAAGGAAGGAATTTCTATTTCCAGTTAGAAAATGTCATGGAAAAATGTAATTGGCCCAGTGTGTCATATGGCTCTCATCTAATAGGGCATCCTAAGTCTAATAGGATGTAAATCCCTGAATTGCTGAATCCTCACCTGTCAGCTGACCTTATAGAGATATCACTGGGAAAACTCATTTATTTTGGTAGGCACCTTTCAAAAATCACTTGGACCACTTTTCAGTCTGTCACCACATAAGAGCCCATAAATTTTTCAGCTTACAGGCCTTGGAGGGACCAATTAAATAGATATTTCCAAATGTAATTTGATAAAGAAATTGGCCAAGGAGTAGCAGAGCTCTCTATTTCATTCTGCTCCTCTTCTGCTTATGAAAGAAAAGCTATTTCATATGATAGAGGAAGAATATCAAAGACTAGACCAAAACTGTGACTGAAAATACGTTGTATAGTTCATTCATATGCTAATCTGCACTGAAGTGGTTGAGATGTAAAAATCTAAACTCAGTTACTATTCTATAGCGTATCTATGTCTTGTTCACTAAGGTATTACCGGCACCAAGCCCTGTACCTGGCACATCATAGCAAAGCAATAAATCCTTATTGAATGAATAAATGAATATTACCACACTGGAAAATGATGAATTTTCAATTTTCTTCTTTGTATGCCACTCTTTGGTGAAGGCCATAACTTATAGCATGCAGGGGAATGGGGGTGGGGGTGAGATGAATGTATCACTTACCTGTTTAAAAGTCTGCTTTAGCATTGAGAGGATGATTTCAAATTACTATTTATATTTTAATCCATATAAAATTGTTAGCCTCAAAAGGACAATACACTTCCTATATCTCTATGGACAGAGATGGGAAAAAATAAGCTTTTTTCCTTTTAGATATCAGTTTATATTAATTAACACTTGTGCACCCACTAGTTTTAAACATAGGTGCTTCCTTCGAGGAGTTTGCAAACCAGTTTTGGAGTCAAGGAACAAATACATGTAAAGTTAAATTATGGTATAGAAGTGATATAATATTTCATCAGAAAGGAACAGAAAGGTCACAGGTGGAACATGATCTTACATAAACACTTGTCTACTGTTGGGAAAAGGAGGCATGGATACTCACACCACTGGGAACATATAGTGCATATCATGGGCTGAATTGTGTCCGCCCTCATTCCTGTTTTGAAGTCCTTAGAGCCAGTACCTCATAATGTGACTAATATGGAGATAAGGTCTTTAGAGAAATACTTAAGTGAGGTCATTAGGGTGGGCCCTAATCCAATATGACTAGTGTCCTTATAGAAAGAGGAAGTTTGGACACAAACACACCTAGAGGAAGAACGCCATGTGAACATGAAGACAGCCATCCCAAAACCAAAGAAAGATGCTTTGGAAGAAACCAACCCTGTGGACACCTTGATCTTGGACTTCTGTCCTCCAGAACTGTGAGAAAATAAATTTCTGTTGTTTAAGCCACCCAGTCTGCGGTACTTGGTTACAGCAGTTCCAGCATACTGATACGGTATAAATACAAAACAGGTTTTATCCACGGGAAAAGTTAGCAGCAGGGAAGTAGCAGGGCATAAATAGTGCTGTGAACTGCATTGTCCCATAGAGCTGTGCTTAACTAGGACAGCCCCAGACAATTGGTTGCACCATAGAAAGGGCTCTGAGAAAGAGATCCCACACTCATAATGCTCAGAAAAAAACTATAGGGAATAGAGGGTAGGTTACATTGAGACAACTCTGTGACAATAGGACCTTTTTCAGTCCCAATGACCAGTGGTGGATTTCAACCAGTTGTGTTGAACTAAACCAGGCCTTCCAAGAAGGCTCTTTGCTCTTTGTCATTTCTCATCTATGTATGGTAAGTCCCACAGTTTAGTCCGCTGACCACCAATAAAACATAAGTCCTTGGGGCTGGCCCAGGGGCATAGCGGTTAAGTTCCCATGCTCTGCTTCGGTGGCCCGGGGCTTGCAGGTTCGAATCCTGGGCACAGACCCATGCACTGCTTGTCAAGCCATGCTGTGGTGGCATCCCATATAAAGTAGAGGAAGATGGGCATGGATGTTAGCCCGGGGCCAGTCTTCCTCAGCAAAAAGAGGAGGATTGGCATCAGATGTTAGCTCAGAACTAGTCTTCCCCACAAAAACAAAACAAAACCCACATAGGTTCTTTAGTAATATAAATACTTATAAATAATTAATTATCTAGTATTTATATTATTCAGTATAAAGATTATCAATTGCTTAAGTGTGCTTGTCAAAAGAGTGGCTGCTTTTATTTTTTAAGATAATGAAAAAGATATTCACTCGTAAATCATGATTTATTAATTGGAGTGTGAATCAATTTGTAGCCTCCATATACATCTATATGAATATATACATACTCCCTATGAGTCACCAGTTTAATTGGTTAAACACATCTTGCATTTATAAGCCATCTGCAAGTTGTGTATATATTACACAAGTGAAGGCAAATGAGAAACATGAGTGACATGGTTACTTTATTTCCACCCTGTTGACTCCAATGACTAGCCTAGGTCGCTCAGGAAACCACCTAGTTTGAGGGGGATTAGGAGCTGGAGGTCACTTGGGAATTCAGTAATACCTGAGTCTACTCTAAAGGGAGGCTGGAAAACATAATTGCACACTTGCACATTACTGAGTAAGCAGGTCACCATCCAGCCCTGGATCAGCGTTTGGCAATCCATCTGCCAGATGCTTTCACACAGCTCGGCCACCAGCTGGTTTGGGTTTCACAATTACCTGCTTCGGCAGTGTAGGTTCTGCAGCCCTGGATAACTGTGACAAAAGTGCCTCAACCTGTGGGGTTTTTCTGCTGGAAGCTCCGGAACTTGGCATAATAGGTAGAAGTCACTACCTTTCTCATGTGGCAACGTGACTTAAAAAGACTCAGTGGCTGATAGTTTGGGTACATAGGCCTAAGGAGATTAGACGAACATATTACGTAAGATTTAAATAATGTTCATCTGATTTCTGGTTAGTAATGGGAACGGAGCAAGTTGTTTATGTTTCATAAGCAGCTGAATGCCCAGGTAGAGTTAATTTAAAAAGGGCCAGTGCTTATTCAATCAGTTGCCACTCATTTCAAATATGGCTCACCAAAAAAATAGGGCTATACCTAAAAAGCTGTATAATTTTGGAAAGAAAATGACCATTACAAAAATTTCTGTTAGTGTATGAATTATATTGATTGATTTTCAACCTTGTATTCATGGGATGAGCACCTTTCATCATGGTGCACTATCTTCCTTATGAATTGCTGGATTCAAATTGCTAGTATTTTGTTAGGTATCTTTGCATCTATGTTCATAAGTGATATAGGTCTCTGATTATTTTCTAGTAACGACCTTGTCAGGTTCGGAATTAGACTTATTCTGGCCTTATGAAATTGGTTGGGAAGTAATCCTTCTTCTCTATTTTCAGAGTTTATGTAGAATTAGTAAGATTTCTTAGGTCAATATTTGATACAATTCACCAGTCAAGCCATTCAGGCATGTGGATTTCTTTGTAAGAAGATTTTTATCTATGAATTCAATTTCTTGGATAAATGTAGCACTATTCAGGTTTTGTAATTCTTCTTTTCTTTGTTTTGATATGACGTGATTTTCAAGGAATTTGTTCTTTTATTTATTTACTGAGGTAAAATTGGTATACAACATTATATAAGTTTCAGGTGTACATTATAATTCGATATTTGTATACACTACAGAGTGATCACCATTGTTAAGTCCGGCTACCATTCATCACCATACAATTAACCCCTTCACCCATTTTGCCCACCTCCCCAACCCGCTTCCCTTCTGGTAACCATCAATCTGTTCTCTGTATCTATGAGTTTGTTTTGGTTTTGTTTTTTAGATTCCACGTATTAGTGAAATCACGTGGTATTTGTCTTCCCCATCTGACTTAGCATAATACCCTCAAGATCCATCCATGTTGTTGCAAATGACAAGATTTCCCTCTTTTTTATGGCTGAACAGTATCCCATTGTGACTGTGTGTGTATATATATATCTCACATTTTCTTTATCCATTTACCCTTTGATGGACACTTAACGCTGTTTCCTTATCTTGGCTATTGTAAATAACGCTGCAATGAAGATGGGGTGCATATGTCTTTTCCAATTAGTGTTTTCGTATTCTTTGGATAAATACCCAGAAGTGGAAATGCTGGGTCATATGTAATTCTATTTTTAATTTCTTGAGGAGTCTCCATACTGTTTTCCATAGTGGCTGCACCAATTTACATTCCCGCCAACAGTGTACGAGGGTTCCTTTTTCTCTACATCTTCTCCAACACTTGTTATTTCTTGTCTTTTTGATAATAGCCATTCTAACAGTTGCGAGGTGATATAACATTATGGTTTTTATTTGCACTTTCCTGACCATTCGTGATGTTGAGCATCTTTTCATATACCTGTTTGCCATTTGTATGTCTTCTTTGGAAAAATGTCTGTTCAGATCTTCTGCCCATTTTTACTCAGATTTTTTTTTTTTTTTGCTATTGAGTTATGTGAGTTCTTTGTATATGTTTTATATGAACGCTTTATCAGATATATAATTTGCAAGTTTTTCTAATGTCTCTGTGTGTCACAGGCTAGAGCATGCTTTCTAGGGGAGACATTAAAAATTTATTTTAAAAATTACTTACTTGGATTATATATACTCAGAAAGCTTTTTCTTCATGAAATTTGGAAAATATTTGGTCTAATAAATATACTCCTTTTTTTAACTACAGGATTTCTCATAATCTTTAACATGTTGTTATATTTTCTCAAACATATGTTAATAAGTTTATGGGCCCAATGGGCATACTGGTAAAAAAAACAAACAACAAACATCCCTCATTTGTAGCACTTGCTAAGTAGTACACCAAGACTGATTTCAAGCTACCAATAGTTTAACAACTGGCTCGCAGGGTTTCTGAATATTTACCAGGCAGCTTCCTGGGATGAGCCGTCATACTACTCATGTCTTTCCTAGAAGAAGATATTGGTAGAGTATAGGGCATGTCTCTCACTCTCTCTCTCTCTCTCTCTCCTCTCCCATCTTCTCTCCCTCCATCCCTGCTTGCTCACTCTCTCTCCATATTTCTTTTGACAAATACAAAATAGTTTAGAAAAATCTTTTCTAAAACAAATTCTAACTTTCTAAATAGAATGTTAATCAGGAGTGAAAAACTTAGATGTTTGGGTCTTAAAATTCTACTTTAAGAAACTTAAGAACACCAGCAATAATAAAAAGTTAGAACTGATGAAACGAGAGACCATAGTTTACTCAGTTGAAGATCAGAAAAGATCATTTTAAAATCCCATAAGATTGTGGCACAAGGATTTAATGAAAATATTTTATTTAGTAATAAAAAATGCCATAATTGCCACATGTATTGCATAGAGATAAAGTGGATGAATTCCTCTGAGTTCATGACGGTAATCTCCAGGAGATAATAAATTACTGCCTACTTTTGTAAATTATGCAGTAAAACCTCCGAGGAGATATTCATTTATTGTTTTACCCGGTGTGACTAATGGAATCATTCCTCAACTAGATTCAAGGGACAGAAGAAATGATGACTATTTCTCATTGTTTTAGATTATTTTATTTAAAGAGATGAATGAGAAAAATCCTATTTCCCGTGTTAAGGTACTAAAACTCATTTTTATTGTTCATCTCAGTGTCAGTTTAGATGGCAGCATTGAAATCATCACTCAGACTAAATGGAACCCAATGGAATGAGCATTCTTCTCAGAGCCAGGGATCTCCTTTTGTCAGTGTGACCATGTTTCTATTTAAAATTTTTTCAGTATTTCTTTCTTCTCTGGTCCCTACATCCATTTCAGAGAACATACACTCTCAACATTTTAAAACATTGTAATCTCATTTGAACAAATACATGTGTGGTGTTCAAATGCCATTCACTTAGAAAGCTATATCTGATTTAAATGAAAGATCCTTTCTGAAAGTGGTTCATATTTATACCCAAAGCAGCCAGACAATGATAAAATGCTTTTTTAGTGAGCATTCTCCAATCTGTTCATGTTCCTTACATTCCATTGAAACTGGTTGTGGCAAGATGAACTCTTCAAATTCTTCCTTTGTATTGAAGTACATTGCATTGTATGTTGATGAAAATTCATCACCTTACAACATTCTTTCCAAAATGTTTTCCTAATGATGAGAAATATTAACAGGTATTCAAAAAAAATCTGAACAGCAACAAATGGTTTCATCGCTATGTATTATTGGAAGCAATCGAATATCACATCTCCTTCTTGGGGCTTCGTAATGCACATAGGTATATTAAAAACTTTCTTAAACTAACACGTCCCAAATCATATCTCTTTTTGGAGGGAATACACATTGACAACTTCATGAAATCTTTCACAAAACATAGTTTGGTAATGTTAGGGTTTTCAAATTTTTCAGGTTTTCTATCCAAATAAAGAAAAACAAAATTATATTAAAATACTTGTTTCAGAAATAAAATATAGCAAAATATATAACATTAACAATGAACACAAAAGTGCATTTGTTTTGAAATGAAATACATAAAAAGAGTTATACTTTGTGAGATACTCCCCTCTAGGTTATCTATTACAATTATCGATCAGATTTTAATGAAATAAATGAAATCAGCATTGGTGCTTTGGAAAAGTACCAATGATAATAATAACCAATAATAAAACTCATTGGACCCTTGAGAATTATTGCCCACAATCAATTCAGACACCTTCTCTG
The DNA here is from genome assembly GCF_057802395.1 of Ceratotherium simum simum. NCBI lineage: Eukaryota > Metazoa > Chordata > Mammalia > Perissodactyla > Rhinocerotidae > Ceratotherium > Ceratotherium simum. The sequence continues at coordinate 24,673,504 of NC_141931.1, forward strand.
ATTACTTGTGACACACTAGGAGGGATGGAAATTGACATTTACTGAGTACCTACTATATGCCCAGCATCATTATAGGCACTTGATATTATTTTTATTAAAATCAAGAAGCCCAAAGCACTTATTGGGTTCAATCATTGTTCAGACATTCTATGAACCTCACAGAAGAAGATGACATGGCCATTATGCCCCCCAAAATGCTTACCATGTCAGAGGGGACAGGTTGTAATGCACACACACTATAAAATGAGACATGGCCTGAGAAGTACACAGTGCTGAATGAGCTGAGAGGAGGAATAAATTATTTAAGACTAGCATGTGTGATGGGTCATAGGTTTAAAATGAGGTAATATGTGATGTTGAACATCTTTTCATATACTAACTTGCCATCTCTATATCTTCTGGTAACTGTTCATATCTTTTGCCCATTTTTTAAATCAGGCTGTTCATTTTCTTATTGTTAAGAGTTCTTTGTATATTTTGAATAACAGTCCTTTATCAGATGTATCTTTTACAAGTAGTTTCTCCCAGTCTGTGGCTCATCTTCTCATTCTCTTGACATTGTCTGTTGCAGAGCAGAAGTTTCTAATTTTAATTAAGTTCAGCTTATCACTTATTTATTTCATGGATCATGTCTTTGGTTGTATCTAGAAAGCCATCACCATACCCAAGGTCATCAAGGTTTTCTCCTATGTTATCTTCTAGGAGTTTTATAGTTTTGTGTTTTACATTTAGGGCTATGATCTATTCTAAGTTAACTTTTGTGAGGGGTGTAATGTCTGTGTTTTGATTCATTTTTCTGAATGTGGATGTACAGTTATTCCAGCACCATTTGTTGAAAAAACTATCATTGCTTCATTATATTCCCTTTGTTCCTTTGTCAAAGATCAATTGACTGTATTTGTGTGGGTCTATTTCTGGGGTCTCTATTCTGTGCCGGTAATCTGTCTATTCTTTAACCAATACCACACTGTCTTGATTACTGTAGCCTCATAATAAACCTTGAAGTCAGGTAGTATCAGTTCTCCCACTTTGTCCTTCTCCTTTTCATACTGAGTTGGCTGTTCTGAGTCTTTTTCCACTCTATATAGACTTCAGGCCCAGCACTAACCACACATGATTCCAGTTCAATTTCTAGTTTAATTCCATTGTGGTCTGAGAGCTGACATTGTATGATTTCTATTCCTTTAAAGTTGTTAAGGTGTGTTTTATGGCCCAGAATGTGGTCTATCTTGGTGAATGATTCATGTGAGCTTGAGAATAGTGTGTAATTTGCTGTTGTTGGATGAAGTAGCCTACAGATGTCCATTATATCCAGTTGATTGATAGGGCTGTTGAGTTCAACTATATTCTTCCTGATTTTCTGCCTGCTGGATCTGTCTATTTCTGAAAAGCGTACTGAAGTGTCCAACTGTAATAGTGGATTAATCTATTTCTCATTGCACTTCTATCAGTTTTTGTCTCATGTATTTTGAGTCTCTGTTCTTAAGTGCATTGAGGATTGTTATGTCTTCTTGGAGAATTGACAACTTTATCATTAATATAATGATAATTATATAATGCCCCACTTTATAGCTTATAGCTTTCCTTGCTCTGAATCTTCTCTGTCTGAAATTAATATAGCCACTCTTGCTTTCTGTTAATGTTACTATGGGACATGTTTCTCCATCCCTTAACTTTTAATCTATAGGTAACTTTATATTTAAAGTGAGTTTTTTGTAGAAAACATATATTTGGGTCTTGTTTTTTGATCCATTCTGACAATTTCCTTCTTATAATTGGTATATTTAGACTATTGGCATTTAAAGTGATTATTGATATAGTTGGATTAATATCTATATTTCTATTTCTTGTCCTTATTCTTTGTTCCTATTTTTGCCTTTCACATGTTTTCTGCCTTTTGTGTTTTGTTTTTTTTTTTGTGTGAGGAAGATCAGCCCTGAGCTAACATCCGTGCTAATCCTCCTCTTTTTGCTGAGGAAGACCAGCTCTGAGCTAACATCTATTGCCAATCCTCCTCCTTTTCTTTTTTTCCCCCCAAAGCCCCAGTAGATAGTTGTACTTCATAGTTGCACATCCTTCTAGTTGCTGTATGTGGGACACGGCCTCAGCATGGCCAGAGAAGCGGTGCCTCGGTGCGCGCCTGGGATCCGAACCCCGGGCCGCCAGTAGCGGAGCACGCGCACTTAACCATTAAGCCACCGGGCCGGCCCCCTTTTGTGGTTTTAATTGAGCATTTTATATGATTCCATTTTCCTCCCATTTCTTAGCATATCAATTACACTTTTTTAAACAGCTTTTTTTAGTGATTGCCGTAGGTTTTCCAATATACACTTACAACTCATCCAAGTCCACTTTCAAATAACACTATACCTCTTCATAGGTAGTGGAAATGCCAATAACAACTTACAATAACAAAGTATTCCTAATTCTTCCCCCTCATCTCTTGTAGCATTGCTCTCACTCATTTTGCTTATAATAAGTTTACACAGTCGTGTGTCATTTAACAATAGGGACACGTTCTGAGAAATGTGGGTAAAAACCTAACCTCTGGGTAGGCTTCAGTGATGTTAGCCATGGTTTTCAACTGTATTTGTAATGTATTTCTTAAATTATGAATAAAATAGGGCAGTTGTTAAGCATTTTAAAGGTGGTTAGTGGATTCATAGACTTTTAAAAAATATTATTTTCTAATAATATTTTTGTTTGAAGTATTGCATAATATAAATATAGAAAATGACATAATTTTTAATTTTAATGTAGATTAACTGCCATTGCTCAAGGAATTAATGATATAATTATATTCATAATAAAATTTTAATTATAATATTCATAATTATAGTTTTCATAATTGTAGGTTAAATTATAAAGACTTAGAGATGGAAGGAAACTCACAGGTTATTTAACCAATTTCTTTATTTTTAGATGTTGGAACTAAATCCCAGAAAGTTAAATGGACACACAGAAAGTCCAGTGGTCTACCCAGAAAGGGACAAAACTATTTTAATTGTTACATTTGATTGTTTTCAGAAAACACAGATAAATTTTGACTTTATTACTGATGATTTCTCTGCTCAGCAACTCCATGTTGGGAGGTCGTAAACAAGGTGGTTCTGATTGTACCCCTACCAGTGGATGATCATTTAACTCTGGGTACTCTTTCTTGCTCCTCACTCTCCCTCAATCTGTAAAATAAAAATAATGCATGAAATTAGACTCTGTCTTTCACAAATACTGTGAAGGTGAATATAATTAGTTCCGTGTATGTACAGTTATTTCCAGGAAGGCAGCTTGGTTTTCTAGAAAGAAAACTGGGCGAGGAGAAAAGGAGACTCATTTAATTCTTAAATCTTTCATAAACTGCTTGTGGTAATCGGTCATGTCTGTTTTCTTTCTATAAAGGAAATAACTTTCTTCTCTTAATTTGCTGGAATTAGTCAAAAATATACTTTGGATAGCACGCTAGAGGAGTTTCTGAATCCCTTTTCCAAACCAAAAAACACAAAATGGTTTGTAGCAGAGATAGAATTAGAACCTCTATTTTCTGAGCTTTATCTCATTTTAGCTCTGAATATCACCCCTGTGCAGTCATTGACTTTATGTTCATTTCTCTCCTTTTATAACTTATGATTTTATAGTAATGTAGTAAGCACTGTTGAAATAAGGACAACATGGCGTTGTAAGTGATGAATGGGAAAATAAAAGATTCAGCCTTATTCAATACTACTATGACTCTTTCAATTATATAGTTCCTTGTAAATGAGTCACGAAGAGTCATTTAGTAAGAGATCTTTTCTTTCTTGTTTTTTTTTGGTGCAGAGGATTCACCCTGAGCTAACATCTGTTGCCAATCTTCCTCTTTTTTTTGCTTGAGGAAGGTTAGCCCTGAGCTAACATCCGTGCCAGTCTTCCTCAATTTCATACGTGGATCACACCACAGCATGGCTGACAAGTGGTGTAGGTCTGAGCCTGGAATCTGAACCCTCAAACCTGGGCCGCCAAAGCAGAACGCACCAAACACAACCACTATGGCACAGGGCCAGCCCCTAAGAAATCTTAATATCTTTTGTCACTTTGAAAAAATGACCTTAAAAGAAGAGGTTGGCACTTATTAAAAGTTGCCCTTCAACTTCTCTGAGCTACATTTCATTAAGAATTTCTTGTATTATACAGTAAGCAAGCAAACACTTCAAAAAGAGGGTCTGAAGATCTGGACTGCCATGGACTAGGGTAGGATTTTGTCTGAGATGTTCATATCCGAGGAGGAAAAAAATGTGTCCGGGGATTGTTAAGATAACTTTTGAAATACAAATATTTCTAAGAAGCCAATTCTTACATTGAGAAACATAGACTAAATCTGCTCCCTAGAAACTTTAAAAAAGTCTTTAGGAAGATAATTAAACAAAATATACTTTATGAGAGGAAAAAAGAAACTCAAGAAGTAATCACGTGAAAAGTTTATTCATTGCTAAACACTTAACACACTTTGTCTGATTTAATTCTCAGAACAACCTGGTAAGGTGGGTAATATTCCCATTCAACAGATGAGGGACTTAAGGCTCAGAGAGTTTTGGTATACTTGTAAAGTTTAGTATCTTACCTAAAGGTAAGAGTCAGTGAGTGGCAGAACCAAAATTAATGTTGAGATCTAACTAAATCCTAAGTACTTCTTTCTTCCATGTCACCTGTCCTTCTTCCAAAGTAAAGCGGCTTTCTTATGAATATCCATAAATGCGTACTTCATAACTGTAGTCAAATATCAAAAGTGTTTACTCGTGGAGTAAAAAGTCTATCAAGAGGTAAAATTTCTTTTTACATGTATTTTGCTTGCATTTGTGATATTTCTAAAACTTCTCTTAGATTTGGATCGTGTGCCTCAAAGGTATGGTGAGCCAGAATGGAATATTGGTGAATAAATTTTTATTAAGCTTCTGTCATGTGCCCTGGTGAAAAAATACTCTCTCATACCACCACTCTTACTCCACCCTTAGACATTTTGTCTATTCACTGGGAATTCTCTGGAAAGATTTCATAGTAGCCATTAGTTCAGTCATTGACACTTAAAAAAAGTTTAATCTGAGCAGTCCAGGCAAATGAGTTTTATAATAAATTAATTTTGTAATGATATAATTATAATTAATTAATTGCATAATAAATTAACTATCTGGAGATTTTTAAAAATTGAAACATTCATTTACTGGAAAATTAGTATGTTTAAATACGGTATTGAGAACAAATTTGAAACAATTAAATTTGATACATTTTTAAAGTGTCAGAATCTCAGTAACCTTAAAACTTGCAACAGATTTTTTTTCTGACTTTATCCTTTATTATTTATTATTTATGTCTATATTTCACTTTATGTCTGGTCTTTCATGCCTTGACTATGGCATAAGCCTCAGTAAATCTTTATGAATATCTACTTACCTTATTTGTATGGTGGAGCAGCCATGGTACGTTGGAATACACCAAAACAGGAAATAGAAGATCTCTTTGTGACTTTTCTAAAGTGAGGAGAGACATTGGAAACTAATTAAGCTTTATTAAAGCAAAGACTTTGTCTCCTTCCCTAGCACCTAGAATAGCCCTTGGTATACAGTGAGGGCTCAATAGCTGGTTCATATTAGGCAGTTCTGAAAAGCCTGTAAATTACACTTTATGGAGATCTATGTTCTCATGGTTTAAAAGTTTCTACTGTATCTAATCTTGTAGAAGCAACATTTTTCTTTGGAACATTCTCTGGTTGATGGACTTCAACAACTTTCTACCCCTACTCCAATAAAAACAAGTTATAAATAAATAACATTATTCAATTATTCTTTAGTTTCCATTACCAGGGAGTATTCTAAGCAATCTCCAGTACCATAAAAGGAAAAGGAGGCAACTAAGTTAATGACAGTCTAAGGCATGTAGCTCTTTTAAGACTAAAATTTAGAAATCTGGGTATACATTCATATACATTCATATGTTATATATATGTTTTACATATAGAAACATATATATGCATGTATTTAATAATATAGATCCAGTAATGTTATGAATATTTTTTATTTTATTTTTTTGTGTTTCTTTTTTTAATGCACTACTTTTGAGGGAAATAACCCAAAATTTAATCATGAAAAAAATTAAGAACTACAGGATGCTACATTTCAAACAACAATTATTTGCTTGTCTCTTTGGTTCATTTATATTTCCTCCATCTGAACTAGTTGCAGGAGAAGCTATATGGAAGGGAAATGTATGCATTTCATGACTTGAGTTTTTAATGTCCAATTACAAGAGCTTCTAAAGTATTTGCATTTTTATCTCTTTTCTGCATCTTTTTTTTTCCTTAAATCTCTCTTTTACTCTCTTCACACGTGTGAATGACAGAGTTAGGTATATGAGAAGTTTTATATCATCTATAGACATGTTCATCCATCTATCTGTGAGTAAATACATAAGAAAAGCACTTAGGTTTGTTGTACATACTTAACTACATAAAATTGCACTTTTTGTAAGTTAAAATGGTCAAATATTGAAAAGTTCATGTGGTTCAACTAAAATATCACAAATTTCTTTCTGCTGGTGTTCTATAATCTTAAAACATTTCCTCTATTTTATGGTTAATCAAACTATATTCAATATATGCAGAACTGTTCAGAATTCTACAGCTGATTAGCGTTCTATTTTCTGGTTTGGTTAACTCAATCAGTTAAGCACCATACTACTGAGCCATTTAATTTCTCTGAAAAATATTTCTCTGAAATATGTAGGTTATTAATTAAAAGGAGGGGTGAGTAAAAAGGTGGATTTTTCCTTGTCCATCCAAGTATTATATTTCTTATAACATTTTCATCTATCATCTTTGCTCGTATCCCAAAACATACATGTTCACCTCTCTCCATTTTGTGCAAATTTCAGTTCTCCTACACACTCTTTACTGCTAGTTAGAGAAGTCAACGTTCAGAAAAAAAAAATTTTTAAATGGTTGATACTTTTGCACATTTTTTGAGATTTTTTCAAAACCAAGTTAAAAAATTTAGATAAAGGTATTTTTGTAAGGATAAATGAAATTCTTAAGACATTTTCATTGTAGCATTTATCTGTCTTTTATCTCCCAAAGTATTTTCTACAAATTATGCACCCTGATTATGTTTATGCAAAGCTCCTTCTATATGATGCCAGTCAGCTGCCTATTATTCATATATACAGTATCCTGTAATTCTCCTTTGCTGTACTTGTCACATTTGTAATTAAATTGTAAGATTGTTTTGAATTATACACTGAAGGGAAATGTATATTCATTAATGTACTTATTTATTAATTATGAATTGTTTATTGCTGTAGATAGAGAAACTGTCACAGTGCCAGGCACATGAAAGGTGATTTCCCTCATTAAGTAGTAGATAATACCAACAACAAACAAACACATAGAGACAGAGATTGGATTGGTGGTTACCAGAGGGGAAAGGGGGATGGAGGAGGGCAAAAAGGATAATTTGGCACAAGTGTGTGGTAATGGGTTGTAATTAGTATTTGGGTGGTGAACATGATGTAATCTATGCAGAAATAGAAGTATAATGATGTACACCTGAAATTTATACAATGTTATAAACCAATGTTACTGCAATAAACAAACAATTAAAAATAAATAAATAAAAATAAATAAAAAAATAGAAATAAAAGGCGCTTATACATTCTGACTAAATGTTGGGATGATTGAAATAGTACAGAATAAATAAAAATGCAAAAGCCTCATGATTCTCTCTGTAGGCAGGAGATGAACTCAATATGGCTGTGTGGTTTAGACAATTAACTTGGTGTTAGGCAAGCTCCTGTACAAACTTCACATTTGCCATTTATCAGTCTGGTCCTACTGGGCATGATACTAAATATCGATTAGTCCCAGATTTATTTTTTGTAAAATGTGCATATAATAGTACCTCTATCATAGGATCATTAGGAGAATGAAATCAGATCACAAACAATGCCAAATTTCTTGGGCGTGTAAAATTCAGGAAAAAAGATGCACAAATGGTTAATAATCATATGAGAAAGGGTTAAACCTACCTCATCATTAAAGAAAGACAAATTAAAGCAACAAAAAGCCATTTTCACTTATCTGATTGGCAAAGATTAAAATGGTTGATAGTATCTAGTGCTGGTAAGATGTGGTGAAATGTTTACGCACATATGCCTTTGGTGGCAACATAAATTAGTGCCACTTTTAAGGGAAATTTGTTTTGTCTTTTAATATTTAAATTTTCTATCCAGTGACTCAGCAATCATATTTCTAGGCATTTATCCTATAAATCTATTCACACAAGTGAGAGGTGATGCATAAACCAGTTTATTCATTGTAGCATTTCATAAAATAGAGGGAAAAAAAACTAGTAACAACCAAAATTTTCCCCATTTTTCTAATTTTTAAGAAAAACTGGCAAATATTCATCTTAAATGGAACTCATTTTCTTCTATATGTATTAAAGGGAGAGGACTTGGGAATGAGAGGAGCATTTTTTCTAAGTATCCTGTATATACATACTCTTTGTCAAATGAGCTGTAGCTTTTATTATTGTAGGTAATTTTTATTATTCTTTATTGAATTTTTTTCAGGTCATAAAATCCATTCTTTTTATAGAAATTGTGTCAAATAGGGAAACTGTAACAGGTTTCCCCTTCAATTTAAAGCAGAGGATTTTGTGTCAGAGATCATTCTCTATTTTGAATTAAATTTCATAGTTAAAGCATAAACTCTAATAATCCTAGAAGGAGATGTACAAATCAATACTACCTCCTCTCTCACCCAGGTAAAAGTTTAAGGAAAACACAGATGAATCATACATTTCTGCATAATCTGTGCTTTTGTCAAAAGGTTGCCATGACTCATTTATGACTTTCCATAGTTTTAAAACCAGTGTTTTTAATCATAGAAAATCTACTTCATGGTCCTATTATGATGACACTGAGTCAATAATAGACTTTTTCGTTCATGCATGAATGTTTTTGTAGAAATTAAACCAAGTACAATTGTCTCTTGTTGTCACTCCACAAAGCAGAATCCAACACAAAGAGAGAGAGAGATTATAAAAATCAAGTGAGCGCCCTTGTGTACACTAAGTTGGGTATCATACACTGTGTTGAGTGCCACAGATGTCACCTCATTTAATCCCCACAAGTCCCCATAAGATCTACTGCAGTTCAAGGATCAAAAATCTACTAAGAAGGTAAAGGACTAGAATTTGAACCCAAATCCATATGCTTCCAAATATCACAAAAATGACCAAATTACTAACTTAATTCAGTTCAACATCCATTCACTTTTTTAGCCAGTCCCACAGTTTTCAGGACCAGGTCTCTGGGACAGTATCATGTGAAATAAATGTTCTGTTAACTCAATTCATAAGCAGGGAGCTCTGGTGTTGAGAAAGGAACAATATCCATGGATGATTTTAAGGTATCGTTTTAACCAATGGTCATTTCATTCTCCTGTTAAACAGTGAAGGAAACAGAAATAAAGTCAATCCTCTGGATTTTCAACACCTGTAATAATAATCGATACCTGAATTAGTGTGTTATCTGTTCAGTGGTATTCTTTTAAAATCATTCTTCTCTAGAAGGATCACTTTAAATGAATTAACTTTAAGTTGACCATGAAGAGAGGTCAACTTGCTTCAACAATTCAAAGTATGCTTAATTCCTTAAGAAAAATTTTTATTTGCCTCATCTTTCCATTGAAGACCCTTTTGGGCTAGCTACTTTATTTTAGCTCCCATTTCATATCACTGTGTAGAAAGAATAGTAATATTTAACACAAAATGATGCTGCAAAAATTTAGAGATAATGCAGCTGTTTTTACTACCAGATGTCTTTAAGTCTCTTTAAAAACAACAAGAGACTCACTGAGGATGAAGTCCCATCTTTTAGCCATATATCACATTTCTCGTATCGAGCACTTATTTAAAACTCGTGTTATTGTTTCCTTAAAATTATTTAACCTGGAAGCTCTAACTCAAGAAAAATATATCCCTAACATAAATAATGCTACACTGCAGCTACATAGGGAAAAAACTTAAACCATTGTGCCTGCTGCTCTGTCATCTTACTAATTTTCTGTATGTCCCCAGTTTTTACTAATTTTCTTTATGTCCCCTGTTTTGTTGTTTTTCATTAGTGACTGTATTTGAGAAAGAGAGGAAATTGGGTGTGGTTATTTATGCAGTTCCTATCTTTAATAAACTCCTAAAGTAGATAGCTGCTATCTTTATTAATCTAAACACCGTAGATTCTAGAATTCCTGTTTGGAAAGAAAAAGGTACACACAATTTTAGTATAAAAATTGAAATTAATTGTAACTCTATGATTTGAGCAGATTGAGTTCTTAAAATACATGTTTTGGTTACAATAGTGAGAGGTTTAATTAAGCCGGGCTTGCTTTCTGGAACTCGTGTACTGAGAACTTCATTTTGAGGGTTTGAATACGTTGTTTCTGATGCCACTTAGGGCCCCAAATTGTCAGACTGAGATTTCTCTCAAACACCAATTCACCTATAATGGTGGGCAAACAAATAAACTATTACATCATTCAGATGCTTCTCTTTACTAATCATACCTGGCCACATCTTTACTAGTAATTGTTTATAGATCCAAATTTTCCCAAATAAAAAAGCAGTGTGGTAAGAGTCTTATTAATCACTTACATCTAAGAAAACATTTCAACAGCAATTGAATCTTCAAATAAATAAAGTATTTAATTAATCAAAAAGCAGTGTGGTAAAGGCAGGTGTCATACATCGCAATCTTGAACTCTTTGTGAGAGGCATTTTGTTGCATTCTAAGTTGGTAAAGTTAACAATTAGGGTCTCTAACAGAGCTCCAGTGAGGAGTTAGTCACAGGGTGCTGCCCCAAAACAGCCATTATTGAGTAGAAATTCCTAAGCTTTGGAAAATATGAAGTGCTCATATCAAGTAAGTTTCTTAAGAAAGACAATTTGAGTTATGATGAAGTCAAATCAAATATGAAGTTCCTGAAATTCGAATTTGTATTTTCTTCTTAAACAGAGCAAATGATTTTAATTTGAACAGGAAAATGAACAAATATGGCTTTTGTTTTTACCAGTTCCTTAGTTGATTTCCTGGCTCTTCCTCCTACCTGTTATCTTCAGTTATTTCTCAAGGGTCTGTCCATGGCTCCCCCCTTCGCATGTGCCCCCTTGGAAGGCTCTGTCATCCATGTTACTGTTCAGCTAGCATCTCGGGACACAGCAGTCCCAGTTCATAACCTTTGCTCTGCTTTGGATCCACATTTCTAAATCTTGACTGGATATGGATCAAGCTGAACTCGTAATCTGCTCTCCATATTCTACCACTAATTTTACTTTTTAAAACCAATTATAATCATCATTACTCATTCACCAGCCTCTATTGTAAGCACTTTATATACATTGTCTCACTGAATTCTGACTCAAACAGTGAAGGATACATTATGGTTCTTGATGCTCAGAAATGGAAACAGAAACTTAAGGAAGGTCAAAGTTGAGCTGCTCCACGTTGAGCAGCTCATGAGAGAGAGAGCTGAGACTTCAGCCCGGGTGGTTCTGCCTCAAAGCCTGTGCTCTCGACCACTGGGCTGTTTCAAATCACCTTCCTCACCCAGATTTGAAACCTCAGACATATCTTTGATGTTATCATCTCCTTTAATCCATGCAGTTATTTATCTTGCTAGCCTGTAGATAAACGAAAGATACAAATTTTGAGCCCATGAAAATCCTACTAAGCTATATCATATATATCATATGATTATGATGTCCTTTACTTATATAAATGTCCATAGTACCTTGTATAGTCCTGAGAATTATGTTGAAAATCAAATGTGTTTGTTGAGTAAGTGAAAGTCATACGAATTCTATCTCAAAATTTATTTCCCTCATCTACCTTTGTCATGCATTCACTGCAACTTCCCCAGTACAGACCTTTCAACACTTTGACCTTGGTTTTTCCAAGAGTCTCCACTGTTCTTCTAGTTTCAACACCCTCCATCTCCAGTTGATCACAACACATTGCTCCTTGAGCAGACTTTCAAAGTGTAAAGTTCTGAACCCCTACTCAAAACCCCACTGCCTGTGGAATAACAATCTTTAACCTAGCATTCATGGCCTCTAAGAATAATATCATTTCATTCTTCTAGTGACCCAGGCAAGATAGGACATCAAAATTGTGGCTTCTACACTCAAGATCCATTCCTGTCTCATGCTTTCCCCATACCTGTGAATCAGAGCATTACTTTCTCAGCATGATAAAATATTACTGAACCATATGGACTCAGCTCTTCCCTAGGAATTGCTGGTTTGTCCAGTAGGAAGGGATGAATGTACACGGCATTGTGTACCTCTCTTGAATATTTATCACTTTATCCTTAGTATTTAAAAAAAATATATATATATATATGTTTATCTAGTTCTCCTTAGTGGATTAAGCCCTTTAGAATCATGGTCAGTTTCTGTCCCATCTTTATGTGTTCCACAGATTTGTGGGTTTTTTGGTGAGGAAGATTCGCCCTGAGCTAACATCTGTTGCCAATCTTCCTCCTTTTTTGCTTGAGGAAGATTAGCCCTGAGCTAACATCTGTACCAGTCTTCCTCTATTTTGTATGTGCATCGCTGCCACAGCATGGTTGATGAGTGATAGGTCCTTGCCCAGGATCTGAACCCACGAACCCAGGCCACTGAAGTGGAGTGCACTGAACTTCACCACTAGGCCACGGGGCTGGACCCTAGGTTCCATAGTTTTGTTCATATTAGTTACAATAAACATTGACTGAGTGAATAAATAAAAGAATGAATGAATGGATGGATGATGGATGTAGGGATGGTTGGAATTGAATGGATAAATTTTCAATAGAATAGAGCATTCGGAGGGGTCTAAATGTTTATCAAATTCTTGACTCCCCAAAGGAAAAAACTTACAGAAAGAAGTGTCACAGCATTTATTATTCACTCAACAGACAGTTACTGGGTCCCACTACAGGATAGAGACTGTGCTGTGTAATATGTTATCATGTCCATGCTCACTTGTAAATATATCTTACCTAGCACAACATTTTTGCATATTTCAGACACAAAGCAGTAATAAACTGTGGGTAGGTAAGCTGCCACTTAACAGCTTTATCAAAGCAATGTGTTTAACTCCCAATGCTAAAAATGCAAACAAAACTTTAACTTCCAAGATCAATTATACCTAAAGAAAGAGGCTTGCTGGAAACAGTATTCTGTCTTGTCAAAGACTCCTTATCAACAGGGAAGAATAAACACTCTAATTATTTTTTTTTTGTTTTCTAATTGGATCATTCATTACTTTCTAGAATTCAAATCAACATCAGATTTATAGTTGGAGGCTATTGAAATATTGATTTGGTTATAGAAATGTCAAGCTTGGCAGGTAAGCTGTCTTACTGCCAGAGAATGCTTCTGCTTTAGTAAACTTATTTTAAAAGGCTGATAGAATGTAATGAGCAAGCAATTTGCATCTGTATCAGGCGTGGAGAGAACTTTTTAAAATTTAAAGAGTCTTTTCTGCATGCGTCTGCTGCCAAATTCCTGAAATTAAAGTAACAAACGTGAACCACAATATACAAATTCTAGTTATTAAAAAGCGTGATGTTCATTTTCTGTTTCTACAGGCCCACGCTATCTTAAAGTGAGATAAAGTGGGCCTTAAATTGTAGGAGGTGTTATTATTAGGATAAAGAGTATGTCGCTATAGACAGATACAGATTCTTCGTGGTTCTGCAATTTCTGGTCCAACAAACATAACAAGTCATGTTATATTTCCATATATCTTAGTTTAATAGTCTTTAATTTGAGAATAACAGATCTTCTCTGCTTATGTCTCTTTGCTGTAGTGAGAAGAATGACTATATTTTTTGAAAGCATCCATCCTCTGTACTTTTAAAATACACATTTTCTTTCCTTGAGACATCATTATGAAAATCTCATATGTACATGTCTCTCTACAGAAAAAAATCGTTTACTATATTTCCAATGAACTATTCAGGAAAAAATAGGGGGTGATTAAAAAGAAAAAAAAGAGGAAAGGGCAATGATATAAATGGAAATAATGCCAAATATCTATATAGTACTTTACTGAGAAGAGTGTTTGCTATGTTGGAAATTATTTTCTACTCTATCACTTTAAGCAAATCTTATTATGTATAGACCTCTTTCTACTCTCTAAAGATATACATTGTGCACACTTATAACTGACAGCCAATTCTCCCTCATTCTGAGTGAATGAGAATGAGCTACTGGACACCAAAAGGGGGTTCTATCAACTGCCCCCAGCCATCCATAGTATTTGTATGAGGAAACAGAGATTTATTGTACTCACCCATTTGTGCATTACGAGAAGAGGAGGGAGGATTCTGAAAAATGAACTTCCTTCTCTGCCCCTCCCTAGAGCTGTTCCTTTGGCTTCTCTGTCACACTGTCAGGGGAAGGCATGAACTAAACCACGATGAGTTGATGAGACCATGTTCTCTGCTATTGACAGAATTGAGAAGGTAATCAGTTCCAGAGTGGCATATTGCAAATTTAGTCTCAATTTCAACAGAGAGAATCATTACAAACCAGTTTTAGTGATTGTAGCTGTTGTTATTTTCTTCCTATCCCAAGACTAGGGTTTGCAAAGAAGTGTTTACAATGAAGATAGTACATGAATATCATTTTTTGACACTGGGAGTTGAGTACCTTAGCAAGGTCTTCTGAACAAGCCATCCATGCTCTCTCTCTTGGACACCTCAATCTGATAATTCAAAAAAGAAATCTAACCTCACCCCACCAATTAGCTAAGATATTTTAATGTTTTAGCTGTGAGTAAAAACAATATGCTTTCTCAAAGAGAATACCTTTAGTTTTCAGTGACCGAGATTCTAGAATTAGCACTGGAAAAATTAGCCCAGCTTCTGTTTCTGCCCACGGTTTTCAACTTAAGAATGAAGTCTCTGTACTTAATGAAACAACCTTCATTGCTCATCAAGAGGACTCAGGATATCAACTCTCCGGGTCCCTGGCAGTGCAGTGTAAGTACCGTATGCAGTCCTTTTAAATTCTAGCAAATTCTTTCCCCCTGGGTTTAAAACTTTGGAAATTCTAATTTTCAATCTGCTATCCCCTCCAAAATAGTATTTTTACAAAACTAAAATGGTAATTGAATTTCTTTTTTCCCTTCTTTGGTGGAATTCTTCCAAAAATTTGAAATATGTTTATTAAGAAAAATCATAAATCAACAAACCACGCAATGTTACAATGCACGCAGTTCACTTTGAGGATATGCATTTAGTAGAAGAGCTTTGATACATATAATTGGTGGTACTGTTGCAGAAATATCATTCATATAAGGAAAATGAGTTTGTGGTCCCAAGACCCTAATTGGGTTGTCTGAGGAACCAGGGATACCAACGAGGCATTTTCTGTTTTCTACTCATAACATTTGCAAAGACTAGATGAGCTATAATTCTAAATGTCGAGGCTTAACTTGTTCAATACCTTACTCAAAGAAGTGGTGGCTGCTAAAGGAGAAAATCAAGTTGATTTCTTCTTAAATTGTCATGTTTGGTTTTGTTTAGATTCTCAGAAACAGAAAAAAATTCTATGAGAATCCTATATGTTGTGAGAACATATAGATGAAGCTCTTTATACGTTACAGAGTATGTATACAGATGCAAATACAAAAAGTTAATTGTTGCCCATAAACAGACTGGAGTGGTTGTCCCTCCATTAGGGTTTCAGATTTTATGAAACTGCTCTTTAGAAGGACTGGTGCACCTCTCCATTGTCATATGTAGGAGGATGCTACCGCAGTGCTGCCTCTTCCCTGCACAAATCCCTGGGCTAGGTTCCCTTAGGTCAGATTCTGGTGCTGCTCCCTGTTCACGTGCAGTCCAGTAGAGCTATTTTACTTCTTTGGAGTTCTGGCCATTATCTGCCTTCAAATGTCCAGATCTGCAGTTTAATAAATTCACATGACCACCGTCCATGACACTAAGTAGTGGATTCCCTAAAACCAGGAATAACTGCTAGGAAATGATGCCTCATTATTTTCAGTTTTTTAAAAGCTTTTGAAGTGGAAGTATTTGATGAGACAAATGCACTTATTAAAAGACTTAAAAAGGAAGATGGGTTAGAAGCAGACTCCTCTATATTCCCTCTTTCGAAATGCTTGAACATAATTTACACATAAGGAGACTGGGCTTTGGGAACTAACCAGCACGTTATCAATGAACTATGTAACCTTGCACATATGATGCTTTTAGGCCCCACTTTCCTTGACTGTAAAATGGGGGTTTGGGGCAAGTGGTCTTTACGAGGCTGCCTGACTCTGTGATTCTTACCACTCTTTACCAGAAACCATACCCCCATGCCAATCAGACTCATGAGTGTAAAAGTTGCTGAATTCTATTAGATTCTTTGCCTACCAACCCACAACGCCAATGTTCTCTCCACTTTTCCCCCCACCTCTAACATTGCACTGTGTAGAAAGTATTTGATGGAAAGATGAATTGAATATATAATTAATTAATGATCCAATAATAAGCAAGTCAAATTGATCCACTCTTCATTGTTATAAAATAGGAATTTTTTTTCCTATTTGTTAAAAAAAAGCCCCATTAGTATCACTGTTTTACTGTATCTCCATTTGAATTTGTGCACCATAGGTGAATTTCCACTGACCTCAGGTAGAAATTTAGAGAAGAGAAAAAAATACGTTTATATATGCAGTTATAAAATGTAGTTGTGGTTTCTATTTTATACAGCTATTCTTAACTTATAAAAATTGTAAAAGAAAATAAACATGAAGCCATTTTAAGTCTCTTAAAATCACTGGCTTAAATGATGAAATATTTCCTTGAATATCTTAAGCCCCCAAAATGTGTCTTTACTTTGCTTCCATTAGTCAATTACATGGACATAAGACAATTTAATGATGTCTAACTTATTACAGGAGTGATTAAGATGTAGTCTCAGAGGCTATCTCCTAGAATCAATTAAATTCACTTAAATCAAAAATCACATATTTCCATCAACTCAAATAGTGTATTTTCTGCCATACCTCCATTTTCCTTCTCTGTTGTTGGGCCAAGTAGTCTCAACTCTCCCAGGCTCCAAGGTTCACTCAGTTCTTACTATTAAACTATAAAAGGGTATCAAGTTTAACTAAATTCCTCTATGAATATTTATTACTATTTAAACACTTTTTTATCTGAACAAACTCCCTAGAAATAACCATTTTGTCCAACATATGTTCAAGCCTTTACAATAGTCTGCACAATTCTAAGAGTAATAAATTCAGTTTCTAGAAGCATCAGTTTAAACTGTAATAGTTAGGTAAGTCACTATAGTTACAAAACCACTTAAAGTTTTAAAAACTGCTTATTATTCTAAGAAAATATCAGCTCCGTTTAATTTCCATCACAGTACCCAGGAAAGGAAAACGGGGGCTTCAAAAGAAGTGAAACTATTTTTTAAATAATCAGGGGACTTCAAGCCGTGTTTGACAATCTGGGGCGATTATTACTGAGGGTAAGTTGATTAATACTTCTGATAAAATTAATAAATGAATATTTTAGGATTTTAAATGAAAACATTTCTGTAAAAACAATAGCCTGCTCTCCTTAGCATAATTTTTTAAAAAATTTAAGAGAGTGAATTATGCAGGAAAAAAACTGTCCTTTGTGTTTGTAAGATAGCCAGTTGTATATAAATTTTGGTTCAATCCTTCCCAGATCTTGGGAGTCCCCAGAACATGATTTTTCTTCATTAAAACCACAGCAGAGTGATTCATTTACAAAAGATGAAAGAAGAGTCCAAGGGTCAGCAGGATGACATAGTGGAAAGTGTCAACTGTTGTCCCCTGGTATTTTCAAAGTTTGGAGGCGACTGTTTCCCGGTTTAGTTCAGCCCACAGATCTCCCATAGAAATTCAGAGGAACTAATGAACCCTATTAGTGTATCAGAAAGAGGCTATGTCCCCAGAGAGGGGTTTAGTTGAATAGTTTTGACTTCTGCATCTCCCTCTTGAAAATGCTTAACTTCTTGGCCAAAGTTAAATCACCTCATTTGTGTTATGGGAACAGATCTCAAAAATAGATTCATCTTCAGCTGATAATGGAAAAGAATGGAAAAACTGTTGTGGTGGGGAGGAAACAGTTCCAATAAATAAATGTTAAGACAGTCTTTAGGGCTGTGAGTAGCAATAGTTTCACTTGCATAAACACGTCGAGCACAAATCTATAACCTTAAGTAGGGAGAATATTCTGCCTTAAGCAAATCAGCAATTCAAGGGTTAGAGATTAGTACAAAACTGAAGGTGAGAAAGAGAAAATTTAACTCTTCGAAGGTATTTGCTAAGCTTAAATTATTGTCTCTGGCTAAATAAAATCCTCAAATATTTAGTTGAAAAAAAATCCCATATTAAAACTGTGCAGAGTGAATTGGGTGTGGGGGTTATTTACCCTCTCAATGATCACACAGCCCACCAAGTTCTGAAAGGAGGTCATTTACATGGGGAAATTAGCTCGCTTTACTTCCTGCACTGTGGCATCTATTAAATGATAAGGCCCAAGGATGGCACCGGGATATCTCTTCAATTTTAAAGGAGTATTTCTTATCCTTCCAACACAGTCATTTAAAACTGCAATGTTCTACTTTTTTTAAAAAAGATCACTTAAATTCTTTGGTGAATTCAAACATATCGTATGAGAAATCTATTTTACAAATGATAGCTAAACTTCTTGTGATTAAAAAAAAAATACTCAGGCAGATGCACGTATATGCGAGGTGCATTCTAACTGAGAGGCTGACGGCTGTTTCAATGGTTTATATCACAAGCTAGTAAATCAAAATGTTTGTGGTAAAAGACAGTGTGTTTAAGGTCTCAAGATGACTTTCATTATCCTTCCATGTTCTTGGTCACTTACAAATTTCTGAAAACCTTGTGTATGTTTCGAATCTACTCAAAGTTAAGCTCTATGTCGACACGGGGAGATAAATAAATTCAGCTATTTTGAGTTACACAAAGAAGGAGGAATAAGGCATCTTTTGTGCTTCTTTCCTCATTGTGTTTTACTTAGATATAATAAAAATGAACGAAATTTTAAAGTACCTAAGGGAAGGAATAAAAAATTTAAATCTGAGGAAGAAATGAGTTTAAAATAACAATGTTAGAAAAAATGGAGTGTTTAAGTGCAAATATCTAAAAGCTTTGTGTCCAAGATTTGTAGCCCATGTAAAATATAAACACAAAAGTTATCAAATAAAGGAGAAATTATGAATGTTATATTAACTTTATTTATATATAGATATAACAATATATAATCATATATAACATAATTATATTTAAATAATATAAATTATTTTTATATTATATTTGGAGAAATCAGATTCACACGTTGCCTTTTGAAGATATGAAAACAGGAAGATAGGGTATGGTTTAGTAATTTTGAATCTAGTATGTAGTACAGTGTCATTTTTTTTTTTTGAGAGGGTATGTCAAGTTTATGAAGTCTGTTACATCAATTCTTGGTGGTTCATGTGCATTTTTTATGTAGAATGAAATGAGATTTCTCTATTTGCCTGACCCTGAATAAGTCACCTAGCCAATGACTAGCCTCTGGGCTAATAATCCAGAGGTTTTCTGGTTTCTAAATTCTAGGCAAAACTTCCAGAAGTCCTGCTTTAATATGAAAAGACTAATAGAGAAGGGCATAACTCAAAAAATCAGCCAACATGCATTAGAATATTAACAGTGGAATTCTGAAAGCATAAGAACAATGGAAATTGGGAAAGTAAATATTGAAAGGTATGACATTGAAAAAGACACCAATAACCTACTTCTCACAAGTTTGATATAAATCTTTAAAAAATTCTTAGAATGTTCATATTTTAGAAATTCAGTGCATTTTCCTGTACAAGTACCACTGAAAAAATTCCAGAAAGATAATGTTCTAGAAAATATATAAAGTATTTAAGCTGATATTCTTGCCACGAGGGTTGGAATCATTCCTGTGTGATTACTAATTTATTTGATAATACTGAAATTCTAATTGGAATGATTGTTAAGGCCAAGAAAGGGAAACTGGGAGACAGTGAAAACATTAAGGCTGATTATCATATTAGTCGATTGGCTAAGCCTAAATGAGTGACTGCTAAATACATTTAGAATACTGACTGTGGAAAGTTTTAAATTTACTGAACCTTTTTTATTTTATCTACATAATGCCCAATTCCTGCATTTTTGGAAACATGTGGCAATGTCACTGAGATTTTAGGTCATTATATGTATGCGACCATCAAATAATTTCAATGTAAGTTAAAATCAGGACTCATAATAAGACTGTTTTATTATTGTTTTTTCATTTTCAGGATCTGAATTATGTAGGATTTTGTAAAATATCCTGTTGCCAAGACAGTAAAATCCTCAACACACATGAGATCTATTTCTTCATTAAATATTTTGACATATTCTTTATGGATCACCAATTCCCCAAATATCTGAATATAGCATAAAACTCTTACTACCAAAACTCTGCTGATGATTCGTAACCATGTAGTTCCTCAGGCTTTTCTTGTGAATTCCTCCAGTTCCAAAGTTGTTTGTTTAATAATCAGTGTAGCATTTACTTGATATAAAATCATGCAGTATCAGACATCTGTGCTTTGAAGAGATTTATAGAGACCACCTGAAATTGTTATACTTAGAGGTGAACAAACTAGCTCCTAAAAATATCTAGTGACTTTTTAAGGTTACATATCTGAAGATGGCTAAAATATGTGGCAAATATTTGGAAGAAAAATGTAGACATACTACTTATTTCCTTTAGTTGTGCATTTTCGCCCCCCTCCCTCCCTCTCTCCCTCCCTCTCTCCCTCCCTCCCTTCCTTCCTTCCTTCCTTCCTGGCTCCCCTCCTTCCTTCCTTCTCAGAGGACTAGTAGAATATTTCTTGTATTGCTTCCAAATCCTTGAAGAATAAATCATATTTATATTGCTTGGCAGCAGTTTAAAAAGCTAAGAGAAGATCATGTGGACTTGCTGATACTTTTAAACATAATTTATACTTTACATTGTTTGATTCCAAAACAGATGTGCTCTCTTAAAATGATTGACTTCTTTTTTAATCAGGTTGCAAATGGAATTCAGTTCTACCTCTCTCCTAAAAAAATGATGTGCTAAAAAGTACATCAGAATGAAACTATTGTTGTTAAAAGGAGATTAAATAATAGAGACTACTATTGAGCCTTGAAGGCAAATTTCTTCCTAACTACTGATGTAGGATGCGAACTTCCAGCAAATTAAAATCAAATGGCATTTTAAGAAAGAGGGTCAAAAATAACATTTAACCAAATAATTTATGAAACAATCAAGGTGATGATGGAATCGAATATGAATAAAACATGAAGATTTGGGCTAAAATCTATCTGATTTGTCAAATACTGAAATATGTTTTAGAAAAACCCATCTTCAGTACTAGTTTCTCTGTTTGTTTTTCTCTTTTTTCACACTAATTCATACCCAGGGGAAATTTGCTTGAAATTTTTGGCAACCTACACACTAGATGAGAAGTAACATAATGTATTATTTTACAAAAACATAAAACGAAAAACAGTGCTTTAGATACTTTTGTGTATAATTCAGTTATTAGAATTTAAGCTTATTTTAATATATTCAGTTTACCTGAAGATATTTTCAAAGCTATGTTAAAATTACAGTCTCAAAATTCATAAACATACGATAAACTAATGAGAAAACTTCACTTACGGTCCAGGATTTCTCACTCATTCGACACTTCAGAGCATTTTGATGCTACTTCTTCTGTAGTTATTTAATAGTATACTTTGAATTATGGTTATATGTGGACTTGCCATATCCTTCTTCCCACAATATATCATGCTATGTGTGAATAAAAATTGCCTTATTATCTTTTAAGCTCTTAAGTGCCTTGCATTTAATATGTTCTTCGAAAGTAGTTTTTGTTTTAATTAAATAAACATACTGATACATTTATTCAAACAATACTAAACTGAGCAACAATACAAACATTTCAAAGATTCATAGAATATCAGAGTTAAAGTGAATGTCCCCGTGCTTGATTCTTGCCTACAATAATTCAAATAATAGAATGTTAAAACTTCTTGCAGATTGTATTTAGGGAAAATACAATATTAGAATGTTGCTGTTATTTTTTAAGGTAAACACTATCAGACTAATTATTGGAAGTGTAACTATTTATACGTCTAAAGTAAATATAAAGTTCTCCCTGTAGCTCTGGGATTTAGGTCTAGCCTGGTAGACTTTCTAAATATCAATACAGTCCCAGAGGCATTTGGATAATTATAATTATCAACGGGCATTTATTAATTTTCTACATGTTGCCTGATACGCCCCCATGCAAAGATGTAAACCAAGACAGTTAATTCAAAGGGGTAAAGTAACCAGAGTGATAAAGAGACTACATGTGCTTCAGTAACAAAACAGCACTGATTTCAAAGAGGGGAAAAAAAGTTATTGATAGCCAACCTTTGTGTATCATTTAAAAGAAAATAAATAAAGCCGAGAACTAAGACAGATGTACTTGATTGTACTGCTGCATAGCAGGAAGTGGAAACACGGTTGAGATTGTTACAAAGCAATACTGTATACATCTGTCACCTCTCACTTTGAGGGCTGAGTAGTGAAATGCCACAATTTTTTTCAACTTCCCTTTCAGGGCAATAAAATAGACTGAGAAAAAAAACCTGGCAGCTAGGTAGAGGTTCATATTTACATCATTGAATAAGAAAAGAATAAAGTAAATAAAATTCCTGATCTTGACAAAAACAATACTTTTTAAGCCTGGAGTGAAATGAATTATGCTTCCATAAGCAATGCCAGCATACACACACACATACCCCTCTTAAAACAGGTTATTTAAAATGAAGGAAATAAGATATTTTTTCAAATTATGATTATTAAGGATCCATATGCTTAATGCTTCTTTCCAAAATTCAGATATTACGTCAGAGAATGGCAGTCTTCAGAATAATAATACCCAACAGAAAACTTGAAGAGGCAAATTGTATTGCTGCTTGCTTAATTGAAACAAGAAAATGCTGCCACTACTTGGGGAAATAGAATAAGAAAAAGAAAAGGATTCTCCAAAAAGAAGGATGTCCTGGAATTCAACTCTTCTTTTTGTTGATTTATCCTTCGATTTTTTTTCCCTCATGGACTCATTCAAGGTCATACTAAGTATAATGTCAACCGTGTGAAAGAACGCAGGCCACTTTTCCAGGCATCAGCAAATTCAGAGCATGGACTACATTCAAGATAAGTAAGCTACAGATAGTCTCACAAAATTGGCTGGTTTACTAAATGGTCCACTATCAGCCCCCCTGATATTTATCAAAGTGGAGTTTTCCCAAAATTCAGTTGCAGGGATCACTTTATTTTCCTTATGTCCTCCTAAACTCAGCTTTTGTTTTGGAATATTACCTAAGTTCCTAGAGAACTGAGATTATGGTTACTCTGTTAAGATTATTTTCTATTCTTGAAGCATAATGTCTTGGTCAGAGGACCTGAGCCTACTTTCTAAGCATCTGAGTGTGTTTCTCAATCCTCAAAACGGGAGAGAAGGGGAAGGTGCCATCAGTCAGCAATCACATATTTGGACACCTAGCTCTTTGTTATCTTTGTCCCTACTGAAGCATTAATATTAACCCTAAATTCATTGAAGCTAATCACAGATTCCTTCCTCTGCCCTGGATGTTAGAGAAAAATGGCAATGCTATCCCCCATTTTCATTGATCACTATGATTGGATAATTTGTTTGGGTTGGGGAGGTGTCTCTGGTTCAGCACTTCTCTATATAGATTCTTTTTAATGCTAAAAGAGAAAGAATTTTCACTACAGAAATAGTCTTAGGTAAAATGTACATGAGATCCTGTGTTTCTCTTCTGCTCTGACTTTGCATTGACGAGGAATTCTCTAACCTCTTGATAAGAATTTTGGGGTGTTACTTTAAAGAGCATAGTGTTTTGTTGTTTTTTTTTTGCATATTAACATATAAAAGATTTAATAAAGACTTGGGAACTAATACTCCATCCCTCTTCCTTGGGGTAGTAAACAGCTATCACATTTAACTGTCTGAACCTGGGAAACCTCAAAATCTCAGACTTTGTTGGGTTTGATACTGGTTTCCTTATTGGAGACAGTGTCCAGTGCCTCCTTGTCCAGGAACCCACTCCCCTCCCCCCCCAAAAGGGATATTGTTGGTTAGACAAGATATGTACCTTTCAAAAAAAGGGATTATTTTATGGAAAATGTGCTCATGCAGTACCCCATTCTTTCAGTGTCTTTTAACTAGGTTGTCAGAAGTACATGCAATGCTTTTCTGAGTAGTTGTGTTTAGAGCAATACCACATGCAGCAAAATCTATGTACCGCAAAGAATCTGCACGGGTTAGCCCAACACCTCCATGGCTAACTGCATATGGAACTTGTGGGTGGCCTCAGCCTGTGTGGGACTTCAGTGACTCATAAGTATATTGCTGGGAGAATACAGACTCGGTTGCCATATATGCAAAGGAATATTTGGTGTCCCAGACCTGACACAGCACTGAGCAAAACAAGAAAAGGGGAGGGGAAGGGTGCTCTAGACAGGAAGGGGGTTAGGTGAAGTTAAAAGACCAGGATGGAGACGAATACGTCTGTGTTTGTTTCCTTGTGGTCCCTGATATAGAGTGAATAATAGTTCATAATAAGAGCTTTCACTTATATAGCATTTAACATGTGCTAGGTACTGTTCTAATTGCTTTAACAAGTATTAACATTAGTAATCCTCACAATAGGAAGTGAGTACTAATATTACCCCTATTTCGCAGATAAAGACACTGAACTAGAGAGAGTTTAAGTAACTTCAGTTCAAGTAACTGAAACACAGAGTGAGCCTACGGGCTCCCAGGCTCCCACAGCCAGTGAGAAGCGGAAACAAGATTCAACTCCAAAAAGTCCTGATCTCGAGTTTGTTCTTAGCCACAGCATTTTATTCCCTTTCAGATAGGAACAGCTGACAGCTACCTGTGAGCTCATTAAAATTCTCATTTTATATTAACCATATTTTAGTATCTTCAATGAAACTCAGGCAAGGTCCATTTTTTCCCCTAATTCCCACATATCTGAACTGCCTTTTTTTTTTTTGCCAATCAGTAGCCACAATCATTCACATTGCTAGCTATTTTGCAAAGTGAAAGGATGTTTTTAAGAACTGTTTTATGATAAAAATAATCTGTGCTCACTGAGGAAAATTTGGAAAGTGTAAAGGTGTAATTGAGTGGGAGTGGGAAATAACATTGTATTTCTTTCCCCTTAAGCAACTAACTATTAATATTTTGGAATATTTCCCTGTAAATCTTTTACCATTAATTAATCTACGATCATGGTAAATATGTAGTAGTTATTGCTTTTTCACTCAGCATTAAATCATAAAAAAAATTTCCAATGACTCCAAAACTTCCAATGTCTGTCTACACATTGAATCCATCAAGTTGACTCATTCCTTGATTCATTCAGTAACAATTTAGTGCTTTGTCAGTTACTTTTCTCTAAGATGGAGTTGTAGCTGGGAACAAGACACAAGTTTCTGTCCTCACAGAGTTAAACTTCCAGTGAGCTTGACTGACAAGAAACATTTCGCTAAATATAGTCTAATTATATAATAAAAGTGTCTCAGTTCTGATTAAGGTTAGCAAGGTTTAACTTTTGAGAACTTTATTTTCTCTGAATAAGGGGAGTAGGATAAAATTATTCAGTTCACTATTCTAGTGCTGGGTAATAATATTGAAGAGTAGGTTTTTTGGTTGATTTTTTTTTTTTCTTTTTGACTTTTTTCACTAGTAGGAGATGCTTTCCAATTTTAAATAAACTGTGGCACTGACAACCAATTAAAGATTATCCAAAAGTTTCTACTGACTTTCAGAGTACAAGTGTCTCTGTTCAAAACTAGTCAACATTAGAAGGAAACTAATTTTCACCCACATTTATGCATCATTTAATGCAGTCAGATTTTTCACTTTTGGTGTTACAAAAACATTTTGGTCCTAGGATGTATCCTTTTATGCTGCATCACCTAAGTCCTGTGTACACCCTAAGCACTGTGCCCTAAACATATTAAATATTTTTATTAGAATGGATTGAACTGAATTTCATTGAATAATATAATTAAAACTAAGTTCTAAGAAAGAATTTTTTAAACAACTGAAATAGCAAAAAGACTATCAGAGTTTAGTTACCACTTAATGAAGATCCACATTTTGTTTCTGATTCTTTCAGAAACTCAGTAAATGTAAATAATTTATTAAATTATTCAATTATGCATACATCCAGCCAACTAAGAGAGATGTTTATTGCTTTGGATAGCCAAAATAATTTAATTTTATCCAACAGAATAAAAGTGCACATGGTTTAGTTTTCAAATATACTTGATTAAAATTATTGGAATAAGAAAATTTTAGGCAAGAAACTGTCATGCTGATAAAAATTACTTTGTTACAATCTTTATAAAAAGGTGACTAACTGAATTACACTGATCTCTATTTAATCAACAGTCTGTTAGTTACATATAATGAGCAAGCATTTATAAAGCAAAGCTATTGAATGTAGTGTTGCTTTCAATTATTTTTCGTTTTAACTAGTTGTATTTGTGTTTATCCTCACATGCATACATACAGATTGAATAAAATTCCCAATGTGTATATATGTCTAGTTACATGCTGGCAGTATCTGGCTCGCCACGTTATTTCTCTGGATTTTAATAGTCCGGCTTCCATAAAGCGGTTGAATGTTTGTTACACACACACATGTGCGTGCACACACACACACACATATGCCCATCTATACATTGACATAAGTATACACTCACAATGTGCACCAATATATTTTAATATTTTGTTTATATTTATAGCTAAATAAATATGTCCTCAGATATATGAATTTAAAAACAATTGTTATCCATGTGTATGGACAGAGGTGTACGGACAGTGCTTATATTCAACATTTATATGACTTATTGGTTTGTGACCTTGTATCCTTTGTAAAAGTGTAATTGAGTGGCAGTGGGAAATAACATTGTATTTCTTTACCCTTAAGCAACTAACTATTGATATCTTGGAATATTTCCCTGGAAAGCTTTTACCATTTTACAGACAAGGAAGCTGAAATTTGGACGAGAAGGGACTGAATGAAATGGCGTAAGGGAGAGTTGACCTCAAGTCTTTGACTCTATATGCTTTACTCTTTCCATTTTTTTATTTTTTTTTTATTTTTTTTTTAATTTTTTGTTTATTGCAGTAACATTGGTTTATAACATTGTAAAAATTTCAGGTGTACATCATTGTACTTCTATTTCTGCATAGATTACATCATGTTCACCACCAAAATACTAATTACAACCCATCACCACACACATGTACCCAATTATCCCTTTCACCCTCCTCCCTCCCCCCTTCCCCTCTGGTAACCACCAATCCAATCTCTGTCCCTATGTGTTTGTTTATTGTTGTTATTATCTACTACTTAATGAAGGAAATCATACGGTATTTGACCTTCTCCCTCTGACTTATTTCACTTTGCATCATGCCCTCAATGTCCATCCATGTTGTCACAAATGGCTGGATTTCATCGTTTCTTATGGCTGAGTAGTATTCCATTGTGTATATATACCACAGCTTTTTTATCCATTCGTCCCTTGATGGGCACTTAGGTTGCTTCCAAGTCTTCGCTATTGTGAATAAGGCTGCAATGAACACAGGGGTGCATGTACCTTTGCAAATTACTCTTTCCATTTTAACTTGCTGCCTCTCAGAAAAAGCTCCCTGCTATCAATGGCTGTTTGCATCTCTATGTGAAATGCTATTACCTGTTGCTCCCTCAAGGCCATTTGTTATTTTCACCTTTAGCTTTATTTGTACATTTAGAGGTTTTGTGAAGAATGTCTGTGTTAGAGACCAAGCAGAAGTGAGAGTTCAGAGCAAGAGGCTCTTCCCCATGTCTTTGTCGTTATATCCCCGGGGCATGCTAGCAGCAGCCCTGATGAGGTCAACCTCCATCACTGTGTGGTTAGGGAAAGAACTAAACACGGTTGGAAGAATAAGGACATAGTCTCAGGGGATGTGCTTTTGTGTACGCATGTGAAATGGGATATTCCAAGTTTTATCCAGGTTATCGTGACTTTCTTGACCAAATTGGCTTTTTAGAACCAAGAAGTGGCAAGGACTGGGATATTTGTCATGTAATAAAGCCCGATTCCTATTTAAAAGCTGAAATGCAAGATAATTATGTGTTCTATATAATCTCTGAATGTTTTAATAAATTGGGCTGCCCGTATAAAAGAAATTTGTAGAAATCAGATTTTATTTAGTAATACCCAGAGCGTAGTACTGTGTTGTAAAAATATTTTGTGTTCTCTTGTATATTGTGTTCTCAGTGCATTTTCAATAACTGTATGAACATCATCAGAAGTTATAGGGATTTGGTTGAAAGTGCTCACATATCATTACATCACCAAGTGATATAGTTGTAAGAACTCAAGAGGGAAAGTTTTAATAGAGCTCTGTAGGAGTAAGAGCTTTACTCCTATTGAGCAAGTGATATAATATTATCCTGCCGAATGTATGACTTGAGGAAGTGACCATGACCTTCAGCTATAGTATAGACTTCATGACACACATTTCTTTTCTGCAGAATGTGTTTTTACTATTGTATTTCTATTTTTCCAAACAAGATAATTGCTGTATCAGTTTAATTTTATCTTCCCAAGATACATCAAATGAGTTTCGGAGTGAAGAACGAAATGGATAGATGATAAATAAATAGGTAGGTAGATGGAATATGCTAGATAGATAGAAAAATAAAGATCAAAGCACATATTATTCATGTATGGAAGCATGGATAGAATCAAATTAGCTAACAATGTAACCACATGTAAATATATTCCTGTGGAAAACAAATTATTGTTTTCATAAAACTGAATTAGCAAAAGTAATCTGTATGCATTATTTTAGATGACTTATTCATTTATTACCTATTTTTTTATTAAAGTATTTATTACTTTATTACTACCTTTAATTAAACAAATTTGGTAGCTTGTTCAATGGAAACAAATGGGTTTGTGTGGGCCTAGAACATTCCATTCCAACTGGTAGCAACTATTGTACAGTGTAGCCACAGTTTAGTTTTTCCTTAAAATAAGTTCATAACATTGTCATTAACTTCTGTATACATTAATTTTCAAGCAAAACGACATTATTGGAACGCTTTGCTTTCAAAATTATCCATGATACTATGTAATATATAACCTGTTATTTTTCACACCAAGTTCTCCCATGTATTTTTACCAATTATTTGGCAATGAAATTACAGATTTCACTTGAGCACAGGTGAGTGGGAAATGAAGAAGATGCAAGATTAATGACTATATAAAACTTGTATACATTGTGTAAAACCTAGAGATACTGAAGTTTTCCTCTCACATTAGATACAAGATTAAAGAAAGTCAAATATAGACAGATATGTGTCATAAAACAAGACACGTGGCTATTAAGTTAGAAAAGACTTCAAATGGTAAATAATTTGTAGAGGAAAACATGTTTGTGGGAACCGAGCGTATTGCCCTGTAATTTGTGTAGCAGTTGATTTGAGAAGTTTTTCACTTTCTGGTTTGCTGGAGGCCTTTCTCCTCCCTACTTTCCACCGGCCAAGCTTTCTCTTTGTGTTTTAGTGATCCTTTCTTTGAGTTCCTTTGAAATGCTTAGGTGGTTAAAAATGACACGCAATGCAGTATATTCAAAACAAAAATTAAAATGATTTCTTTTATTGGAATTTAAAGCAATATTTTGTGACCCAGAATATATATTTGTGGCTCATCAGGTAAGAAAACAAAACCAAAGAATCCCTTAACGTTCCCTTGACACATTCACAAACATTCACACATTCTCTCTCTTTCACACACACATACACTCAGACACACACATTTGTTTCCAGGTTTTCACAGCAGAGTCTAATGGAACAATTGCCATTAGAGATATTACATAATTGTCAGGGGTCTTCCAATAGAAAATTTCACCTATAATTTTTTCCATGAAACTATAGAATTTGGTATTCTTGCTAGGGTATTTACATACATGTGTGAGATGCTTTTCCATTCATGTATTCTTTTCCTCACTGATTCTTAAACAACTTTAGGACCTGTAGTCTACGCTAAGAATTATACAAAATTTTATAAGTACAAAATTGAATAACATAAATCTTTATTCACTTTGTCTGTAGGAGATTTTGAAACAAATTATTATAAATAAGGGAAGTAATAAATTAAATAGGTATTAAGTGTTAGAGGAGCACAGCTTACACTATCTTTACGTTACAGTGGGACAAACAGAACATACGTGAATTCCCAACCTGGACATTGTGCAATTTACTTAACTTCTCTTGAGATCAGTTCCTTTATCTGTAAACTGGAGATCACAAGTTCTATCTCTCATTGTTATGATCTGGATCAAATGAGAGAAAGTATTTAACACATAGAGTAGACACTCAATAAATTTTTGTTTTCTTCTATCACCCGCCCCACCACTGCCTTGAATGGTGCCTTTATGAAATATAATCCAATTGCTAGTAGACTGGCTTGTTTCAGGCAGCTGACCAGGGGATGGAGTTATATCTGTTCAGGACAAAGCAACTCCTTCTAGCAAAATGTCAGCAAAACAGATTTCCAACAAAATGACAAATGGTTCTGGGTTTATCATGGCATATATTGTGCTTAATGTCTATATCAAATAATTTATTACCACACACCTTTTTTCCCTTTCACAAATGCCATGAGCCCTAAGTGCTATTGCAACCTATGAGAACTCAGGCGGTGAACTGTGGAAAAATGTCTCCAAAGGAATCTAAGGAGTTTTGACACCTGAGGGCAAATCTATTGGTTATTCAACATATGTCTCACAATTCAAGTCAGACAGACTGTGGCCTACCAGTGGGATTGTAGAAGTAAGGGAGAGACTTAAAAAAAAAAGTAAAAGATGCAAGTTGATTCTTGGGCCAAGTATAGCAGAACTTTGCAAATATTATCCTGAAATGCGTTCAGTGACGTCTCGTCAGTTTCTCAGACAAGGGCCCCAAATTTATCACAACTTGTGAAGAAAATGTGGGTGGTGAGGAAAGGGTAAGTTCATTTGAGGAAGCTGAATCTTGCCTTGGAAGTCACATAAAACAAAGTACACATGTGTGCGGTTATACAGGGAGCTTTTAATTTCTAGATGATAATGAACCATAGTTACAACAACCCAAATTGTTTACTTGAAGACCTCTGATCAGAGAGAATTACTATTACCTGAATGGTAGCTAATAGTATTACCCCAATTTTGATAACTCCAATCCATGAAAAGTGCCTTGTTATGAATCAAAAGCTTGCCCCTTCATAGGCTGTTCCCTCCAGTTATTTTTCAGGTAGTTCTGATGTGTCTCTGGAGCTTGCTATCTTCTTAAATTTGCTCAGTCTTTCCTCCATGAGGAATTGTTTGGACTCCACTCATGTTTAAGGTTAATCTTCCCCAGACAAAGTCATAAAGCGTGTGTTGAACAGAATACTAAAGCTTCATTTGACTGGCACAGAGTAGAGTGTCCACATGCTTTAATTCTTCATTCAGTCCAAAAGAAAAATAACTTAAATGGCAGCACTATTACATCGCAGAATTGTATTGAGTTCATAATCAACTAAAATTCCTAAGTTGTGTTTTATTTGTGACATCTGCTGTTACTTTATATCTTCTCAATCCTGAGCCTAATATTTATTCAACTGATTAGATGAAGTCCATTGTTTCAGCTTTAGTTCATTTTATACCCAGATCCTGTCAAACAGATCCTGTCAAACAAATCCAATTCTTCTCAAACACATTTTTATTTTAATATTTTGTCTGTGAGCAAATCCACTTTTATTTGAAATTTCAAGGAATGTTCTTTCTTCCTAGAGATCATATTTTAGACCTTTTAATTGAAGGGTTAATATATTTCTAAAAGAAAATAGGTAATGTGATCTATAGATATCTCGGGCCTTACAAACTTGGAAAGATTTGATATTATAATGTTTCAATGTTTCCGGGTGTTTGGGGTTCAGTAGAAAACTTCAGTCGTACTTTGCCTAAAGCAAGTCTTAAATTTTTAATTATATGTAATAAATCCAGGCATATTTAACCCATATATTTCAGAACTCATTTACACTTCAATCACTATGTTGTTGTTTTTGAAGAACCAGTTGATGTCTATAAGCCTTGTGAGCCTTTAAAATATGCTTATAAAACCCAATCCTTCCCCATACACATAACACACACACACATTTGAAAATAGATCATTATATTTTACTCAGAGTAGAAAAAAAAATCAAATGCCTGTACCTGGGTGTGGTTTTAACCTTTATGTTACACTTAGCTACATACTGTAGCCAGCTAAAAATCATTCCTATCTGCGTCCTTCGTTTAAAAACACATTAAGGCTTAAATGTTTTCAATAACTATTTCAGAGACTCATATGGCTCACCAAACAGACAAAAAAAGTGGTTAGCAAAAGGTCTAGAAGAGATTTTATAAGCCCTGCATTTCCTTTTGTGCATCAGATTTCATACAGAAATATTGCAAAGCCCATTCCTATGCCTTATCTCTTTCCTGATATTTAGAGCAAAATGTCCAACTGCCTGCTGCTCTTCTCCACTTGGGTGCTCAAATTTAGCATGTCCAAGTAAAGAATTATTTTACTTCCATCATCACTGCTACCCACATTCTCCCATCATCACCATCACCCTCCAAAAACATCCTTTTTCCCTTTCCACATTTCTAACCATGTAAATGCTGTTAACCATCTACACCAAGTTGCCCACTTGGAAACTTGGTGGAATTACAGGGCAGGAGGAGGAGAATTCCTACCTCTCATTCTGGGCATCACTTGCATTATGAAATCTTAGGATTTCTATCTCCTAAATACTTCCATAAGCCACCCAATTTTCTTCACCGTTACTACCATAACTTGAGTTCAAACTCGCAAGTCTGAATTACCTTAATGGAATTCTGATTAAGGATCAGATTGGTGCCAATAAGTATCCTCCCAAAGGTTAGAGTGTCATCGAACATAATCAAAAAGCTAGAAGACACTTCAGGGAGCTTCTAGATGAACAACTTTATTTTCTAGAAGAAGAAACACAGAAATATAGAGCTATTATTCTTTTCCTCTCCTCCCATCCTCCTCTATCCACAAACGAGAAAATATTATCCCTTTGTCAACTGTGTCAGAAAGGTTGAGGGTTATGGGAATTTTAGCTGAATTGTGTTTTAGGACCTTACTCCAATATGACCTAGATATTTGAATTGTGAATGATTTCCAACAGATCCACAGCCAGCTGAACAGACCTAAGGCACGGTTTGGTGGTGTGGCCATTTAGGATGAGTTTAAGCACATTTCCTTTTGGGGAGATATTGCAGTCTCAGCTGCCCTCTTTAAAATATGTATACTATACCTCAATTGATAGCATTTGAGACTCTAAGGCTTTATGAATCAGGTATTTTTTTCTTCCACCCCAGATGAGAAAGATGGGATATCCTAACATCATGAAACACCAAGAAGAGGAGAGGACACTGAGAGGGGTAAGCAAGGAGTTTGTCAAAGACAAAAAGAGGACCTGTTTTGGGAGGAAAGAAGCTGAGCTATAGAGAAAGAGAGAAAAGTGGCATTTACTTAAAAAATCTGAATTGAGTCCTGCTAGTAATAGTGTGTCTAGTCAATTAATCTAAAGTCTTTAAGACTCAATTGCCTAGTCTGCATAATCAGAATTTTAAAATTTGCTCTAGCCATTTCACCAGCAATGATTAAACTCATAAGTGATAATACACATGATTTTAAAAAGTTGTTTAAGTGTAAAGTAAATAACAATTCACAACTGTACCTGAGTCCACTTCTGGGAACTGGTGATTATAGCTGATTATAGAATGAACAGACACAGGTATTTGGATACTCAGGCCAATGGGCCAAACTCTACATTTGAAGATGAGAAAGACGAGAGCAATTTCAGAACTTGTCTATTACACAAAATTTCTTGATATAACATCAATCTTTCCTTAATACTTATGAAGGTAATAACTGGAGTTTTGGAAAATTTGTACTTAAAGAGTTGATGAACATGTAGCCATTTTGGTATATAGATACATTAATGAAATTTCTCAGGAAACAGGAGATTATTTCTCACTAACCTCTGCTTTTTATAAAAATGGAAATCCAAAAATGATTTTAAAAGTGATGAATTAACTCATGCACTTCAGCCATTGTTCCCAGTTTCCTACCTTTAAGCATCATCAAAACAAGGTACCAGTTTAGGGATTGGAGTAGAGGAAAAAATAACTTCAAATTTTATTTTATCTGCTGTATAGGAATTCCTTTTCAGAGTAAAAACAGATGAAAATATGTGCTTATCTTTAAAAATGGCACTTTGAAGTAATTCTCTACATTATTGGCATTTATCATTATCAAGTTATTTGCTTCTCACCCCTATTATCCAGTCTTAAAAGTAGTTTTCGATACCATCCAGAAAAATATCATATTTTACCCCCACAACATCAAAGGAAAGAAAAGTGTTCCCCTAATTTCATAGTCTAGTCATGAAATTATGTGCAAGAGAAATTGCTTCCTTTTCTTTACTCAGTGGTGTTAAACATTTTAATCACATAATGCTACTTGGAGCAATTGACCACAGACTGAAGCTTGATGCTGCCGGAGCCATGGCGAAGCTATCAGAAGCTGTCTTTCTGTCTTGTGGCTGAAAATTGGGAATCGCAGAAGTGCTGGTGCAGAAACTCGCTCTGGCTACTAGCATTACTGTCCCCACTTTACATCCTGCTGCCCCGGAGATCCCCAGGACCAGTCACTGGGGACTCTCTGGGGGAATCCCTGATGGCATCTCCAACCAAGGGGTTCACTAGTAGCCTCTTGACTCACACGGGAATATCCCCAGAACTCCCCCACCACTACCAGGGGTATGAGGAAGGGGTCATTATTCCAGTGTTCACATTTAGAGTTTTGACCTACTTAGTGCTTCCCTTCAAGTTCTATCTTCCCGGAACCAAAAACCCCCAAAGGCATTCGACTTTGCTGTTTTAAATCTGTTGCACCAGAGACGTCATCATATCTTGTAAGTGAAGCTACCTCCTCTCCACACCTAGATTCACTCAAAGTTTTGGAGAACAACATTTCTCAGAGAGAGATCCCTAGCCAATCCCCTATGTAAAACAAAAAGAAAGAGCACTGAGATGGGCTGATAGCTAAGGACTCTGTTTCTAGTAATATATCCATTATTTACCTACGAAGTAAGTAAATTGACTTAGACAGTGCAAATCACTAAATTAGTCTGTAAGGATTAATTAATTTAATAATATTTGAAAATATATAAACTATAATTCCCTAGGTGCAATTTTCAATTTCATTATAGACCTTAAGAAAAAAACACATTTCAGATGCCACTTGTGTCACTTCTAATTAAAGTGACAAAATAATTTATCATTCAAATCATATGATTTGAACATGATATGAGGCACCAATAATTTCATAGGAAAATGATGTAAACCAAGACTTTCCCCCCCAAACTGGGATGTACGATGAAAAAGAGAAGTGACTTGCTTGGAGAACGAGGAACCAGAGGAAAAAGAATTAAACATTCTGTTTGGGGTCTGATGCTTGGGACTTAAGAGTAGACTCACACTGTTCCATAAAATCATTTAACAAAATGTGTCACCAAAGATAGTATTTTTGTTACTGTTTTTGAGACAATTGCACTTGCTTCAACATACTTTTCTATTTATGTATATATTTCCATATCTATATCTTTACTGCCACATTGTAAATACCTCGAATAGTTCTGGGGTTGTTTTGAAGTATGGTAAGAAACTGTTAGAACGTAGGTTCCTGTTCTACACCTTAAAACTTCTGGATCAGAATCTCTGAAAGTGGGGCCCAGGAATTTACTTTTTTAGACAATCATCTCTAGTGATTCTTCTGCCATAAATCTGAAGAACTACCACCCCTGAAAGACTACGTCGTATGGAAAAGGGTTTAAACTTTGCTGTCAAGCAGATCTGGATGTGAATCTCAGCTCTGCCCTGTTCTGGCTGGTGAATTTTGGGCAAGTTAACCAATCTGAGCCCCAGGTTCTCTATCTGTGACACTGCCGTAAAACCGTCTATGGCCACTGGGACGACATATTGTCTGTGAAGGAAGCTCCAGCATGGGGCAGGCAGTCAATAAAGATCACTCACTTACTCCCAACTTTGTTTGTTTCCTTGAGAACAGGGGGAGCAGCTCATTTTCACCTCTGTGTCCTCCTCTCACCCATTGCACACCCCCCAACCCAGCACCCACACTTACCTCAATACTACCTCAAATACTAAAAGTACTTTGCACAGAGCAGGTGCTTAATAAAGAGTATTTTGGGGAGAGAGGAATGGTTTTGTTTGCGTGGAAGGTTCTTGTTATTTATCTGTCACTCCTTCGTACGGTAAAATACAGTCAACGCTCGTTTTCTGAGGTAGTTACGTTATTTAAAGTTTCCAGGAACACTGAACTACTGAATTCTGAGCCATTTCTCCTAGGGGAAATACAGGATTAGGCTCCTGCAAGCCTCTTCGTCACAACATTTTCATCAACCCATCAGTATATAACTTTGTTTCATGTGTGTTTCTGTTTAAAAACCAGACACCTCATTTAATACATATTGTTGATTCATGGACACTGACCTCACGGCCAACAGCACTATAACTCATGCCTTGGTAAAGCTGATCTAGCACATGTATTTTCTCTGTAAGGCACGTCACAGCCTTCCTACACTTAGGACCACTAGACAGTGCTTCAGCACTACACTTGGGGTCCATTTTAAACCATGAAATTAGCAATGAAAAGCACAAAAATGAGATAGAAGTGGCACTAAATAGACCACAAAAAGGACACATTTACCATATGAGAGCTGGAACAAGAAGGCAGAGTGTCGCCTTTTTCCACCTCAGCTGGGAACGTGCACATCCAGGGACTCAAATTTTTTGCTGTTCTGCACAAGTTCTCAAATGACCATGAAAGCGCTATGAGTATCAATGTTGGGGTTACAAATAATTTGTAGCGAGTAGGCAAATTCACAAACCCGGAATATATGAGTAATGAGAGTTGGCTGCAGGCGGTTGTCCTCAGTTCTGATATGCATCTTTATTTACAGCTGGCTTACCTAAATAGATTCCGAGTGGTATTCGAGAGGTAAATCTAAAAGGGAGAACAAACAACCACAGGAAATATACATAAAAGATGACTTTTCAAACTGTTTTCCTACCAGCCATGGATGAGTGACACAGGTCCTTTGCATCCTCCCCCACATGTGGTGCCCTCACTATTTTAGTCATTCTGATAGGTGTATAATGATATGTCACTGTGATTTCAATTTGCGTTTCCCAAATGGCTAATAGTTTGGCAGTTTCGTAAACAGTTAAACATACAACTACCATACGACCCCAGTGATTGCCCCTTGAGCATTTATTCCAGGGAAGTGAACATCTTAGTTCACAAAAAAACCTGTACATGGATGTTCATGGTACCTTTATTTGTAATAGCCCCAAACTGGAAATAACCCAATGTCCCTCAAAGGGTGAATTGTTAAACAACCCGTGATATAACTTAGCATGGATTACCACTGAGCAATAAAAAGAAACAAACAATTGACACACACAACAACCCGAATGAATCTCTAGAAAATTACACTGAGTGAAGAAAGCCAAATTCAAAAGGTTACATATTGTATGATTTCACTTATATAATGTTCTGGAAATGAGAAAATTATAGAAATGCAGAACAGATTAGTGGTTGCCATGGGTTAAAAGGGGGTGGTGGGAAGAGGAGGAAAGTGGGTGTGCCACAGAAGGTCATCATGAGGGATCCTTGCAGTGATGGAAACGTTCTGTACTTTGACTGTATCGGTGTCAATAACCTGGTTGCAATATTGTACCAAAGTTTTGTGAGATGTTACCATTGGGTGGAAACTGTATAAAGGCTACATGGGAGCTCTCTGTGTTATTATTATGTGACTCTGTGATTACCTCAAAGTAAGAAGGTTAATGAAAAATAATGAAGGAGAAATACTTTCTCAGACAAACAAACAAAAAGATGACTTTTCTTTTCCAAGCCTCAGTTGACTCTTTGAACTGATTCTTGTTCTCCCATTCATTTAACAAGCCCTTATCCTTTAAAGAGACTAAGGAGAGATTAATTAGGTGTTAGTCATGGGATACAACATTTTTTAAGATAATTTTTAAAAAATATACAGAACACATACAATTTCCTGAAAGCCATAAAACTTTGATAGTGATAATCTTGAAGATCTATCATGTATTCTGTCACCATTCTAAATCAAATACTTAATGACCTAATTTTCATTACAAAACAGTTTTTACATGAAGTAAAATATATACAATCAAATGGACAATATTAATGTAATTGGTTCTTTTTGAATGAGGAAACTGAGTGTGAACTGAACTCATATGTACAAATATGGATGAGATTGCTAAGACTGCAGGATTGATTTGGACTAAATTGACTATTGATTACACTTTTGGACTATAAAAACGAGAGCAGATATACAAATCCATGAAGTGTTATTAGTGGTGGCCCTTTCCCTGTGCAAATCAAAATCTCTAGGGCATAAACAAAATTTTGACATGACATACTAGTCCGTCTATATATGATTTTTCTATGTATGGTGATATATAATGAAGGGCTGACAATAATTTTGTAGGTTACATGAAGTAAGATTTCTTTTTCTGCAAGGGAAGAGAATGGCACCTCAGGTTAGGTCCTGCATTGGCTTTCTAAGGCTGCCGTGAGAAAGTACCACAAACTAGGTGGCTTCAACAACAGAAATTTATTGTTTCACGGTTCTGGAGACTAGAAGTCTGAGATCAAGGTGTTCCTTCTGAGAGCTGTAAGGAAAAATCTGTTCCATGCCTCTTCCCCTAACCTCTGGTCATTTGCTGGCAATTTTTGGCATCCCTTAGCTTGTAGAAACATCACCTTGATCTCTGCCTTCACCTTCACGTGGTGTTCTCCCTGTGAGCACGTCTGTGTCCAATTTCACCTCCTTTGAGTACATCAGTCATATTGGATTAGGGGTCCACCCTGCTCCAGAAGTATGACCTCATCTTAACTAATTACATCTACAATGATCCTATTTCCAAATAAGGTCACGTTCTGAGGAACTGGAGGTTAGGACTTCAACATGTGAAATTTGAAGGAGACACAATTCAATTCATAACAGATTCCCTCTCCCATTCTTACCCAATGGACGTGACAGACAAAGGTGTCAATAGATTATCAAATGAGCTATGTACAAAGTGCAATGGTAGAAAGTTGTCCTAAACAATAAAAAGGTAAGCAGTCATTTTAAGAGATATATTTTTGGCCTTATTTTATCTAAATCAAGGGAATTAAAGGTAAAACTCTGAATGTGCTATATTTGTAAAATGCTTATGTTCAATCCTATAACTTTTATTTACATTAATAAGAGAAGAAAATCACGTTTTTCTATGTTATGTTATTTCCTTTCTAAATGATTTTAAAATGCCAATGTAAATTTTTTCAACCATTAGTGTAGGTAGATTTAGGTAACCAAAATTATTAGATTGTCCAATCTGAAATGTTTTAAACAAACACTCTAATTTAACCCAAAAGTTATTGAAATAGGCATATCATTAGAATTACTTCCAAACTATTCATTTTAGGGACACCAAATATAGCAGGAAATAAAATAAAATATTAAAATATTTGTTAATGGCCACTGCTTTTCATTATGAGAACATTGTTTAAATGTGTACGTATTAAGGTTTATGGGAAAGTTATATGCCTATACTCAAGCAGACTTGTCTCTGTATTATACAGCACAATAATAATTTGAGGAAAAAAAATCTAAGTCAGTTGTTTAAAACTGTGTAGAACAATGAGTTGATTGACTGCAGGGTTTTTTCCCCCACTTTTGAAGCAGATATGCTGACATCCTGTATACATATCCTGAGATGATTATTCAAAGTGCAAATTAATGTCATACCCCACACATTCAAACCTCTCCTGACTTTGGTTCTTTTGCCCTCTCACTCATGTGCACATCAAAGCCATTGAGTAATGGGAGTAATGGAACTTTGCTACCTAGGGAAGATGAATGAACATTTCTGCAGAATACTGCTGTTTAGCCATGAAAAGATTAAAAACGGGTGGGTGGCTTCGTATGTAAGTAGGGGGAAAAACAAATTCTAAGAAACCAGAGGGCTTGGTACCCATTTGGAAAGACATGAGCTATTTTTAGATGTAAAGAGGATGTGGTGGTTAACATGAAGCCTAAAGCCATGTAAATCCAAATGCAGCACTTTTCAACGTCAAAATGCACTCTTATACATTGCCATTCTACCAAGGTAGGGATAGGTGAAAGAAATTATTTTCCATTTTTAATCCAAATATGGCTTTCAAATATAAATTGAAGATATAGTATATCATTAGGTAGATAGAGCCAAGTGATTTCAAAATTTTATTGATATAATATATTAAATCTATGAAATATTAAGAACAACTTACTAAGAGAATTATAATTTTAAATGTTGGGAGTAGTTAACTCCTACATGTCAGTCAAACAGATACAGTGGAGGTAGAATTATTTTGTTTTGAGTCTTAATAATTTCCAAATATTGCACCAACACACAGCTATCCACTTTTCCAGATGAGATTCTGGAACTGTTGACTCAGGTAAATTATTTTCCCAAAATACCACAAATCAACTCAGGAAACTCTATACAGGGACTACGGGACTATGCCCATTACCTGGCAGTGGTGCATGCCTAAACTGTCTTCCCATATCCTTATCTGTCTCCTCCTCTCCCATCCACTAATCAGTTTAAGGTCACAGCTTTACCCTGCTACAGTTTAGGTTCATTTTAAGCAGGTTTCAGTTGAATAACTAAAAATGAAGAGATATTTTTATATACTTCTAGATAAAAGGAAAATTAAAAAGAAATGAAAGAAAATAATTTTATAAGTTAGTATGATGGTCTGAATTTGCAAATATTACTGAACCTCTCTGAGTCTTTGTTTTCTCTTCATCTATAAAAGGTCGATAATGATTTTTACCTCCCAAGTTCTTATGGGAATTAAATGACACTATACGTAAAGATTTTGGTGAATGCTACAAATAACAGTATTATTATGATTCTGTAAATATGTGATTATTGTTGTTAGTTAACAACACTACTCTGGCTCTAATTAAAATCACAAATTAGCTCTTCACAAATTATAGGTTAAAAGTTACAAAAAATCAAAACAACAATAACAGTTTACCCAACTGTCTTCAACTGAGAGAAGATCCCTTTTGGCAGAAAATGGTTCATCACATCTGAGCACTCCCACAAGTTTCATTGAGGGTGAACTTTTTTCTTTATAGTCGCTTCATTTATGATGCTAGATAGTCAAAATATTCAATATATTTCATTACATGTGAATGCACTTATCATCATTTTGTAAAACTGTCTAGCTAATTTATGACCAAGGGATTGGAGGTAAAAAATTCTTTAGCTTTTGTATTCTAAGGTTATCATTCACTTACCAAAAAAAGATCACCCCAATGAATCTTTTCTCTGAAGCATTTGTAAAAATTAATAAGAAAATGCAAAAAATGCCATGTTTATTATCCAGAGGCAACGCTCACCCTCAAAGTATCTACCTTGAGGGGACTGTATTTCTTGTAGTTAAAAATGTC
Organism: Ceratotherium simum simum; assembly: GCF_057802395.1. NCBI lineage: Eukaryota > Metazoa > Chordata > Mammalia > Perissodactyla > Rhinocerotidae > Ceratotherium > Ceratotherium simum. The sequence continues at coordinate 24,715,367 of NC_141931.1, forward strand.
TAATCTGGGCCTTACCTTCTCCATTTGACCTATAGTATACAGAATCAGTACCCATTATTATTTATAAAAGATACCTTCTATCTTCTCTCTGATGATTTTGCCAAAACTGGATTTAGATAAGCTTTCTCTGTCAACTGTTGACCCTACTGTGTGTAGCTCAAGGGACACAAATTTCTCTCTCTCTCTACCTCACTCTCATTTTCTCTTTTGCCCTTCACAGCAGGAAGATTTGTAAATGCTTAAGTCCTGAAGAATCCCTGCCATACTCCTCATAGGGATATTGACTTGGCATTCAGGACTTTAGGAAACTAAGATTATCATTCGCTTAAAGCAATTGCTTGTTTCACATTCTTTCTGCTAAGACACAGGGAATGACCTGAATCCCTGTCCTACCAGAGCAAAGAGAGAGTGTGAAAAGGCTGTAGGTCAGATATATGAAATGCGTTTCCCTTTGGGAAAAGACATTGAATGGAAAGGGAAATATTTTTGATACATGATTCTGAGTCCAAGATTATAACTTTCCTGAGAAAGCCAGCAGACATTTTATTTTACAGTAAAATCATGTAAAAGTACAAGAAGGGAAAGAGGAGTAAGGAAAGGCTTTTCAAAATTAAAATTTGGAACCAAAGGAAAAAAAATTCCTGTCGAAGAGAGATTACATTGATGATATTTTAACAGAGAAAAGGAAGAACAAATGCCTGTTGCCAACCAAGAGTAGCAAATGATATGATACAGACAATAGATTGCTAGCCTTTGAGAGTGGAATCTTGACCGTTCCATTTGGGGGCCAGTATAATAGTTTCTTAACTAATTTTCTCAGGCTTAAAAGTCTGCAGAGGAATCCTCTTCTAACATATCAAGCTGAGTGTTATCACTGTTTTTTTAAATCTTTTAATACACTCATTTAAATAAACAAATCTCTAATTCCTAGGACAACAGAAACATGGGAAACTATTCCTAAACAATTTTATTGACACTGTTATTAATTTTCATCATTGCCATTAGTCTACCTTCTCCATCTTGTATCAGTTCTATGCTTACCAAATGAAGAATAATTTCTTAGAGAACATTTCTACACAAAGGTTGGAGGATGAGACAGTTTATAAACCACCATTTTACTGACAATGTAAATTCCTCAACAGAGGGGCTCTGATTTGACAAAAGGCACACAGCAGTGCAGTGCACTGTTCCTCAATACTAGGGTGTGTATTAAATGAGATTCCCAACTTGAACATAAATTGGATAGAAACTGAAGATTGGACTCATGCACCACCCAAAGATTTTGATGTTTGGCATATGAACACTTTTTGTAAGCGAATCACTGTGCCCTTTTAGAGAAAATGATACCTTCTCAGCTAAATTAACAGTAAGCTTTTCACGTTTTTCATTATTTTTTTCCAGAATACTTTTGTAAAGATAGTGCCCATTTGTCCCACTACAACACTTAGAAGCTTTTACGTTTTTGCCCTCGTCTTCCTATAAGCTGTGGCCTGTTGACTAAGAGACACCATTATCTCACTACTCCGTGCCTTTGTTTACCCTCAGAAAAGATAATCCTAGTTTACGAACCACTTTGACAGTCTTTCCTGGGACATTCTGTAAAAAGTGCAAAGTGTTATCATTTGCATTTTCTACTGTTGGCAGGAGGTGATATGTCCAGGTATTGGGTTTACAGAGGTAATATGAACTAAGTCTTTTCTACACTCGAGGGAGACACTCAATCATGAAGCGGCACAGAGTGACTCCAGTGGAATAAAACAGAGTTATCAGGATACTCTGTCTGGGGCATTATAATGACTCTGTTGGTGACAGCTTGTCTACTGCCTGGTGGTATTAATAAAGAGCACTTTTTCTGGGGAAATTGTTGTGCTGGCTTTGCTTTCATGTGGTCTGCCAGGGCATATACCCTGTCAAATGGAGTCACTTCACATTTCACCGCGGACAAAGGTCCCTTGGAAAATGGTTCCTGGGAGTTTCACTGTACCAGCACTTTGCTTTTATTCTCGAGAGGAACCTTTAACCATTTAAAAATAGATATTTGCCTCCACCACCCAAAGAAAACCAGAAATATCTCATTTACATGTTTAGCTTAATTGTGGCCATATCTCTTTTATTCGCACTTTACTGCTCACAAAGCACATAAATTTAATAGTGGTGGTACTAAAATATATCTTCAGAGTAGAGTATAGTTAATAATATTGGCAGTAAGTTCACGTACTTCGTGCTCGGTAGAGGAACCTGAGCAGGGATGGGTGTGGGATTGGGAATTTGAGAGGGATTCTCAGGAACAGGGAGCTCAAATGGGCTTCCATTTGCATGGAGTCAAAGTAAATTTCATTTGATTCAGAAGTAGTGACCCAATTCCATCTTATCTGAGGTTCAAAACAGCTTATTTCATTTGTTTTTGACAATAGTACATTTTGTTATCCTATAAGGTTAATGAGAGGAAGTCAAGGTTATAATGAGAACTACAAAAGGAAAATACCACAATAAAGTCTGTTTTTTTTGTGGTGATCTGACCTAAAGAAAAAGCACGTCGATTCTGAATTCTCATAAAAGCCCATGCTTAATAAGACTTACAACAATAGTTGTGAGAAAAGCTAATCTCTAAAGACTTTCTGCATATTGTTTTATATCAGAGACACTGGTTGATTTAGATAATCTACCCTGCAAGTATACGTTTAAATTCTTACTCAAATAATCTGAAAAAATATCCAAGAATAATAAAATCCTATCTACAGACTATTATTCAAATAGAAAGAGAGAGAGAGGAGAAAAGAAGAGAAAATAAAAGACAAGAGATATTCTGGTTATAGGAGCTCATTAGTTTATCTTATTTATTTAGTTAAGTGATCAAAGGTTAATTTGGAACTAACATATTAGTGAGTAACGTCTGTCCAGTTAAACCCAAGATCCCAAGTCACAAACAGGTGACATGTGAAAGGAGCAATACCAGACAGCCGCCAGAAGGCGACCTTTTCCCTTGGTCCACAGGAGAAATGAAAGAAACACAACATAGCCACAGGACATAAGAAGCAATGTTATAAACCAATGTTACTGCAATAAACAAATAAGCTAAAAAAAAAAAAAAAAGAAGCATCCTGAAGAATATTCACCAAAACAATACAGTTTCCACCTCTGACTGAACTACCTCTGGGTGGAAAGATTTTTCAATCTTTTCAAAAAATTATGTAATAAAATTATTCGAAAAGAAAACGAGGGAAAAACAGTATATAAATCTGCCCCAATCTGCAGAGAGAAATATTAGCTTTAGTCCTCTTTCTTCATATCTCATTTCTCTCTTTCATTGTTTGACTGGAAAAAAAAACAAACTGTTCACAAGCTACTGGATGGAAAATTGCACTTGCTTTAGCACTGCCAGGACAACAAAACTGTGAAGAACAGCAAGAATGGGGAATCCTACTGAATGCACTTCCTTAGCATACCTCAAAAAGATCCCCTTTATTTAGGCAAAAGTTAGCTACAATTTCCTGATACTTCTTATACAATTTCTTATCTTCTTTTACAATTTCCTTATATAAAACAGGGAGAATTGTTTCAAAATATGTTCCTCTAGGATGTTCGTAAACAGACCAGACTTTCACCTGGTCTAGGATGATAGGATGTATGGAGGGGGTGGTAAAGTGGATTATAATATTAATAAAATGAATGAAGATATAAATGGATGTATGACATAGTGTGCAGTTATGAGCAAATTCTGATATTAAGTGAGGACTAATAAAGAAGAGCAAAGATGAGCAAAGAAGGAAGTCTGCTTGTACAATACTTGAGAGAAAAAATAATTAAAAAGGTATGAATCATCTGTCACCAAGTCAACCAATTCAGCCTTATATTAATTTGGAAATTAAAAAATCTAATTTTAGTATTTTGTTGAGGATTTTTGCATCGATGTTCATCAGTGATATTGGCCTGTAATTTTCTTTTTTTGTGTTGTCCTTGTCTGGTTTTGGTATCAGGGTAATGTCAGCTTCGTAGAATGAGTTAGGGAGCTTCCCCCCTCCTCAATTTTTTGGAAGAGTTTGAGAAGGATAGGTACTAAGTCTTCTTTGAATGTTTGGTAGAATTCACCAGGGAAGCCGTCTGGTCCTGGACTTTTATTTTTGGGGAGGTTTGTGATTACTGTTTCGATCTCCTTACTGGTGATTGGTCTATTCAAATTCTCTACTTCTTTTTGATCCAGTTTTGGAAGGTTGTATGATTCTAAGAATTTATCCATTTCTTCCAGATTGTCGAATTGGTTGGCATATAGCTTTTCATGGTATTGTCTTATAATCTTTTGTATTTCCGAGGTGTCTGTTGTAACCTCTCCTCTTTCATTTCTGATTTTACTTATTTGTGCCTTCTCTCTTTTTTTCTTGGTACACCTGATATTTTTACAATGCCATAAACCAATGTTACTGCAATAAACAAAAAATTTAAAAAAAAAATCTAATTTTATCTGAGTCATCCGGTTCCAAAGATTAACTTAAAATTAAACCATTCTTAGGTATATCAAGTGTATTCTAAATAAGTGTGTCAGCTTCTTACTTTCAAGAGGGTAAAATCCATTTAACCACTTGTATTCTTACGTGCCCCTTCTTACTTTGGTTTATATTAATATAGTGTTGGAGTAGAATTCCAAGTTGTTTCAGGGGCAAATCAAAGCAAATTCACCTGAAGAAGAGTCTTTGTCAAATAGTCATTAATTAAAGCAAATTAAATCGAAACAAAACCTCTAGTAGATGATTCTTCTCGTCAGTTTGCAATTTCTTATAATCACTTTTATTTCCATGCTACATATTGCTCTGAGCCAAAGCCATAATTTTCAACCAATTTATTTTTATCGTTTGGTATGTCTTTCACTATTATCATAATTTTCAGGTCTCAAATATATCGCCTTAAGTTTGGATTTTCATCTACATATGTATATTTGAACTAAATAATAATATGTATATTTCTGTTTTTTATATATAGTATGTATATACTTGAACTATCAATTAGTTTCAACATAACATAAAATCACATTATTTAGGAGTAACAACGTTACAACATTTTATCCCAACTTTATATCTTAATGCAGTTCTTATATTTTGAAGACAAAGCATGAAGAATATATTCCAATAATTTTCAGTTGAATTCCAAATCCACTAAAATGATGGGAGCTGCCTTAAAGCTGCATGTATTGTATACTGCAATATGTGGATAGAAACAAATTCTGTCACCCACGTATAGAAGACAAAGAAAGACTGAATGAAGTAAATTCTCAGCAGCAGGTGTCAGACATGCCACTCTTTTCCTGCCTGAAATGGATCTAGCTTAAAAACACATACACACTCACAAAAGGACAGTGCGTTAGAAATGCATTCTCTTATATTTTGTGGCATTTGCTAATTAGATGATTTAAAAGTCTAGTATCACACAAGTATTTTAGGAGGTACCTCCTAGGGATAATTATTAAATGATTACTGGGCACTTATTGCGGGCCAGGCATAATATAAGGAACTGGGATAAAATCCTACCATTTGGTAGAGCGTACAAAATTATAAAAAGTTCAAACACTATGTAATGTAAACTACTTAATGTTTGTACAAAGTTTAAAAAGTAATATCAGAACCTCTTTCCCGTATGCTTAGCTCACTGTAAAAATGTGTACCAAAAAAGCCCCATAAATATGAGATGAACACAGAAAACAAGTACCCACAAATGTTTTATGCATGAAGTTAGACACAATTTTGGGAGGTATGAAAATGCTGAGAAAACTGAGTACCTGCCCAAGTGGTTGAAAATTTTAACAAACTTTTTGTGTAAATGCTGTCATTAATCTCATGCACCACACATTTTTCATCTTAGAAGACACTACCCAGGAGGAAACGAGACTCTCACCATGTTTTCCCACATGGAGAGACATTGTCAGCGTAGGAAACTGCCAAACTAATATTTGTAGTCTTTTAAAACGGGAACTCTGAAGTGAATATTGTACACCTATGGAATTCATAAGGGGCCGATATGATCATGTTCAGAATGGAGAGAATTAAGGTAGAGACAGAGTGTACCTGTTACTTACAGTGTGAAAAGGTACAGGAAGCAAAAGGAGATGTCGAGAGGAAGAAAGGAAGTAGACACAATTGTGGTGTCTGCTCCTCCCATTAGCGGCCAAGCAAGGCTCTTGCTGGAGTTTTTTCAGCGATTTTTTTGCTACCAATTTCTTATGTCAAAACCCCAACGCCAACAGCTGTGGTGATTTTTCATCATGCAACCTCTGTTCAGTGGAAATGGTCATCTTTCCCCCAAGTCATGCAGGACCTGCCTACTCAGACCATCAGCCATAGCCATAATTCTCATCTGTAATTCAGATGAGAAAGTAACAGAGCAGATTCACAGATGTGAACACTCAGGTCTGCAAAAAGGCTTGGAGTCCTGTGTCCTTACCCTGTAGGTCAATGAGAGGCTCAATTCTGACCTGGAAGGTAATCCATTAATTCTTCAAATGACTCCACCTCTAGGTTGATGTTCAGAGTCAAGGTCTTTCTATGCCTTTACCAGCATGAGTTTCCTATATAGGTGTTTCTGAAGTCCCCGAAAGAGGTCAGACACTTATTTTAGTAATGGTCATCTAAGGCTCTAAGGTAGACTCAGAGAATTGGAAATGGATCCCCAACCATTCTGTGCATCTTCAAAGCTATAACACCAAATGGAAGTGGGCTTTTGAACAGTAGACTTAATTGAGATTTGTTTTGTTTTGTCAGGTAATGTTTCTCTCTTGATACCAAGAATAGGTAAATGAATTAAATCAAGCGAAGATATTTAGTGAAAGGAAAGGAAACAAGAAAACTATGCATTAAATAAGGCAGAATCATGATATGCAGTGCTGGATTACAGGTGTGAAGATCTACAGCTTAATGGAGCTTAAGCATTTTGTTAATTTCATAGTGAATTACAAATCTGTCATGCAAAAAGTGTTCATACTAGAGATCCTCCAGGAAAAGAAAAACATGCAAGTAGTGCTCTCTAAGAGTTAGAAACATCTACTGGCATCTTTTATCTGTCCTTTTCTTTTACTTGGAAGTATATATACTTAATGGAGATATATATCTGATGATGTCAGATGTGAACACAATAAATAAAATATAACATATTGGAAAGAATTTCAGAACTGAGACAGAGACAGTCCCTCAACTTTTATGTAATACTGTTCTCAATATTAAAACAGTGTTTCTAACTCTTCAAAAGGAGAAAGGGATCATGGAGAAGGTTTAGAAGAGAGAAACATTTAACAATAAAGTTCTGAAAAGTGAGGCCAGTGACACCAATTCAACTTCCTTCTTGGACAATTTTTTTTAGGTAGGTCATATAGCGAAATTTTGATGTGTCAGATCTTTGAAGTTTCTAGCTTGTGAGCACCAGTAAGTAAGGTCAGAGTTAGTTTTTATAACTCTTTGACACCAATCTGCCAATCTATACCATAGGTCACATAAACATTTTTCCTGTGTAGATGGTTATGTGGTTTGTCTTAGAGTGGTCTCTCTATTTCTGGAGAAATGTTATTTAACAGTAAACAGGAGTATTTCTAATAACTATGGAGTTATTTATATTTCATTTGTTAATACTAAAATAGCCAAAGAGTACTATTAAACTGCTAGTCTACCTTGACACAAACTGTGTTGCATCTGATTAATAAAAAGGACTCTAATTTACTACAGGTTTTCAGATTCTGCAACGTGTTAATAGACTACGATGCTATTTTGCTTATGCATGCGCAAACTTGGCTTTTTCTCTCTTCTGTTCATTTTCAGCCTCACCCTTTTTCTTCTTTGAAGTCATTGCCTGTTTAATTAAGCAAAGTAAGCATACTTACATAAGCAGGGCAGTGCAACCTTGCTAGCTATTTACCATTCCTTTGGTATGCTCTGAATAACAGACAGTGCTCCCGAAGCCGGAGAGCCTCACTCCATCGTACTTTATGTCCCTTTCCTGCTCCTCCAGACCCAGGGGGTTGCACTTATTTTATGTAAGAGCTGCTTCCTTCCGCAAAGTGTCCGGAAGCCGAGAAGCTTTACCGGAAGTGAAAATTGGGCGTTATTCCATGCCGTTGGTATCCCACCTTTCTACTCATTCAGTTAACTCTTACTGTATACCTAGTATGCACTGATCACGGAGTTCACAGACTGGTGAAGGCAGACACACAGACAAGCTAGTGGCACCAAGTCTAATAGTTAAAGAATTAGACCTCTGGTGTCCGACAATAATGTTTGAACCCTGTTTACCCGTTGTGAGACCATGGGAAAACTACTGTATCTCTCTATACACCAGTTTCTTCATTTGTAAAATGCAGGTGGTATCAATGCCTATCTCGTGTGCTTTTGTGAGAATCTGACGAGCTTACGCAAGTGGCACAGTCCACGGCAGGTAATTAACTTTCAATTATGATGTGAAGCTCTGATGAGATGGGTGCTGGGATGGGTAAAGTATGGATTGCTACAAAGCAAGAGAAGGTCATCTTCTCGCATAAAGACACTTAGAGACTACCTCTGATGGTTGCTCTGGAAGGTCTGGTCATATAGTGCTATTTAATTTGTGAAGAAGAGTTAGAACCACACAAAAACACTTTCACCTCCTTTTGATGAGAAAGAAACCCTTGGCCTCTTGAATTAAACTCTCTCTCAGTTGATGAAGTTCAGGGACCAGTATTACTCAGAGTGCAGTATTATTGGTACCCCTGAAGCATCAGAGTACGTGCATGATGCTAATACATCTTCTGTCAGGGGCTAATACTTGCAGGTGCCTTCTCTACCATTCAATCATATACGATAGCTAGGAAGATAAATGCACTCAGGAGAAGCAGAAAACAATAATGCAGTTTTTTAATCTGTCACAGTTCTTCCTCCACTTCAAAGTTGACTTGACAACTGCATTTATTTCACATCGCAATTGCTACAGGTTAATAATATTGTTTTATCGGGAAACATTTATCTTGAGGAAGAAAGTTATCCTAACACAGCAGATAACTTATCCAAGGACAAATAGGAAGGGGGCTGTGTCTTGAGGGTAATGCTAATGCCTAGCATGCTATAAAAATAAATGAAATCTGATTAACACTACTGGGGAGAGGAATGTGTCATAGTTTCTATGAAATATTATTTTCCTGATTGGAACAATTTCCATTTTTCATCAGCTTAAAACATTGTATTAAAGATGAGATGACTTTAAAACTGTGACAGATATCTCAAGTCTTATGATTACAAACGGTTGTTATAGGCTTGTAATCTTGAGGATTTAGTCTAAAGTATTTTCTCCACAAATTGAAAGAGAAACACACCAGGAATTCAGAAGATTTTAATTAAAGTTGTTCACAAAAATTTAATGGAAATTTTAAAGGCTGGTTCACTAAGTATTTTTGATAATGAATTTAATTTATAGAAGAAATTCACTAGCAAATTTGGTGATGCCAAAAAAGCCTTCATAAGCACAATATATATTTTCATGGAAGCATTATTATTAATTCCCCTACTTTTACTAATTCACAAGAGTTAGTCCGTTTTCTGCTCCATTCAAATATGTATTATTAAACCTATCATCTAAAAAATGGTAACAAGCGCTGTTTAAAGGAGAAAAATACACCACAAAGGGTTGGACAACAGTATCTTAACTATAGAACTAATTTCTTTAAAAAAAAATAATTCATTAGTGTATAAAGTGAAAGCAGTTTGGGTCAGAAGTGAAGAAAGAGTGCACAAGAGAATAATTTATTTTGAATTGAGCAGCTGAAACACATCCTGTATAAAATCACTCATTCTTGTTTTTCTATAAAATTGCCTGCAGCATCGTGCGGCATCCTCGGAGTCTGTTTCACAACTCTCAGCAGCACCAAAGCTAAGCAACGCAGAGGACGGTGTGAAACCTGAGATTGCGGGAAAAAAAGCAGGCGTCTTGTTTACAGTGATGCAGGTGTGGTTTCAGTAATAAATCAACCCTCTAATAATGATAATAGCTTGTATTTATGCAGGTCCTTTCTTTATGAAGCCCAAGATGTTTTTAAAATATGATTCTGTTAATTCAAAATGCACCCCTGTGATTAGGAATGGCCCAGGTTTAATTAACTCTGTTTTATGGATGAGGAAACTCACAATATCCTCTGTTGATAGGCAAATATTGCAGTGTGCTGGATTCAATATCCTTTTCTATTGCCTGGTTAGGCCTTGGTAAGGCAACAGTAGGTCTCAACTGGTCACCAAAGAGATGATTGAAAAAGAGGCCAATGAAGGGAGAACTAAGAGGGAAATTATAGGAACTGTGCATCATGGTACCAGCCTGTCTTCTGCTGAATTTCCAATGCAATATTCCAATGCAAAAGTTTGAACTTCTGCACCAGAAAACCGCAAAGACTGTGATAAAAAACCAAAAAACAAAGAACCAAAATGTCAATAACTGGATTGTTTTAGGTTCACCCAAGCTCTGATGTACATAAGTCAATAAGGGATAGTTTAATGTATTGTCATAAAACTCTTAATTTTTACTTTAGTCATCTGAAATGTGGTACACACCTGTTGAAATTAATCATTCAGTTTGTTAAGAGTTAATTCTTCAATTGGCTCTGAAGTTTCTTAAGAAAGTCAGAAGAGAATAAGATAAATTCAGAAAGAAAAAAAGAGGGGAAAATCTTACCAATTGGCTTCCTTTTCTCAGTGTCAGGGAATTTGTATTCTTCATCCGTTCAACCAATGCTTACTTTGTGCCAGGCATTAAATAAGAACCCACTGCTCTGGGAGGAGATTTAAGTGCTTTTGTTGTTGTTTTGTTTTGTATGTGTATGCGTGTGTGTGTTTAAACTTACAAAATGGGATCATCTCTGACACTTCTGTTGAAAACACACAATTCGTGATTATGTTACCATGGGTGTGTGGAGTGGGGAGAGAGTCACATGTTCAGCTAAGCTGACCACTCTTTTTAAACATGAAAAAATGAAGAAAGACAACTTCCAGATTGTGAACCCAATAGCCCCCTTCCCCCACCCCCAGCACCAAATCATGAGGTAATTTTCACAGTTAGTTCTTCAAACCAACTTGTCTACTTCATTCACTTTTATTCAACAAATACTTATTGAGTATCTATTATGTGTGAGGCAGCATTCTAGGGGCTGGGGATACACCAGCCAATAGCACAGACATATCTTTACTCTCATGGAGTTTATAGTTTGGTGTGCAAAGTGGCATTTTGCCAATAGAATGATTTATACACCCAGAAGCTTAGCAACTCTCCTTCTGAATATCTGGATTGGCATATCGGTTGTACACCTAATTTTAATAAGTTGGATTATATACAAGTTTGACAGACCAGGTCTTAAGTTCCAAGCAATGTTACGGAGATTCCCCATTGAATGGTGCCTTCCGTCTTATAGTCTCTTGTGAAGACAATCAATATGGCACTGGCAAAAGTGAATTTATCAGTGAATATATGGTAACTCCTATTTTTAAGTGACAACCTTCCATTTCTGCAGAAAATGTAAAACTGTACTAATGAATTTTCTGAGATCGGGTCCCATATTTCTATGCCATCTCAATATGGCGGCACTTTTGGAGAAAGATGCTGATGTTGCAAGAAAAAATCACATTGGTGACCCCTTCCACTAAAGTCCCCACAACTTTCCTCACTGCTGCACATGGTAGGGCTGTTGGAAAAGTCCTTTTAGGTCATGATAGTAAATCTCCTGTTTTTAGGCAGCAGTTGGTTTGGAAATACTATTTTCTACAACAATTTGAGAAGAAGAACAAACTCAAATTTGGGGGAGGAATGGTGGATCAATCAGGGTCTATTCAGGAAACAGAATCCATATGAGAATTTAAAATAGAAGTTTAAGCTGGGGAATGGGAAAGCTGAAAGCTAACAGGAATAGTGAGGCAAGCCAAAGGTTATCAAAGCAGGGAGCAAGCATCATCTCTAGACTGGAAGGCTAGAAGAAGAATGCCATATTAATGGAGCTTCCCCAGGGAAACCTGGAGCCATAGTGGACCTGCCAGGCAAGAGCTAGAACCACAGATGAAACATCACCACTGTCACATCATTACTGGAGGCAGAGAGGAAGAGGGGTATGTGGCCGTATTCTCTTTTGGCCCCATACCTCCATGACCCACCCCCAGTATCCCACCAGACACTCCTAGTTGGAAGTCAGTTGATATGTGGGAATCCAGCCTGAGGAGGATCAGCCTACCTGTGATACACAGAAGACCCCAGGAAAAGTGAGTCATGGATATGAGGGCAAATGAGCCCCTCACTGCCACAGAAAGAGTGAAGACAAAAGACTCCTTACTGTTGAAGAGAGACATTCACACAGACAGCTTAGATAAAAATGTTATTTAAAAAAATGGACCGACGGCCGGCCCCGTGGCTTAGCGGTTAAGTGTGCGCGCTCCGCTGCTGGCGGCCTGGGTTCGGATCCCGGGCGCACACCGACGCACCGCTTCTCCGGCCATGCTGAGGCCACGTCCCACATACAGCAACTAGAAGGATGTGCAGCTATGACATACAACTATCTACTGGGGCTTTGGAGGGAAAAAAAGAAATAAATAAAACCTTAAAAAAAAAAAAAAAAGGACCGAAATACTCTGTCTTGAAGAATAATAAAAATTTTAAGTAGGAAATGAAAAATATTAAATATAAAAATAAAAACATGAATAATTAACTGGAGATTTCAGTGACTGAAAACAAGATGAAAATGTAAAAGCATCAGCAGTTCAGTACACCAAAAATAACCAGTTAGAAACTATAAATAGATTATTAAAGGATCACAGTTTAAGATAAACAAAATCAAACCCCTTCCCACATTATGTTTATTAAATTTTTTTATTTATAAAAAAATGAGGGGGATATAGATAAAGAGAAAACCTACCCAAATCTTTATGGGGAGGAATGAAAACAGATTTTAATAAATGATACATATGTTGTGTCTGGATGGCAATACTGAATATAATCAATATATTTTTCTTCACAAATGAATGCATGTTAATACAAATCTGGAGTAAAATTCCAATAATGATTTTTGTTTTGTTTGAACTTGTGTTTGTGGAACTTATGTAAATTTGTTAATGAATCATCTGGAAGAAAAAATAAGAGACTAGCTAATTCATGTTTTTAAATATCAGAGGGATAAACTGTATTAATATAAAATGTTAATAAAGGCCCCAAAGTATAGTCACTAAAATAGTAAGATTTTCTTGCAAGACTAAAGAGGTAAATCAATGGAACCAAATAGAAGCCCAATGCACACACTCACATATACACTGATATCTGTAAAATTTAGTATTTTAAAACGGTATGTCACGTTACCGGGAAGTTTCATTCAATAAATGGCATTAAACATGATGGAATATTATGAAATAGGAATACTTATAACACAGGGAAATCCTTATATTTTTATATTGAGTGAAAAAAAGCAGGATACCAAATTATATCATTCAAGTATGTCTATGTATGTATGAAAACAAATACACATATGAAGAGATAGGAAGAAAATACTTCAAATATATGAATAACCTTCAATATTATTAAAGATGAGGCAATTTGTTTTCTTCCGCTTTCCAAATTTAGCCTAAGAGCATGTACTATTTCATGATTTAAATAGATCTAGGACAAATTCTTAATAATAGGTAAAATGTGTTGTGTCTTTAATATGATTTGGCAGACAAGTGTTCTAAATCATTTCACATGAACAAACTCATTTAATCCTCTTAACAAATTTACAAGGAACATATTCCCCTCACCTCATTATACAAATAATAAAACAAAAGCCTAGAAAGTGTTGGCAACTTGTGGACAATCACACAGTCATGGAATGGCAGATCCAGGATTTGGGCCTGAGGGAGCTGATGTCAGAATTCACCGAACCCTGGGTCGTACTGCCTCAACCAATAAGGCGGCAGGCACATCAATGGAGAGATTTTAGCTCCTAAAGAGTTCTATAAATTGCCTGTTCTCATCCTCACCTGTGATAACACAATGGCTGTGTAAAGTCATTTGATAGGTGATCATATTATTTTTCTGATTCAGAGTGAGTCTTTTGAAGCACCATTTGTTCAATGTTGGAGGTCAGGAATTCTCCCCGGTCCAAGTGTGCTTCTCCAGCCTTCTGCTTGCCCTTGAACTCTCAGGAGTGATCACCCTTGTTTTCCGAAAGTTGAGTTATTTGTGTGCTATAGACTGTGAAATCAGAGACAGTCAGTTTCTATGGGAACCAGCGTTCCTTAACCCAAAAGGGCAGTGAAAGGTAATTTGTAAATGTTAGAGTGAAGAAGGTAGCCACACAGCATGTCCTCAATTTGAAACATCATTTCTTTCGCTTCCCTTTTAATCTTATGCTGCTGAAGGAACTGCAACATCTTTACCTGAGAGACTCCATAAACTCTCTCCTTAGCCATCGCCACGCTATCTAAAAGCAAGGAACAATTTCTCCTCACAGAATACAGGTAGGTGTGCTCTCTAGTCTTCCTCAGCCCCTGAAGTAGACATTACAATATTGGAATATATAGATTGCATTATTTTAATAGAATAGTCTTGAATCCCTGGGGATGAATGGGAAGAAGGGATGAGAATGGTCAATTGGGAAAGCTGGTATTATTATTATATTTTATTAATATTATTACATCATATTATTGTTATTAGTAGTAGTAGTATGGATATCCATGCTTTCTCAGCAGCCCAGTTCATATTGTAATTCAATAATTAGAAAAAAGCTCCAATATGTCATATTTTTAACAACTTTATGCATTCCCACTCACTGTTGAACCTTTACAATACAAGAGCAATATTTTCTTTTTAACCTACGTTGTTTTGAAAGTAAGTGTAGTTCTTTTTTTGTTTTTTGCTGGGAAAGATTCACCCTGAGCTAACATCTGTTACCCATCTTCCTCTCTCTCTTTTGTATTTTTCTCCTCAAAGCCCCAGTACGTAGTCATATATTTCAGTTGTAAGCCCTTCTACTTCTTCTGTGTGAGCCACCACCACAGCATGGCTACTGACAGAGAAGTGGTGTGGGTCTGTGCCCTGAAATTGAACCCAGGCCGCCAAAGCAGAGCACACTGGACTTTAACTGGTAGGCCATCAGGGCTGGCTCATAACCTACATTTTTTTTAACCTAACTTTGATAAGTATCTTTTAAAATTTTTATAATAAATGATATAGTCTGCTGCAGAAACCAATGCCTGACAAAATATTTTAGTATTATGAAGAAATATTACTTTCAGTATATTTTATTATAAAAATGTTTCATATTTTGAAAATAATTTCTTGTGTCAACACTATCAACATAAAAACCGCAATGGATTTATTATAACCTAGTCAATCCTGAAATTAAGGGGATTCGTGGATACATGCAAATATTTTTCCAAAGTTTATTTTGGAATCAAAAATATGAAAGTAATGTTTTTCAAGGAACATTCTTTTCCAACTGTCCTTTCTTTAAATTTTCTGCAACTTAGAATAATGACATTTAAGAGAATAGATATATAATTATTTCATTATGGTAGGAAATCAAGGTATAAATAATTTTATAGTGCGATGGAATTAAACAAACTCTTGGTTTATAGTAATAGAGCAATAAAAGAGTAAAATACATACCAACTGATTCATAAATGGAATTGCATGTGAGAATTTCAGTATAAAGAACTACATAAACGTAAGAAAGTTACGCAAAAAAAAAAAAAAAATCCTCCAAACAAACGTTTGTTACCCTAAATGAACACAGAATTACATTTTAAGATTGCCAGTAACCTTAGAGGATTGATTGCCCCAGTATACAAAACCTTCCAAATCTATTTTTTTGTGATACATTTTGTAATTGTTGAAAAGTACTATCAATTACTCTACTTTAAGGTAATCCTATACCCGATCTATCAAATAGCTGCGTCTATTACCCGAAGCTTCCACTTCTTGCAGACTAAGGAAGTGTCCAGGAGGATACCTGGATTCAATATGAAGCCGACTGCTGTGTATGCCGTTCCTTTTGGACCCTTTCCCAAGAGATTTAATTACTAAAGTCCCTCAGGCATGTTTGCTTTTACGTTATTGGTTTTGCAAATAAGTAGCACTGTGGTTTAATAAACACAATGACAGTGCTTTCAGTTCATCATTTTAGAACTTCAAACAGTAAAATCTAGTTTTCAGGTCCAAGTTTATGCTAATATTACATATTATAAAAATATTTTCTAATGTTCTGTGTAGTAACAGCACAGAGCTGGGTACACATTAAATAATCATAAAAGTCAACTAAACCTAAAAGAGTAATCATGTTAGAAGGTAAAGAAATTTTACTTAAAAAAATAAACGTTGCCAATTTAAGAAATCTACCTCCAAAGATTTTAAATTCTGATGCTTATATTGACTTATCATGCAGGAAACTCAAATTATGTTCATAAATGACTGATTTTCGATTTTCTTAATTTTTTGTATTTGTTTCAGTGTTGTTTTTATTTTGTGGCATTTGTATTCCTAGATTATATACATTTTTAATTAGCACTGCTATCTAGCTACCTTTAATATGGTCTATGGCTATCCTTCTAATTATCTTCTTACAACCACTTTAAAATTTTCTTTGATGTCAGTTTGAAAAGTGACAATACACTTAGGGTTAACTATTATTTCAGCTATTTTGATTACACACTTTGCCTTTTGACCTTCTGGAAACCACACGACCCTTACATAAGACCTTTGCATAATTACCTATCCAATTTTCTTATCTCCTCTTC
This sequence comes from Ceratotherium simum simum, assembly GCF_057802395.1. Lineage (NCBI taxonomy): Eukaryota > Metazoa > Chordata > Mammalia > Perissodactyla > Rhinocerotidae > Ceratotherium > Ceratotherium simum. The sequence goes on from NC_141931.1 coordinate 24,732,100, forward strand.
CTTTATATGTTTTTTCCTTCCCTTAAAGTTCCTGAATGCAATATAGCTGTGGTCATTGCCAAAGTCATGGTAACCTTGTTAGGACTCTCCCCCAAGTCTACACAAGATAACCAATTAGTGACTTATTGCTTTATCTCAGTGTCAACTCATTCCTAAAACTGTTGTCATGCCTTTTTTGTTCTTCAAGGAAGTGTTAATTAAATTGACCAACTTTTCCTTTTATTCATTAGTTAAGACAGAATAAGACCTTCGTGAAGTGTTTAATTCATATACTTCATTGTGTAGATAGTTTGTTTAGATGGATATGATAGTTTTTCTATGAAAGTAGTTAGTACATTCAGAATCTTTCCACATTTTAAAAGGAGCATAATCATGTTTACATGAAGAAAAAAGTTGAATTCCACAACAATAGGACTATATGATTGTAAGATTTTTCAGATATGCTATTTATACTCATCATATCTGAAAGACTTTCTTTTTTTTTTTCTTCTCCGCAAAGCCCCAGTGCATGCTTGTATATCCTAGTTGTAAGTCCTTCTAGTTCTTCTGTGTGAGCCACCACCACAGCATGGCTACTGAAAGACAGGTGGTGTGGTTCCGAGACTGGGAAGCAAACCCAGGCCACCAGGGTGGAAAGCATGGAACTTTAACCACTAGACCATCAGGGCTGGCTCTGGAAGGCTTTCTTAAGCTAATCTCTAAGCCAGTGGTTCTAAAAGTGTGATCCTCTGACATCTGGGAGTCTCTGAGACACTTTCAAGGGTCCTCAAGTCCAAAAGTGTTTTCATAATAGCAAAATATTACTTATCTTTTCACTCTTTTGACATTTGCACTAATGATGTAAAGCCATAATGGAGAGCTGCTGGCGCTTCAGCCTATTAAACTCTACTAGGAGACATTGAATTCACTTAAGATTGTCCTGGATAGAGCAGTAAAAGTTATTAATTTTATTAAATATTTACCCTTGAGTACATCTTTTTAATATTGTGTGTAACAAAATAGGAAGAAGGCATAAAGCACTTTTTCTGCATTTGAAATACAATGGTAATATTAAGGAAATGTCTTGGGTGATTGTTTGAGTTGTGAATAGGTGCATTTTTCATGGAAAACCATTTTCACTTGAAAGAATGACTGATAGACAAAATATGGTCTTGGTAGGCATTTTCTCAAAAAATCAATAAAGGGAATCTGTTACTTCAAAAAAATTCTAACAGTATTTGTTGCCAATGATGAAACTGGAGGTTTCCCATAAAAGTCATAATTTTGGAAAACTTGGATCTGCCACCATGAGCATAGAACTCCAACAGTTAAAGAATTTTCTCATGAAATTGGTGATCATAATAATTAATGCAATTTTTTTGGATGTGTGTAAGCACATGGAAGATCTGCACAACTCAGTGAAACAATATTTTCCAAAGGACCCACTGCTTGATGTTATATAATCATGTGTGGGTAAAAGATCCATTCCAAGTGAAAGATAGACCAAAAGATTTTAGTGTAACAGATATGACTTCATACTCCACATGGTTACTAATTTTTAAGAAACTACCACTTGTCTAGTTTGGATGTTGGTTTGGAGAAGAATATCCACATTATATGAAAAGTTATCTATTGAAATAGTTCTCCCTTTCCCAATTACATATCTTTGTGAGGTTGGATTTTCTTCATATATTTCAATCAAAGCAACATATCCCAACAGATCAAATGTAGAAGCAAATATGAGAATTCAGCTGTCTTTATTATGCTGGACATTAAAGAGATTTGCAAATTGTAAAGTAATGTGACATTTCTAACTGAATTGTTTTTTGGGGGAGTGAAGTATAGTTAGTTCTATACTGAATATGTTATTTATGTTAGCATGTAATTGAATTATTATTGTTATTTTAAATGAATTACTGGATGTATATTTTAAATTTTAATTTCAAGTTCTAATATGGAAATTGATAGATATAAGATATACAGAAATATCAATAGATATAAGTAGAAGTTTAATAATTTTTAAGTGTGTAGAGAGGTCCTGAAACAAAGAATTTGAGAACTGCCACTCTAAACATTGATTTGCCCAAGTCTGAGTACTGGAATTTCTGTTTTTGGGCACATTCATTCCTAGGAGATCTCATTTAATTCTATGGCTTTAAATGCCATCTGCAATCTGGTAACTCACAAATTCATATATCCAACCCTAGCTTCACCCTTCAATTCCAAATTTACGTATGTTACTGCCAATGAGCATTTCTACTTGGACATCTAATAGGCATCTCAAAATTAATATTGTTCAAAACCTAACTCCTGATATTCTGCTGTAAACCCTTTACTTTACCAATCTTCCCTATTGCAGTGCTGGCAACTCCAATCTTCCAACTGCTATGACAAAAACCTTGTCTTCACCCTTGACTTCTCTTCTCTTGTTCAGAATTTCCAACTCAGCATTCAATCACGTCAACTCTCCTTCAAATTATATCCCAGATCTGACTAGTTCTTACCACCTCTACTGCTACCGCCCTGGTCCAGACAACATCATCTCTTACATGGATTGTTTCAGTTAATCTCTAAACTGATCTCTCTTTCCACATGCTTGCCTCTTCAATCATTCAGGATATGCTAGGTTATGCTACAGCAACAAACATTGCCAAAAGTTTGGTGTTTTCTCTCTCTCTCTCACTTTCTGTCTCTCTGTCTCTCTCTCTCTATATATACCCAAATATATACACACATATATATACATACTATATATATATATTAAATATACATACATATATAATATATTAAATGTGTAAATAATATAATTTATAGATCTCATAGTATATGTAGATCCCAGAGTGAGAAGACACACACACACACACACATATATATATTATCCATCACAACTCAGCTGAGAATTCTCCTCTGTCTCCTCATTCTGAGATTCAAGATACTGGAGCAGTCACAACCTCATAAGTTACTAGTCTCCAAGGAAAAGAGAAGGAGATCTCTAATGGATTTCACAACAGCGATTAAATTTTCAGGCATGAGAATGATAGGCATAACTTCTGCTCACAAATCACTGGAGAAAACTAGTCACACGATGTTACCCAACCACATAGAAGCCAAGACAAGCCATCCTTGCATGTGCCTAGAAGGCAGAGAGCCATAAATGTTTGGTGAATAGCATAAGAATAAAAACTTCCCATTTTAAACTCAAGAAAGGAAAGGTGAATTGTTCTTTGACCATAAACAATTATCCTTTAAGTGGTTTTAAACTTTTCCCAATAAATCAATCCATTGTCAACAGTTTATTTTCTTGTCCTAAGAAGTGCTTTATCTTTTGACTGCATAGATTATAAACAACCATAAAACATAATATTCTTTAAAAATGTAGGGTTACATAAATGCTGCTGACTCTACTGAAAAAAAAGCCATATCATTTTTTAGAATTTATAGAGTTAATTTAAGATTTTGCAATCATATGGTAATTACACGAGACCTCAATCTTTCATAGAATTCATGCTTGACAATATATATTTCATATATTTATATATGCAGCTTGATTAAGGAATGCATACCATAAAATTCACCCTTTATATGTACACAGTTTGATGATTTTTAGTAAATTTATACATTTGTGCAATCATCAGCACAATCCAGTTCTAGAACACTTCTATAACCTTATGAGGTTTCACATGACCCTTTACAGTCATTCTCTGCTCTTACACTGAGCCCTAGACAGTCACTGATCTACTCTCTGTCTCTAGAATATTGCTTTTTCTAGGAAGCTAAATTTTTAGCATTTCCTTTGCCATTATAAACAGAATAATGGATCCCTACAATTTATAAACGTGCATCTCGGAGGAACAGCACACAGTTGTCCTCAATATCAACTGAGGGCAAACTAAGGAGAAATAGGTTTACCCAGGTGGCATTTTAGTTAAACATAAAAACAACTTCCTAACTCCTAGGGAAATATGTTAGAGCATTATATAAGGTAATTAAGAAACTTTCATGAACAAAAGTCAGTTATATTTCAAGGAAGGCTGAAAAATAATCATGTCTGAAATCAGAGTTCCCTTCAACTTTTTACATTCATTGTGTAATATCCAAGGTTTTTTGGGTTTTTCTGTGTGAAGAAGATCAGCCCTGAGCTAACATCCATGCCAATCCTCCTCTTTTTGCTGAGGAAGACTGGCTCTGAGCTAACATCTATTGCCAATCCTCCTCCTTTTTCTTTCCCCAAAGCCCCAGTAGATAGTTGCATGTCATAGTTGCACATCCTTCGAGTTGCTGTATGTGGGACACCGCCTCAGCATGGCTGGAGAAGCGGTGCACCGGTGCACGCCCAGGAAAACCTGAGCCATCAGTAGTGGAGTGCACGCACTTAACTGCTAAGCCATGGGGCCGACCCCCAAGGTCAATTTTTCATGCAGGTTTTGTAGCTGGAAATCTTGCCAGTTAAGAGAACAGCTATTATGCATCGTTGAATCCACAGGTGCTGTCACACAGAATCTTAGCACGATTCATCCCCAATTAATGAAGTAAGTGAATGAAATTAAATATGTTCATCTTTGATTATCCTAAAATATCTCCCACACTATTCCAATCACAGTGCCTGAAAATAGTTCCTTTAGAATAAAAAAATCTTTGAGCTTCAGGTAACTTAAAGATATGTTATCCGTTACTAGTCTATCCTCTTAAAACGGCAGCTAGATTATAGGTGTATGGACTAGCATATATATTCCTTCAGGTGGATAATCATCACATAAATACAAACGGTATCCACAGGAAATGTGAACTGTTCTTGTCATCTGATAAAATGCTTTAGTGAACATAGATTCAGAGAGAGAATGAGGGAAAAAAGTGCTGATTTCTTTTAGTGTCATCTTTAGAATTGCAGTCAATTACTGACATTTGTAAAATGAACTTGTTTAAAACGAGGATAATGACAGGGCTGACGTCCTTTTAGAGAGTTACTTGACTGATGACTTATTATTTCTGTTATTATAAATTTTGTAGCACCTAATTTATTTTAGTAGATTTTTTATCCTCTCTCTCTCTCTTTGTAAATTTTTCTTTCTTAAACAAAATGAGACTATTTCTAGAAGAGATGACAATTTACTGTGTAGCGAATGGGATGGTAAACTTTTCATCAAATAGCAATAGTCCAGGAGTCCATAGAAACACCTTCAGCAAATGTGAGACATTGGATGAAGACATTCGACTATGACTGAAGAGTCATCTTTCTTAAAGCTGACACATTCATGGTGATCTAGTGCCAAGACAAATGCAAACAGAACTATAGCCTGGAAATACTTAAACATATTATTTGAATTCTCAGAAGTATCATTTTTACTTAAAGTAAACATTGGCATGCAAAGCCAATAGTCTGAGTAATCCGGTCTTGAAGTGTAACTTTATTTGTCATGGGGATTTGCTCAGGGAAGAGAAGGGGAAAAAATAAACCCAACCCTTCTTCTTCTAGTGCAGAGAGAAAATAGTTGTTTCTGCAACACTGGAGACGTTATTTGAGGCCATGTAAGTGACACTGCCTCACGCTACTTTAACAATTCTCCACTAAAATTTGACTTAATTGTTTTTAGTAAAATGTTCCATTGGCACAGGCACCCAAGATGATTTTTGTTTCTTTATTAGCAGATAGTTACTAAGCTCTACCAGTGATAATCTCATGCTACAACCAAGTAGCTGGGTTAGAGTCACTCTGAACCCAAAGCAAGGAGCTCTCTTAATTCTCTGATGTATCTCCTCTCCTGAAGAAAGTAGAGTTGATGAGCAATTTATAATCCATGTGTCATCAACTCGGGACCCATGGTTTAAGAGTCTTATGGGCCCCTGTGTAATTGTAAATGAAGTTGTTTGGGAATGTGTGTATATCTCTACTGTTCTGAGGTGAAGTGTCCATAACTTTGATAAGATCCACAGAGAGATCTATGACCCAAAGTGGGTTATACAGGAAGCACTTGTATATTACACCTCTACCCTTGTTTTGATGGAGTCCTCCCCATCTCATGGCTCCCTATTGCTTATGAAACAAGTCAAGATCACTAATTGTACGTTTGACTATCTTTCAGCACTTATCTTCCCATCTCCAGGTTCTCTTCCACTCCCATTACACTTCTGGGCTGCCCCACTGGGATGAGAACAGCTGGACATCGAGGTTAGTTTTTCCATTAAAGATGTGCTATAAAGCCTTCCTGAAAATGCTATCTATCGATTTTTTTATGAACTGTATTCTTTTAGCAATTCCTCAAACTTACTTTGTTTTGAAATTTCTCAATATGGAACAATTGCTCTTAAATTTGCTACCTGGATATCTTTCCAACTCTCTAACTACTCCTCATCAGTCTCTTTTGTTGTTTTCTCCTCATCTCTCTAACCTTTAAACTTCAAAGTATCTCAGAGTTCAGTCCTTAGGCATCTTCTCTTTTCTATCTCTAGTTTTTCTCTACATATGTCATCTAGACTCATGCTTTTAAGTACCTTCTATGAAATGAACCTTAAAATTAGACTTCCAGCCCAGACCTCTACCCTAAACTTCACAATTAAAATCCGATTGCCTATGGATATCCTTCATCCCTTAGATCTCTAATGAGAACCTCAAACTTAATACTACTTCTCCCAGTATGTGGTAACTCTATTCTTCTAGTTACTCTGGCCAAACACTTTGGAGTCATTGTTGATGATTCTTTTTCTTTCATCCAGATCCAATTCATCAAAAAATCATGGTAGCTCTACCTTCAAAATACATCCCAAATCTGACACTTCTCCACCACCTCCACCACCAATAGCCTTGTTCAAACTTCTGTCATTTCTTGCCTGGATTGTTGCAGTAGTCTCCTAACTAGTCTCTCTGCTTCCAGTCCTGTCCTCTTCAGTTTAGTTTCAACAGAGCAGCCAAAGTGACCTAACTAAAATGTAAGTCACACCACTTTCCTCCTCTGTTTAATGCACCTCAGTGACTTCCCATCAGTCTCAATACAAAAGCCAAGGTCATTTGTAGACCTATAAGGCCCTGCAAGATTTGATCCTCCTCTGACTTCTCTGACCTCACCCCCTACTACTCTCAACTTCACTGACAATTTCAGCAATTTTGTAGATGATCAAAATGGGGTAAACCGTTTTTGTGCTTTTTAAATATGCCATCCTAAAAGCAGAATATGCTGGTATCAATTGTAAAGGTTTGATGACAGAATATACTTCCTGGCATTCAAGAATGCATTTGTTCACACTCTATTTAACAAGCGTTTCCATAACATGCACTTCCTCTTCCATAATGGTCAACTGCAGAGGTAGAGTTGGTAAGTGCCTCCAAAGTGGAAAGAATTCTGATGGTAGAACTCCTGGCAATGGCTCATTCTCGTCATGCATGTTACTGTTGGCATTTAGCTCTTAGGGGTAACCCAACCACACAGATCATGGACCTTTTGCGTAGATGGAGCTCACAAATTATAGGTGGAATAAAACAACACTCCTAGCTCCTATATCATATGGGCTCCATGAGTAGAGCAAGTCTTAGACAGCTTGGGATGCTATGACAAAAACACCATTGACTGGATGGTTTATAAACACCAGAAATTTATTTCTCACAGTTCTAGAGGCTGAAAGTCCAAGTTCAGAGTGCCAGCATGGTTGAGTTCTGGTGAGGACCCTCTTCTGGGTTGCAGACTGCCAACCTCTCATTGTATCATCACATGGTGGAGAGCAGAGAGAGGAAACAAGCTGTCTTGTCACCCTCATAAGGGCACTAATCCCATTCATGAGGGCCACACCCTTATGACATCACCTAATCCTAATTTTCTCCTAAAGGCGCCACCTTCTAAAACCATCATGTGGTGGGGAGTAGGGTTTCAACCTATGAATTTTGGGGGTAAACATTCAGTTTATAACAGAGTATCACAGTAGGGAGTACCTTCTGATATTGTGCAATAGTAATCTTGTCTGTTTTTTTTGTCACTAGCCAGCATTGAATTAAACATGGAGCATTTTTAGGATTCACTTTAGATAAGAGGTGTAATGATGTAGTAGGGGGAGAACTGTGCTTAGAGTCAGAAAATCTAGGTTGATACCAGCTGCCATTTACTGTGTGGTCTCAATAAGTTACCTTTCCTCTCTGAACTTCATCTTCCTCATCTATTCCTTGTTATAAAAATCAAAAGGGAAAATATACATAGTAATACTTTGTAAACCATAAATCATTGTACAAATGCTAAGTATAGTGAATCAATTTTATTACATGTTTTCTTAAAACAAAAGCCAAATAGTTTTAAGAATCCTGGTTACAGATCAGTTGAATTCTTAAACAATTATAATATGCTAGATGACATACTTTTGAATGCTTTCATTTCATGCACTTGCTCATGTCATCCACAAGAAGATACTATATTCCAGCCCCTGAACTACTGGCTTAGAAACAATTTTCAAACAGGAACACAGGTAAGTACAATATGTCTTGTTCCTGGTGAATCAAGTCTGACTCCTAATAACAAGTACTTTCCTTTTAATCTACTCACAAGTTATCTATTCAATAATTTATTATACGTTCTTTGCCTGAAACTGACATAAAGCTTACCAATTTTTCTTTTCTTCTTATAAAACTTTGCATTAGCCAATTTCTAGCTTTCTGGTACTTTTTTACATTGACCATTATTTCTTAAAGATCATTAAACATTATTCTGCAAATATATCTGCAAGTTTTAACAATACATTAAATTTTATTAAAAGGAAGGCATTTTTATTATTTGAGATTTTAATCTCGTATTAGTATAGGATAGGCTAACAGCTGTGACAATCTCTAAATCTCAGTGGCTTAACATAATCAACATTTATTTCTCACTTATCGCAAATTGCAATGGGAATGTGTAAGGTCAAGTGACTCTATTGGAGTCTTTCCCTCAGAAGACTTGGGGATCTAGCTCCTTCCATCCAGTGGCTCTTTTGTGCCCTTGAGACCTCAGAGGTTCTGTTGGATTCCTTGCCTCTGGCATGTGGTCAAGAGAACAAAGAGAAAGCAAACTGAGGATGGTGCCGGAGATTTTTGGAGCCCAGACTCAGAAAAAGGGCATACAGCAGTTTTACCACCTTGAATCGCCTAGAACTAGACGTGTGGCTGGGAAATGTTGTCTTTCTTTATGTCAGGAACAGAAATGAAATGGTCGTGCACACTTAGCATTGTCTCAGCCACAAATATCTTCCTTGTTAAAGTTTTCCTACCTCTTCAAATTAGATACCAGTCTTCTGATGAAGAAAAAAGTTAAATTGGAAATTGAATAGTTATACTTTCACAAACCTGTTACGATTCTTCGCTCAATCAAAATGTTTTGAAATAAGTCCATTGGGTTGGCATTTTCACATTTTTGAGTTTCAGTTTATTTTGGGTATTGCTCTTTCTGCTTCAATTCTTACAGAGTTTTGCCTTTGTATCAAAGAGTGAGTGTCCTTCTTATGTCTTTTGCATGTGTACTCTTGAAAACCAGATTCTCTGTGCAGACACAGGGTTCCTGTATATTTGTTTTAATCTTTGTTTTAATCTCTGTTACCACAGCGATTTTCAAGGTTGTGCTCAATTCCACATTTCAAACGACTGTTTTCTTGTGTTCAGAATCTAGTCTACAGTAGCAAATACAGTTGTCATTTTGCTTTACCCTCTGCAACATGTCCCTCCTGGTCCTGACAGGTTATACTGTCCCTTGGCTATAAGTCACATGACCGTTAGCTATAAATACACAATGCACACATACCATTTGTCACACCATCTATGTACCAGCAGTTCTCTCCTCATGTGTTGGATATTCAAGGTTCCCCATTCCCATGCAAGTCAGCATTACTATCCGTGATTCCTCATTGCTGGAAAGTTCCGCAGAAGGCCTTCTTCATCCTCCATGGGGATAGAAGCATGTCTCTTGAAAACCCATATGTCCTTTTATGTCTATGTCCCTGAGGGGTGCTCACAAGTCACTGGGACTTCAAAGTTACAGGCAGCCTTTGGGCAATGTAATTACGTAGAATGCATTTCATTGAGGTTGAAAAGTTTCCCCTATTAAGCAATACAGTATTACTCTCAATATGTATTTGTAAGCTAGTTTGAGGCCCTTTCCTTAGAGGAAAGTTATAAATAAAGAGACCTTTTTTCTGTAACCTTTTAAAAGCAAAACAACATTGGTTAAAAGTGTTGTATGCCCTAAAATAAAAAGTTGAGAGTAGTAGACTTTTAATGACTGACTTTAAATTGAGCTCTTACTCAGAAGTAGAGCAACAGTACTAAAGTTTCTGCCTCCTTTTGTTTTCCCAGGTGTTAGCAATCCCTCCCGGCTTAACTGGCTCTGTGTTTACTCCATCCTTTGGATCATTAATAATGACAGTAAATAAAACTCAACCGAGGAAACTAGTTCTTTTAATCTGACAGGTACTCAAAAAGCAGTCACGCCTCAAAATGAAGAAATATCTGCGTCCAGAACTCCCTAAATTTCCCATCTACTAGCTGAGCTATTTAGCAATAAAATTCATTTTTATTTAGATGCTTGGGAAGAGCCTTGGCAAAGAAGTCCAAGGTCCCTAGTGCCCTGCAGCCCTGGGCACTGTCTATTGGTGCCACCCACCCTTGCTCTGCTGGTGTCTGCACCACCAGTGGAACTTACCTGAAAAGATGGCACGGAAATGGTTTTCCTGTTTGTGCTTGGTGTTAGATGTGAACTCATTTCACCTTTACTTTGGTTAACATCTGTTTAACACAAGACATATATTTTAGGAAAAATTAGATGATTAAAAGAAAGAAATCACTCATTTTCCCACTATCCAGAGAAAACTAAGGCTATCAATTCAATATGAATTGTAATAAAATTTTTCTGCACGTATTATTCCAAATACATTTTACGAACACGTAATTTACTTATCCAAATGGGAATAGTCTATATTTATTTTTCCAATTTTTATTAAGAAATAAAAAAGTGGGGGCCGGCCCCTTAGTGTATGGTTAATTTTGGTGTGCTCCACTTTGGTGGCCTGGGTTCGAGGGTTTGGTTCCCAGGCGTGGACCTATACCACTCATCAGCCATGCTGTGGCGGCGACCACATACAAAATCGAGGAAGATTGGCATAGATGTTAGCTGAGGGCTAATCTTCCTCAAAAAAAAAAAAAGAAAAAGAAAAGAAATAAAAAACTGTAGATTACAATTGTCAAATAAACATCAATTGCTACGTTAAGAAATAGAACATCATCAATACCATTGAATCAACATGTGTACCTCTTTCTGCTGCCATCGCCCCCGATGTCAAGGAATTTGGCATTTCTTTTTTCCTTGTTGTATTGTTTCATTTATGGTTTTACTAAATATATATGAGTATCTACATAATATATTAGTTTGCTTTTGTTTGTATTTAAACTTCATAAAGATGACACTATGGACTGAATTGTGTCCCCTCAAATTCATATGTTGAAGCCATACCCCGCAATGTGACTGTGTCTGGGGGTAGAGTCTTTAGGAGGTAATTAAGATTAAATGAGGTCATAAAGTTAGGGCCTTCATACTGCAGCCTTATAAGAAGAAGAAGAGAGAAATCTCTCTCTGCCATGTGAGGATACAGCCAGAAGGCAGCAGTCTACAAGCCAGGAAGAGTCCTTGCCAGGAACTGATTCAGCTGGCACCTTGATCTTGGACTTCTCAACCTCCAAAATTGTGAGAAAATAAAGTTCTGTTGTTTAAGCCACTTGGTCTATGGTATTTTGTTACGGCAGCCTGAGCAGACTAAGACAAATGATATGACTTTTTAGTGTTATTTGTAGGTTACTTCCTCACTCAACACCATGGTTGTAATGTCATGCATGGATCCTGTAGCTGTGGCTCAGTATTGACATCTATACAGTATTCTATTGCTTGACTATATCACAATTTATTTTTTCATTCTTATGTTGATGTATTTAGGTTGTTTGCAGTTTTCTGCTATTGTAAACATTTTATAAATCTTCCCATTCATGAACATCTTTACCAACACTTGGTATCATTAAACTTAGGTTTTGGTAATCTACTTGGAGTGAAATGGTATCTCATTGTCATCTTTATTTACATTTTTCAGGTTACTAAGAGACTGTGAATCTTTACATCTGTTTATTGGTCACTTACATTGCTTTTTCTGGAAGTATCTATTTATGTATTTTGCTATTTTTCTACTAATTTTTTTGTTTATTTCTTACACTTTCTGGTTATTTGTTAGTATTATGTGATCAAAATATTTTCTGCCAGTTTGTGGCTTCTCTTTTTTTACTCTTTATGTGATATCTTTGAAAAAAAGATTTAAAATTTTATAGAGTTAAATTTATCAATATATCCTTTGCAGTTTCTAATTTTGTACTATATTTAAAAAAATATTCCCTATGTAGAAAATACAGAGATATTTTATGGTGTCAGGTAGAGAATACATTTCTTCCTCCACCCACCAATGGCAAGTTGTCTTTCCCAAAACCATATGCTAGGCAGTTCATCCTTTCCCAACTAATCTGTAATGCCATCTCTGCCTCATAGCCGATCTATCTGTCTGTCTATCTACACATCTACTTATCTATCTATCTATCTATCTATCTATCTATCTTTCTGTATTCTATGTTGTTTCAGCAGCCTAATTTTCTATCTCTTTCTTGAAAGGACTCTCTTTAAAATAATGTAAATAATAAACATTGACATTTAGTAGCACAAATCTCTCTTCTTCTTCAGATATCTCAGCTATTTTCGGTTCTTTGCTGTTCCATCTGTATTTTAGAATTAGTTTGTCAAGCCCCGAGGGAAAAATGTGTTGGAATTTTTATTGGGATTGCATTGAAGTTATGGATCAATTTGGAAGAGGACTGATCTATTGATAAGATTGAATATTCCTTTCCATATACATGGTGGCTCTACGTAGATAGAGTTTTATAATCTAATTTTTATTTATCACTATATCTCAGACATCAGGACATGTTTTCGTTATTTCCATTTTTCAATATTAAAAAAAATTGTAATAAAAGCATTGTATTTGTCTTTGGTTATTTCCCTTAATTAAACCCCTAAAAGTAGGATTCCTAAATGAAAGTTTTTGAATATAAAAATATTTCAAAATTGTGACCAGGAAGTAAGTGTTTAATAAAATTGATCTTACACCTTTCACCAGTAGTGTATGAGTATGTTTCCTTAAATCCTAACAATAGGTTATTATTTTAATCAATACTCATTTGAAAGAAAAAAAATGTATCTTGTTTTTGTTTTAATTTTAATTCATTTGGTTGTTTATGAAGACAAAAATTTTATAAGTATTCTCCATTTATGGCTTTTTTTTCCTGCTATATCTATTTACATTATTTGCCCAGTTTTTCATTGGGTTGTCTTTTTCATATTGATTTATAATACCTCTTTATATATTAAGCATTTGCTTACTTATCTGACATATATGAGTACGTAAAAATTAAGAATGTTTGTATCACAAAAGACATCATAAAGTCAGAGAGATATAGTTTTAGAAAAAAGATTTGCAAAGCAAAGGGTATATAGAGTTATGACTTATATATTATAAAGAGCATTTATAAATAGACCTAAGAAAAAGACAACCCTATAAAGATATGAACATAAATCCATGAGAATAAATCTATATGTACCAAAAATTATGAAAAGAGGCTCAAGCCCACAATTAATCAGATAAATGGAAATGAATGTAACTCACATTATGTACCAAATTGTTTAGAAAAAAATAGAGAACACTGAATAGCATGTGGATAAAAATTGCATGCTCATGAGCAAATAATGCAAATGGAAGTGGCTACAGTCATTTCGAGGGAAATTCAGCAAGATCTATTACATTTTTAAAAGTTAACAAATATGTTTGCTGTGGGTTGAATTATGTCTCCCAAAAAGATACAGCGAAGTCCTAACTAACCCCTAGGACCTGTGAATTGGATCTTATTTGGAAATAGGAGCTTTGTAGATGCAATTAAGATGTAAATTAAGATGAGATCAACTAGAGTAGAGTTGGTCTTTAATCCTGTATGACTGGTGTCTTTATAAGAGAATAGAAGAGGCACAGAGACATACACAAAGGAGAACCCCTCGTGAGGACGGAGGCAGAGAAGGAAGTGCTGCAACGGTAAGCGAAAGAACACCAAAGTTTGACAGCCACCTCCAAAAGGTAGGAAGAGGCAAAGAAGGACGCTACCCGGAGCCTCAGTGGGAGCATGGCTTTGATGACGCCTTGATTTCGGACTTCTAGCCTCCAGAACTGTGAGAGACTAAATTTCTCGTCTGTGATACTTTGTTACAGCAGCCCTAGGAGACAGTAAGTGGTATTTGACATAGAAATTCCCCTATGGAATCTCTCCCATAAAAAAAAAAAAAGAATTGCAAGCATTTAATTATATATATACAAGGATGTTTATGGCAACCTTGATAGTAACAGTGAAATGAGCAAATAAGTGAATAAAAATGAAATAATCTATCAAGAGGAATAAATTACAATGAATATATATCCTGAAATATCATCCAGTTGTTTAAAGTAGAATCAACCAAAGCGATATAAGTTGGGTTAGGATTTGTACAATGAATTTTAGTGAGAAGCCAAGATGCAAAAAATCATGTATACTCTGACACTGTTTTTAAAAAATAAAGAAAAAGAGCCCTACACGTGTACATGTGTGCGTGCTTCTTTCCCAGAGCTACTGCCTGACAAGTGGTAGCATTTCCAGTCCTACTATGTGACTTTGAAGCTACACCAGTTCCCAACCCAGGAAAAGGCCCCTTGGATCACGGTCATTCTCCCTTGTCAGGGAGCAGTAAAAGGCTCCATGGTGGCAGGATTTTGTTTGGCTCTGGCTTTTCTTAAACTTCCAGCCAGACAAAGCAGTCTTGAAGGATGCCGTCTGGGGTAGGAAAACAAGCTCTAAGTAGAAAGATCCCTCTCTTTTCTGGGCCCAAACCCAAGGGCAGCCTTCATTCTTCCATAATAAAGGATGTTAACAGGGTCTGCAAAAATATCTCCATTTATTTCTCCCTACAAGAACCACTTTCTGAGCGTGCTAGCTTTCTGCTTGCACATCATAAATGGTCAACAAATATTTATTGAAGTAAGTAATATAACTTAATCTATACAAAGTGTAGCAGACATTCCTTAAAAATCTCTGGCATGTGGATGAATTTATTCTGCATGCACACAATAAATACTCAATAAATATTTATTCAATAAATAAAGAAGAAAGGAATCTCACTTTATCTATACAAACTATAAGAGATATTGCTTAAAAATCTGTGGTAGGTGGATGCCTCACATAGTTTCAACGTTAATGGAGATGTTGCCAATTTTTCTTCTCTCTTTTTGTCATTTCTTTCCACTTTTGTGAGAGGGAAAGTGAATGCCTGCCTAAACATCATCATCTTTCATCAAAATATCTCATCTTCACTATACTGAACTCCTTAAGAATGACATGTACTTAATCTGAAAATGTGACACAGTCTTACTTGTTTTACTTATTTTTGCATTTCGATGTGTTTCCTACATTAACGTAAGTGGTGCTTCCTAACCTCGATACTTCCCAAACACAAATTGCATCCTGAAGTTATAGAACTATTTCCTAAAGTTGTTTTATAGTAGTACCAGAAATTATTTTCTAATGCCCTCCAGGCCACAACTTCATAAAGGGCTAATTTGGGCTCATAAACAGATACCTTCCCAACACCACCCTCCAAAGGTGACATCCATTAGAACCTCTTTGAACATCCAGCATTTCATCTCATTGAGCAGCAGAGAGAAGAGCTGGGCTGCTGATCTGTTGACTTTAGCTAGAAAATAATCTTAACCCATATTTTTTAAGGAAATTTTAATTGTATTCAATTTGGTGATAGGTGAAAATCTGAAGTTAGAGTTGTCTGTGACCGCAAATGCAGTTGCATCCTCTATGTTGTTCTATAATTGTTATATAATCTTATATCATTATTTTCCAGATTGCTGAGCCTCCTTGCAGATCTTCTAGGGGTGGGACAAAGGGATCTTTACTTTTAACAATCTCCTTTGGGTCTTATGCACACTGAAGTTTTAGGACCATTACCAGACACTGCATAAAACCCAGAATTGAAGATATAATATTTCCTAAATAAATACTTGAGTAAAAAAAAATGTCTAGGCAGCCCTACTTCTTAATTTACATTTATGATAGTGGACACATGATTAAAAACAAATTTGGGGATTGGGGAAATAATTTCTTAAATATTTGTTTATTATTATGAGTTTGTTTTCCTGTAATCCAAATTTTACAGGTGAATGTATGCTTCTTCTAAGTTTAATCATCTATTTTGGAAGGAAACATGAAATGGGAAATGTAATCAGAATATGATTTTAACTTCAGCAGAACCACAGAAAGTAAAGAATTTCAGACCATATAATAGCCTTTATCAAACATTATCTGAATTATACTTCTTTTGCATTTTCTGTTGAATTATATCTTCTTTCTGAGTCCTTTGTTTTTTCTTTCTAGCAGCCTTCAAAACTTACTTGGTGACAATTCTTATTTTACCAAAACTTTGATTTTTATTTTTTGCTGGGAAAGATTCACCCTGAGGTAACATCCATTGCCAATCTTCCTTTCTCTCTTTTTTCCTCCCCAAAGCCCTAGAACGTAGTTACATATTCTAGTTGTAAGTTCGCCTAGTTCTTCTACATGAGCCACCACCACAGCAAGGCTACTGACAGGCGAGTGGTGTGGTTCCTCGCCTGGGAAATGAACCTGGGCCACTGAAGCAGAGCACGCCGAACTTTAACTACTAGGCCATCAGGGCTGGCTCCCAAAACCTTGATTTTGTAATGCTGTTATAATTCTAGAGAAATTAAATTGTAAATATAAAGACCTAAAGTACAATTAATATATCTCTTATATAAATTAGGCATAAAGAGAGCATCATAGGCAGGTTCCAGATATACTCTGATATGTTTGGAATATCCAAAGCAAAGACAATATATATGTATTGTCTTTAATTAATGTGTATGTCTGTGTGTGTACACTTCTGTGGGAAGCAAATAGAGCTATTAAGCTCAGAAGATCAAACATATTACAACATTTCAGAATATTAATCAAAATAGAAGAAAATCATTATAATCTATTCAGCATCAAAGTATGTACTGTGTCCCATTGCTTAGTGGGAGAAATTGAAAAGTAAATTTATGTTTTAAAAATACAGTGTGGTAAGTGCTTCAGTGGAGATTATCAATCAGAAGAAGAGAAAGGGATGGCAGGGGCACCAATAAAACCAAAATTCATACATCTAAACTCATGTCAAGACTAACATCGATCACTGAATCCATGAGAGTGGCAACAGTGGGTAAGACTGTGTAAGTCGATCAGGGGTGATCCAGGTCAAGCAAATCTGCTAACTGCAAGTTATGTTTTCCTAGTTTTGAACATTTAAAAAAACATTCCCAGTAACAAATCAGCTGCCCATCTGTTCAACCAAACTATATAGAGTAGAGTGTGAATAGGTCAGAAAATGTCCAGTGGGACCTCTGAGTGGGTTAAAGAAAACTGGTAGAAACTATTTTGTCCCCTGAAGGTAGTTTTTGTCGTGCTTCCCAGTAATTGAAATTTTCTATGGTTGTTAAAGAATCGTTAAAAATCCATTTCTTCATCAATTAGAATCTTGCTGCCAGACTGTATGACATTTTGTGAACCAGCTTTAATTTGTTATACATTGTTCCCAGAAGGTGAGATGAGATTACAGGGACTTGTGTGTTAGTTGAGAGATGTATTTTACACTTGGTCCCTTTCTAGTAATTCAAATATAACGGCATGATCTTGATTAGTTAATCTTTCTGCATCAGCATTTTCAGATGCTACTTCATGAAATTTTCACTACAATTAAAAATGCAATTAAAATGGATTATCTAAATCAAAGTCAATCTTTAATTACTGCATACTATCTAGATCGTTATTTCGAGATAGAACAGATAAAATTCTAACAATTGTGGTGCTAATGCCTTCATTACTAAAAACATAATAATACCAGTCTTTTGAGGCTCATCTCATTTCCTATCAGTTCGTTTTTTAGGTTGTCATCAAGAAGCTTGCTCCCTTTAACAACCATGCCTACTTAGTCCTGAGCAGGTCTTTATATGCTTCTCCTAAGAAAAATTAAATTATACAAAGTTCATCTCATTAATCCAAATCCTTTCATGTAAAAGGAATGAGTGCCTCAATATGAACTTGTCTTAGTTCTTTTTGACTTTTACCTTTTTCCTCCATTGTTACCTATTGCAAAAACAATTTAAAAATTTTTGAAAGAGAAAGGAAATGCTTGGTAATTCTACTCATCATCACATCCAGTCTTTACTTTTCAAGTTTTGTGTTGTTTTCTAAACCATGTCAATTTGCATGCATCAATTCACACACACAGTTTGCCTTCTAATTTTTTCAGTAGTGTTAGTATTGGATAGTGAAGTGAAAACTCATGGACTTGAAAATCAATTGGCCCAAGTTTCAATGTTCAATACCATGTATTTGTTATGTAATAGTGGAAAAGTTCTCTAAGCTATGTGAGGCCTTACTTCCTCATCTATAATAGGAGGAAGACAAAAGTACATACCTTGAGGCATTGTTTATAAAACTAAGAAATGATTTATATAAAGTTCCTGTTGCATATAAGCTACTTATTAAAGAGTGGCTATTTTTGTTATATTATAAACATTTTCCATGTTACTACACAAACTTTATGACTATTAAGATAACATCTTAACCTAGGAGCCGATAAATATTGTACAATCAAAAGATCTTAATTGGTGGCCTCTGAGATTGAATATGTTGGTGTTTTTCCAATCTCTCAACATTTGCATATATAATAGTGTTTACCTGCTATTTTAAAGCGTCTAACCAATAACTGATGTTCAGTACATGTAATCTTGAAATGTCTTTATGAAACACCTAACAGGATACAGCATTACATCAATCTTTTTATAAAGTCAGTTAAACCAAAATAGCCTTTATCTTCTAACAATTTAAACATTGACCAGACTGAGTTATTAAGAGATCAAAATAAAGTCAACAAATTGGTTACATAGTATTATTGCATTTAATAAAAGAAGCAAATGGTTTAAGGAGCAGAGAAATCATTTCTAGGCCTGCATATCAGTGGAAACCCTAACTCTCCCGTGACAGAGGGAAGGCTTACTTAGCATTATGGAAATTCTGAAATATCTTGTTACATTGAAGGCAGGAAAATATAGTAACCTATGGGTGACATAACTTGAGTAAAAAACTAAATGAAAAAATATAAACTACCATAAAGACTATTGAGGGAATTGGTCTAGTTTTGTGCGGTGCTGTGGATGACTTGGCAATCAAAGGTGAGGATATTGATGTGCCAAAGACCATGCTAGATGGCGAGAGGAAAGCATTGACAGGGAAGCTAAAAACAATGATTAGGAAATATCAGTGCTAAAATTATCCAGTCTACCAAACAGTATCCTTGATTGTTCCAAGTATATGATGCCAGTGAACTTATGGCTGGTTTTCTCTAGGTTGAGTGGAGTTGAGTATTTATCTTCTTCACATTGCAATTCTCTATAGATAGCTTTGGCTTGAGTTAAAGAAATAAGTTTATCATCATTGTTCCTTTTATTGTGGAAGAAAAATAGATTCTCCAAGGATTACTGCATTTTTCCTCATGACGAATCTTAAAAAAAAACAAACAGCTCTTTCAAAATGTCTTACAGATTGACATTTTATTTCTCATACTTTCCTTGGAGATTAAATATTATAAAAATCCAATAGGCAGATATATTTTATAATGTAGTCAAATGCTGTATAAATACCAAGTTCAATGTCGGGTCTTTTGAGTTCACAGAGGAAGTCCAGAAGCAATGTTCTTCTGCTAGAAAGAACAGCAAATAATCAATAAGACAATACAAAACTACTGGGCCTCTGAGTACGTGAGTAACGTGATATCTAAAAATAAAGACTACTTTTAAAATTTCAGTAACATTCATGAAGAAAGATCTTACAAAATAATTCCTTTTAGTTTCAATCAATTTGAAAAAAAGACATTTTATAAATGAGAAAAATGCATGAATAGTAGTCAATGCATTCATTTCTGATCTCTAATTTAATTTTAGGGATAATTAATGCAAAAATAATAATGTACTGTTCATGTAATAGAGAACTTACCATTGATTTTTAAAATAAAAACCAAAATGCGTAATTTTTGGAATTACCCAAATGTTCATCATTTTTTTTTCCGGTTAGCTTTAATAGTCTGATTTTATTTTATTCTGTAGCCTACCATATCTTAGGTCAATCTTTCTGGAAGAATCTTCTTTGATATAATTTTTCTTTCTAGATAGGAATATTTTTTCACTAACAAGGTTTTATTTGCAAAAGTTTACATAGTCAAACACTTTCAATAAATAGTTTCATTAAGATTAGCATGCTTTGGGGGCCGGCCCAGTGCTGTAGTGGTTAAGTTCTCTTGCTCCATTTTGGCGGCCTGGGGTTCACGGGTTTGGATGACGAGTGCGGACCTATGCACCACTTATCAAGCCATGCTGCGGCAGGCACCCCACGTATAAAGTAGAGGAAGATGGGCACAGATGTTAGCCCAGGGCCAATCTTCCTCAGGAAAAAGAGGAGGATTGGCAGCAGATGTTAGCTCAGGCCTAATCTTCCTCACAAAAAAAAGAAAGGAAAAATTAGCATGCTTTTTAACCAGGACTTCTTGGAGACTTCAATAGACTAAGAGGACCTGTAAATCCTCCCCAAACCTGTTGCTTTATTATACTTTATTAGCATTAACTGACATAGAACAGCCAATGTAAAAACAAAAAATGCCTCAAAATGAATTCTTAATTTATGTATAGCTTTCCACTTAGAATGCTTAAGCTATAAGCATGATGATTTATAAACATAAATCCAATTACGTGACCAAGTCCTTCATAACCCGTGCTCTATATTTGCTTCTGCTCAATGGGCATCTCTAATTTCCCAAATTGGTTCAATTCAGTGATTCTCCTTACCTGTTTTGATGATCACATTTAGGTCTTCTCACAAAGACAAAAGGAACTTTTGTTTATTTGTTTGCTTGCTTGTTTTAAGGGAGTCAGAACTTTACATAACAAGGTATAAATGTAGTTGAATCTTGAGGGGCCTCCTGTGATTTTCATTATGCACATCACTGCTCACCTGACCAGGCACATGTTTGTTCAGGATTAGGGTCAGGTGATGCCCAACATTCCACAGCAAACTAAAACAAGCCAAGACTTACCATGAACACAACTGTTTTTTTAAAATGTAGTCAATGTTTTCTCCCTAATTAAGCTAAAAAAAGAGCAGAGTTTTTCTAAAGCAATTATTACTAGGAAACTAATTTTTTTAGTTAAAAAATTATAGAATAAAATTAAATATATTTAAAAAGTAAAGGCTATCTCTTAAGATCAGCATAGCCTGGTTTGGCCTGGGTAGTTACAGACTTACAAAATACTCTGCACCACTGCCTCCACCGTTTAAAGCTTCAATTCTGACTGGCACTAGCTATAGATATTAAATTTCTAAGCTAATATTTTTAGATGATGATGCTGGGTGGGCCCTTCTAAGGAGATGCTAAGTCTTTTCCAGAACTTGTTTTTAATGGTCTTTCAGCTTGTGTTGCACATATTTCCTTCTAGCTTTAGGTTATTTCCTGACACCTACCCTGCAATTGCTGAGACCATTTTAAGCCTCGTTAAAAAATTTACACCCAAGCAAGAAGAAATCATGTCATTGTCTGGCCCTTAACATACCACCCCACTTGATTTTAGAATGTTCTCCCTGACTTTGCTATTGCTCCAATCATCTCTATTCCTCTCTTTAACACCAGGTTCCAGGAAGGCTGAACTTCATTTCTGATCAATTCCTTCTTAACCCGTTTCATTTGCCACGAGAATATTGATTTATTGGGGAAAAATTAAGCCGAATTCATCCCTTATACTATGACAATAATAGAAACTGAACTCCATATTCACCTTGATATTTTATGACTCTGTTCCCAGCAGAAACTTCTTCTATAATGGACTTCCCCTTAAATAGGGTGACCATAAAATTTATTGTCCAATGGGAGGACTTTGAGAATGAGAGGAAGTGCTAGTGATAATTATGCCTGGACAACAGCCATAAACCAGGACTATGCCAGACATACTGGGACATATCATCCCCCTAATTTAAATACTTGAATACTGCACAGCAAAGTCATAGTCATTGTCAAGGAATGAAAAGCCGTGAACACTCAATATAAATTCATGTTTCAAATAAATATACATAGTTAACTCAGAGGAAATTTAAGTAGGAACAGATTGTGTTTACCTTACTCTCGCATTTCTCCCTAACTTGGCTTTGCTCTTGCACCTCCTTACTCATGCTTCATTTTCATCACACCGGTGTAGCTGTCCAGTTGAGAATATGCTCACGCACTCATATTAGAAGTTGTGTAACTGAATAGAATGCGTGCATGTTTTTCAAAATTCCAAACGTGATCTAGGGAGCAGGCCTATTGGTGAGTTTTTAGGGGACATGGCAGTTTTATTACAACTCGTATATTTACTCATGTCTTTGACAGATACCTAAGACTGGTTGTATCTGGATTAGTAGTAGATTGTCTCCTCATCATTTGGGAGTAGTTGCTTGAGAACTAAGCTTACCATAAGTTAAGAGCATTACCAACCTCTTCAGTTTCACTACTATTACCCACATAGAGAAAATAAGACAACCTACACTCAGATGCTCTATTTTACTAGCAGAAATAAGGTCTTTCATTTGCTTCCCCAACAGCCCTCCATACATCACAGCTCATCACCATATCAGCAGTTCTTCTATTTTAAATGTGGTGTGCCTGTGGCTACATGATGCATATTGCATCTAGATTGAATCTAGTAAGAAAAATTTTAATCCTCTTGTAGGTATCTTTCCAATAACAAAAACTTTTGTTTCAAATTTTCTGTATCTCCGTGAAAGATTTTTTTTTTTGCTACAGTCGTGAAATATGAAGTCCAATATGTCAGATGAGATGGATCTTTGGCAAAGATAAAAACCACAAAGTTATATGCCTAAATAAATGAACTCGAGAGAGGGAGAATGTGTGAATGAGCATGTGGTTGTACCAAGCATAAATTCACCCCGACTGATGTACTTGATTCTAAAAATCTGAACGTAGTGCAACAGAGTAACTAGAACAATTTGTCATTCTGCTCAAGTATGACATCTGTCCAATATTGCTGTTTTTTTTTTTTTAATCTCATAGATTGGGGGTGAGTGTGAAGTTGCTCTCATTCAGTTACTATGCTGAATTCAATTTTCAGACTTATGTTAATGATTAGAAAATTTAAAAAAAACACTTATAATACAATAATCACATAATATTCCCCTCCATCCCAATTTTTAACTGAATTGGTTGGCACTATTCAGATCAAGGCCAGCTTCAATTTTGGGATTAGTAGAATGTATCCACAGCGCACTGACTATCAGCTCCATTTTTAAAACAAGACAAACACTCTCCTTGCCTTATTTTCTGTCTATATAGGCTTTGTCTTTTTTAAAGACATTAATGTTTTCACATGCCCACATAGAACCTTTAATGAAAAATCTTTTTTCTCAGCATCACTGTTTTTTAAGCAAAATACAAAGTCTCTTAAAACTCTTGTTCTGTTACATATAATTTATTTGCTTACACATTGCCTGAAATCAAGAGTATATGAACTTGTCAGTTTCCTCTTTTTGAAATCCTGGGTATAAAATCTGTGTATGAGAAGGAAAGAGGAAATGCAAAATTATGGTTGTGCCTTTAAGAGGACAGAAAATGAAATGCGAGAATTCCGAAAGAAATCTATCATCCCACATTAAGCCCTAAGTAAAATTGAACCTCTCTATAATCTAGTTGTACTCATAAAAAGTGATATATAAATTGAATTTTTAGAAAAACAATGATTTATTCTCTAAGAAAAATTAGTTTTTTAAAGGCTCATCAAATGAATAGCTTTGTAAAACAAATACCCCTTACTTTATCGGTTTTATGTAATGTTTTACAATTTGAGTTGGCTTATGTGAAATATATCTAGATTCTGCCTCCTCTTCTCTGCTTTATCTACACTTCTTTCTAGGGAGTCTCACCAAGTCCCATGGCTTTAAATAGCATCATCCTGCTACTGATGCCCAGAATTATATCTCCCTGAATTCTACCCTGATCAACAGCATTTGTCTGTAACTATCCACGTGGAAACGCCTAACAGGCTTCACAGACCTGACATGCTAAAATGGAGTTTCCCATACCATTAATAGGGTAACACTGTCCCTCTGGTTAGTCAAGTAAAACCTAGGAGATAATCTTGATTTCTCTTTTTGTCTCTTACTTACCCCTCTACCCCAATCCTTTCATGCACTTTTGAGTTTACCTGTAAAATGTATCCTGAAAGCAAGTTTCCCCTCCATCTATTCTAAATCTAGTGGGAATCACTATTGTCATCCCTCTTGGACCAGTACAAGAGCTTCCTGGCTGGTCTGCCTAATGTTCCCATTATTTTCCTACTGTCTATTCTTCACTTAGCATCAAAAGTATGCTTATTGAAATACAGAAAAATCATCTTGCCCTCAGTTTCAAATGGGAGGGAAAAGACCTACTTGTGATAAAATCCAGCCAATAAAGAGGAAAATAGAGACGCTATGTTAAAACTTCGGTGATGACTACTAAATCTGTCTAAATGTCCGTTGACATTACAGGCATACCTCATTTTACTGTGCTTCTCTTGATTGTACTGTGCAGATACTGCGTTTTTTACAAAACTCTCCACTAGCAAAAATATTATGACTCATGAAGCCTCGGATGATGGTCACCATTTTTTATCAGTAAAGTATTTTTCAATCATGGTATGTACTTGTTTTCTTAGATATAATGCTATTGCACGCTTAAGAGACTACAGTATAATGTAAACATAACTTTTATATGTACTGGGAAACCAGAAAACTTGTGTGACTTGCTTTATTGCTATACTCGCTTTATTGTGGTGGTCTAGAATCCAATCTGCAATGTCTCTGAAGTATGCCTAGAGAACAGAGTGTAATTGCTATCATCTTGACTAAATGTACGTGTGGTAGATACAGACATGGGTAAAGAGTTGAGATAGAGATATCTGAATAATATTGCTACAGATGGGAAAAGAAAACCAGAGAAAATTATTTTATTCATCTTTCATAGCAAGGTTTTATTTGACACTATCCAATCATCATACACCATTTCTCACAAAAGGAAATTTGGAGAAGTGGCAAATTCCAGGACAGGGAGAAGAAAATTGTAAGATGATTCTAAAACATTTTGTTGTGCCAAAAAATAAGGAATTGCTCAAAGAATGAATTCTCAGCAAAAGGACACAGAAGTCAAAATGAAAGGACTCCTATTGGCCAAATCTAGGAAATTTGAGTATAAAAATGAAAATAGGAAAACAGGTTGTAACCTGTTGAGTAAAATAAGAACATGTGAGCCCAAACTGATAAGTAAACAAACACACATACACATATACATATGTATATACATACATACACCAAATAAGGAGACAAGAAAGTTCTTTTCTACAATAGAATGTCAGCTAATAAATGTAGAAGAACTAAGAAAGAAAGAAGGAAGGAAGCGAAGACTCTGCTTTGATTTATTTATAGTGTCATAATTTTACCAATTTGAGTAAAGTGAGGAAAATTTACCTCCCTTTACGTCCTTTTACCTTACACTAGTTTGATATAATTGTCTTACATATTTTCTCTACACTAATTTAGAATCATATCAGTGTTATAACTTTTGCTTCAAATGTCAAACATAACTTAAAAAACTCAAGAAGAGAAGAAAAGTTTGTTGTATTTATCCATAGTTTTGTTTCTGGTGTTCTTTCTTCCTCCTTGATGTCCTAAGTTTTCTTCTTTTACTGTTTTCTTTCTGTTTAGAGAATCTGCTTTAGCCATTCTAAGGTAAGTTTCTGGTGACATACTCTCTTACTTTTCCTTCTTTTGAAAAAGTCTTGATTTCCCATTCTTTCCTGAAGAATATTTTCCCTGGATATAGGATTCTGACTTGACACTTCTTTTCTTTCAATACTCAAAAAATGTTGTGTCACTTCCTTCTGTTCTCTGGTTTCTCATCAGAAATCCACTATCGTTTGAATTGTTTTTCCTGTATCGATAAGCTGTTGTTTCTTTCTTGCTGCTTTCGAGATATTTTCTTTGTAGTTTTAAAAATTTCAACTGTGATGTTTCTTGTGGTAGATTTGTTTGAGTTTATCTTGTTTGGGGTTTGTTCAACTTCTTCTTGAGTCTGTGATCTTATATCTTTTGCCAAATTTGAGAAGTTCTCAAAGCCATTATTTATTATTATTATTTCAAAGCCATTATTCTTTAACTATCATTTTATCCTTGCCCTTTATCCTCTCCTTCCAGGACTTCACAAGTGGTAGATCTTTTGTTATAGTCCCACAATTCCTTATGACTTTCTCAATTTTTTTTCAGTCTATTTTCTCTTTATTGTTCATATTGGGTAAGTTCTCTTTGTTTTGGCTTCTAATTCACTCATTCTTTCCTCCGGCCCCTTCCATTCTGCTGTTGAGCCCATATTGAGTTTTTTATTTCAAGTATTATATTTTACAAAATTTCTCTTTCATTCCTTATAATTTCAATTCATTGCTGAGACTTTCTATTTCTTCGCTGAGATGTTATCTCTTTTCATTTGTTTCAAATGTGTTTGTAATTGCTCGTTGAAGAATTTTTATGATTGCTGCTTTAACATCTTTTGCGGGCAATTCTAACATTTCTGTCACCTTGATGTTGGCATCTATTGATTGTATTCATTGACGCCATTGGAAATCTTCTTAGTTCTTGGCATGATGAGTAATTTTTGATTGAAATCAGAGGATTTTGTGTATTATGTTATGTGACTCTGGATTTTATTTAAACTTTGTGTTTCTGCTGGCTTCCTTTGACATCACTCCATCTGGGTAATAGAGGAACACTGCCTAATTACTACCAGCTGTGGGTATAAGAACAGATCCCCACTCACCTGTGTTGGCACTTCATTACTGCTGGGCAGAGCAGGAATTCCTTTCCCCATTAGGCCTCCACTGCCACCTCTCTGGCTGGTAGAACTGCCTTGTTACTGCTCCCTACATGGTCTCCACTGGCTCAAGGTGGGGGATCATTATCACCTGGTAGTAATGAAAGACCCAGCTCCCTACTTGTCATTCTCTGACCAGACTCCAGCAGAGGACTTGGGGCAACTCATTACAGTCAGGCTAGGATGGATTGCTTGCCTTTGTTAGTGTGGTGGGGGTGGGGTCACAAGTATTTTTCCTACGGTGTTTGCCTGGAGTAGAGCAATTATTGTCTAGAAGTTTTCTCTCTTGCTAGGCTGCCTCTTTCCTGGTCCTTTGAATATAGAGAGACTTTTTTTGGAGCTTTTTTGTCTGTATCTGTTGCTGAGTTTCTGGCTTCTTCAGTTTTTTGTTGAGGCAAAAGAAAACTCAGGGAACTCATCATTATGTTGTTCGTTGGCTCTCAAGTCCTTAGCCAATCATCCTTGTTTTCTCTACCTTTCAGAGTATTCTTATGTTTCCTTTATGTATAATGTGCAGAGTTTTTAGTTTTACTTAGTGGGAAGAATAGGGAAAATTATACCTACTCCACATTCCTGGAAACAGAAGACAACACATTTTTTTAAAACTATGAATATATAAAAATCCATTTACCTGTTAAGAGTATTATGACATATGGTAGTTCTATCCTTGATTTTTTGAGGAATCTCCATACTGTTTTCCATAGTGGCTGCACCAGTTTGCACTCCCACCAGCGGTGTATGAGAGTTCCCTTCTCTCCACATCCTCTCCAACACATGTTGTTTCCCGTCTTGTTAATCAAAAAATCAAGGATAGAACTACCATATGATCCAGCTATTCCACTGTTGGGTATTTATCCAAAGAACTTGAAAACACCGGTTTGTAAAGGTACGTGCGCCCCTGTGTTCATTGCAGCATTATTCACAATAGCCAAGACTTGGAAGCAACCTAAGTGCCCATCAAGGGACGAATGGATAAAGAAGATGTGGTATATATACACAATGGAATACTACTCAGCCATAAGAAACGATGAAATCCAGCCATTTGTGACAACATGGATGGACATTGAGGGTATAATGCAAAGTGAAATAAGTCAGAGGGAGAAGGTCAAATATCGTATGATTTCCTTCATTAACTAGTAGATAATAACAACAATAAACAAACACATAGAGACAGAGATTGGAGTGGTGGTTACCAGAGGGGAAGGGGGGAGGGAGGAGGGTGAAGGGGATAATTCGGTACATGTGTGTGGTGATGGGTTGTAATTAGTATTTGGGTGGTGAACATGATGTAATCTATGCAGAAATAGAAGTACAATGATGTACACCTGAAATTTTTACAATGTTATAAACCAATGTTACTGCAATAAACAAAAAAATTTTTTTAAAAAGAGTATTATGACAGTAAGAAGTGTTTTTAAAAGAAGATATATATTGTTGATTCATATTTCATAAAACTTCTATACTTCATAATAGAAATACTTCAATTTACAGTAATCTGCTATGGTTGAGACACAGAGGGAAGACCAGTGTCTTTAGAGCACAGTGAATAAGGTGGACGATAGAAGAGAATGCCATAAGAAAATGAGGCCTGAATCACTTTGGCCTTATGAGATATTGAAAGAACTTCACCTTTTACCCTAAAAATGGAATCCACTACAGTGCTTTGAGTGAAGGAGTGAAATCACCTGTTCTACCTTTTCACAGGTTCATTCTGGCTATATTGTTAAGAAAAGACTATTCTGACAAAGACCAATTAGGAGACTGTTGCAGAAATCTAGGTAAGCTATTATGATGGCTGAAGCCAGAGTAGTATCAGTGAAAGTCATGGGAAGTGGTTAGGTTTTGGATATATTATGAAGTTAGAAAAAACAGGGCTTTCAGACTGATTGGATATGCAACGTGAGGGGAAGAGAGTTAGAGCTGTGAAGACAATTCAAGAGTTTGGGTTTGAACATCTGGAAGAGTAGAGTTCCCTTCAACTGACATGAAGACAGCTGGAGGTATGTATGGAAATCAGGGATTCAGTTTTGGACGTGTTGAGTTTCAGATGACTATGAGATATCTAAGTAAAGATGCTGCACTGGCTGTCAGATAAAGGAGACTGGAATCTAGGGTCTAAGGGCTGGGCCCTGGAGAATTCTAAATTAAGTCCGGAAGAGAAACTGAAAGATGTGACCAGAGAGGTAGGAGGAAGAACCAAGTGAGTGTGGCAACCTGGAAGCCAAATAAAGAAAGCGCATCCATGAGGAGGAAAATGATGCCCTGTGTCAAATGCTGCTGGTAGTTCCAGGAAGGTGAGAACTGAGAAGTGGTCATTGGATGGGTCTTAGCAGTATCTTTTTGAAGACCATGTCTCCTCAGGCAAGGGAAACAAAAGAAAAAATAAACAAATGAGACTACATCAAACTAAAAATCTTCTGCACAGCAAAGGAAACCATCAACAAAATGAAAAGACAACCCACAAACTGGGAGAAAATATTTGCAAATCATATATCAGATAAGGGGTTAATTTCCAAAATACATAAAGAACTCATAAAACTCAACAACAAAAAAAATGAGCAACCTGATCAAAAAATGGGCAGAATATATGAACAGACATTTTTCCAAAGAAGATATACAGATGGCCAACAGGCATGAAAAGATGTTCAACACATTAATTATTAGGGAAATGAAAATCAAAACTACAATGACATATCATCTCACACCCATCAGAATGGCTATTATTAAAAAGACAAGAAATAACAAGTGTTGGAGAGGACAGAGAAAAGGGAACCCTTGTATACTGCTGGTGGGAATGCAAACTGGTGCAGCCACTATGGAAAACAGTATGATGATTTCTCAAAAAATTAAAAATAGAAATACCTTATGATCCAGCTATTCTACTTCTAGGTATTTATCCAAAGAACATAAAAACTATAATTCAAAAAGATCTATGCACCCCTATGTTCATTGCAGCATTATTCACAATAGCCAAGACTTGGAAGCAACCCAAGTGCCCATCAACAGATGAACATATAAAGATATGGTATGTGTATATATATGTAATGGAATACTACTTAGCCGTAAAAAGATGAGATTGTGCCATTTGTGAGAACATGGATGGACATTGAGGGTACTATGCTAAGCAAAATAAGTCAGACAGAGAAAGACAAATACCGTATGATTTCACTCATATGTGGAAGATAAACAAACAAACACATAGATAAGGAGAACATATTGGTCATTACCAGAAGGGAAGGCCAGAGCGAAAGAAGTAAAGGGGCACATATGTATGGTGACAGATGGAAACTAGACTTTTGGTGGTAAACACAATACAGTCTATACAGAAGCTGAAATATAATGATGTGTACCTGAAATTTACACAAAGTTGTAGACCAATGTGGTCTCAATAAAATAAAATAAAGAAGTGATCATTGAATTTAACATTGTGGACAACACCCGACCTTGACAACAGCAGTTTTGTTTCGGTGTTAGGGTAAAATAGTGATTTGAATAGTGTGTGAGGGAATGGGTGAAGAGGAATTGGACCCAGTAAGTATAGACAATGCTTCCTAGGTGAGCAAAGGAGAGGAAAAGAAATGAATGCCAGCTGGTAGAGGAAAGGTTTCAAAAGAAGTGTTTTGTTTTTTTTTTATGGAAGAGATAACAGTATTTTTGTATTATAATGTAAATGATACAGTAAAGACATGTAGGAGAGAGAGAAGTTGCTAAGTGATGTGCCCCTCTAGGAAAAGGGAGATGTTTCGTAGCACCAAAGTAGAGATATTGGCTTTAAAGAGATGACAGATAGCTATCTATAGTAATAGACAAAAATGCAAAGTATTTGGGTGTAGATGGTGGTAGGTATGTATATGTACTAACGGGGGATTCTGGAAGTTCTCTTCTAAGTGTTTCAATTTTCTGAGAAAAGTGGAACACAGGGACACTGACCAAGAGTGAGGATGAGAGAGTAAGTGTTGGGCATTTGGAGAGAAGAGTGAAAAAGACGTTTGGGAATGAGAGAATGATTAACTGGAGACAGAATAAAATTACCAAGGCAGCATAAATGACTTTCTTAGGGTTCGAAATCATGAATTTAAATGAGTCCAGACAACATAGTTGATTTTATTTCTGAACAGCCATTAATTGTCAAAAATTTCTTATTGAGTGAAATTCTGCCTCACCTATTTTCCCTACTTCTGTTCTCTGCAGATACACAGAAAATGTTTAATTCACTTTTCCCAGTTTTGCCCAGCAAATAGTTGGAAATCATTATTATGAGCCACCCTCTGCCTATTCTTTCCTAGAATAAGCTTACATTTCCTCTTTTGGTATATAGTCAGACCCTTCACTTCCCTACAGATATGCTTCTCATTATTAAGGTCTATCCTAAGATGTGGGTCACACTAACTATTCACACAGCCTCATTAATATTGTGCATATGCACCTTGCCTTTCTAGTCTGAAAACATGGGGACCACTCTTTGGTAAAGTTGAACACTATATGTGTAAATATAGGAAAGTGCTTTGTAAATAATGACAATGTTCTGTGCCACTCTTTTCTATGCTTTGGTCCCAGGAAGTGAATAAGCCACTCCTACAGATCAAAACCATAAGGGCTTCATCAGGATATAGTGGAAAGTACATTCTATCGAGTGTCGAGATAACTGGGTCCTGACCTCAGCTCAGTACAATCTGTTATATGGGTTTAAGCAAGTAACTTTCCTTCTCTAAACCTCAGTCTCCTCAATCCTGTGACTGTTGGACCAGATGTTGCTACCATCTTTTCCCACTCTGTAATTCCACTGTTTTCTCCCTCGTTTCAACTCTCTCACATAGATACCACCAGAAGAGAAGATTGCAAACTGAAGTAGCTCTAGAAGCAGAGTTGATGGTTTCTTTTCTCAGCCTGGAGATGTAATAATGCCCTCTTTCCCCAGAGCATGTTTATTTGAATATATCTGTGTGAAAATAGTTTTACTTTCTAGTATGCTTAGTTTCATACCATGGGTGAGTCTGAATCTTTCCTCAAATGGCTTACGGCAACTGTTGGAAAATTTCTTTAATACAGTTTGCCAAAACACATGACGACACTTCTGCAGAAATTATAGTTTCATTCCGTAGAATTCTTTCTTTAGCAGTAAGCACGAAATGTAACCCAAGAGAGAATAAGAAATTGATATGTAAAAATTGATGGAAATTTCCAATAATATTTGAATAATATTTCTAAATTTTAAAAATAAACAAAATACCCAATAATTATTATCCCAACATGTCTCTTATAAAAGACCGGTAGAATTTTTTGGCTATTTTATAAATAATAGAAGTATAAGTACAGTTTTATTTTGTTCCAGTCTTCTGACATAATTCCCAATATGAAAGTTCTTAGTATCTTTGTTTTGAAAATATAATTAGATAAAGGAGAAGAGATGGATCAAGTACACGGGGCAAGAGTGATCTCTGTGGTTAATAATTCATGGGAATTAAAAAAAATAATAATCAGACCTTGAGATCCAGCCAATGTCAGCATTTGTCAACCACTACACCTTTTCAGTAAGTAGACTGGGAAGAAATCTCTTGAAATCATCTTGAATTTCAGAATTTCATGTGTCTGTTGAGTTATTGAATCAATGGACTAGTATCTTAGTAATCCTACTACCATAGCACAGTAATGTATACCCTGTGTCTGACTGTGCCATTCAAGAATTATAATCATTCGCATTTCAACAGTTTGTTTTCAAGTTGGGTTACTTGATCAATAAGAGTAGTTGAATATATGTTCCCTTTAATATGAGCATCTTTAATGATGTCATGGCTTTTCTCTTCCAAGATATGTGCAACTTTTTTATTATTATGTGTTTTAACCATGATACTCCAAGAATGTAAAAGTATTTCTCGATTTGTTATAGGCTAAATATCATTTATTCTCTTATTCAATCATCTTTTTTGTATTGCCCTGCTTTCTCTATCTATCCAAACGGATAGATCCTCTTTTTTTCTTTCTTATGTCCTCAAATCTTATCAAAATTTATTGCTTCTGATAATCCTAGCTTATTTGATTTCTGATGTAGATCGGCTATGTAAGCTCTCCATACACACATGCTATCAGAGAAACTTCAAGAATGCACAGGGGAGATGACATTGAAATTAAATTAGAAATTTGCAACAGAAGGAAAACGGGAAAACCCCCAAAATATTTGGAAATTAAACAACGCACCTCTAAACAATCCACTGATAGAAAGAATAAATCCCAAAGGAAAAAAGAAAAAAATTTGAAATAAACATAGACAAAGTAACATATCAACATTTCTGAGAGCAGTTTAACCAGTGCTTAGAGGAAATTTTATATCTCTAAATATCTACATCAAAATAAAGAAGAAATGTCCCCAATTATTAATCTAAGATATGGCCATTAGACGAGAAAAAGAAAAGCAAATTAAAATCAGAAGGAAGCCAATTAAACTCAGAAGGGAGGAAAAAATAAAGACCAGAGCAAAAATTAGTAAAATATTAAAAGAATAAAAAATCAGGAACATCAATGAAACCAAAATTTGATCTTTGAGAATACCAACAAATTTATAAAGCGTTAGCAAGATGGACAAAAGAAAAAAAATGGAGAAGATACAAATTACCAAAGTCAAGAATGAAAGAGAGGACATCACTACCAAATCTGGAAAAATTAAAAGATTGTAAGGGAATATTCGTGACAACTGTACGTCAATGTATTAGACAACATGGCTGAAATAGATACATTCCTAGAAAGACTAAAACTAGCAAAACTGACTCAAAAAGAACTAGAAAATCTGAATAGACCTATTACAAATAGAGAATTTGAATTAGTAATTTATAAATTTTCCACACAACAAAGCTCAGGTTCACATAACTTTGATGGTGAATTCTACAAACTTTTTAAATAAAAAATAATATCAATTCTACACAAACTTTTTCTCAAAAAATAAAGGAGGAAGGAACACGTCTTAACTCATTCTATGAGACTATTACTACCTTGATACCTAAGTAAGACAAAGACGTCACAAGAAAAAGAATTATAGACTAATATCCTTCCTGGACATAGATGCAAAAATCCTTAACAAAATATTACCAAATCTAATCCAACAGGTAGCTTACATAAAGGATTATACCCCGTGACTAAATGGGATTTATTCTGGAAATGAAAAGTTGGTTTAAATCCAAAATCAACAAGCTGATTTTTCCAAAAGAGTACCAAAACAATTTAGTGGGGAAAGAATAGATTTGCAATAAATCGTGCAGGAACAATTGGATTTACATGTTTAAAAAAATAATACTTATACTCTACCTCACACAGTACACAAAACATTGACTGGAATATGGAGGATAGACCTAAATGTAAGGATGAAAACTGTAGAGCTACTAGAAGAAAATAAAATATGACATCAAGGACACAATCTACAAGAGAAAAAATGATCAACTGGACTTCAGGACAACAACACCAAGTGTTCATGAGAGTCTTCATCCACTGTTAGTGGGAACGTAAAATTTTGAAAACACTTTGGCAGTTTCCTAAAAATTTAGATGTGTAGTTACATCAACCTAAAAATTCCACTCCTGGATGTGTATTCAAGAGAAATGAATGTGTACACATAGCATTATTTGTGACTATTTATAGCAGTATTGTTTATAATAATCCCACACTGGAAATAATCCAATGTCCATCACAGAAGAATGAACACGCAAAATGTAGTATAATACATTGAAATGGTATTCATCAACAAAAAGGAACAAACCATTGATACAGCCTATAACTAGATAAAACTTGAAAAGTATCTAGACATGAAAGATTACATATTTTATGATTCTACTTATTTGAAATTTCTAGCAAAGACAAATCTGTAGAGACAGGAAGGAGATCAGTAGTTGCTTGGGGCTGGAGGTGAGAATGGGATTGATTGAAAAGCGGCTGGAGAAAAATTTGTTGAGTGATGGAAATATCCTAAAACTGGATTGTAGGGATGGTTGCAAAACTCTGTAAATTTCCTAAAAATTGAATGATTATAAATGGATGAATTTTAGAGTATGTAAATTTCAACTTAATAAAACTGTAAAAAGAAATAAACTGCTACAGTAAACTAAAAACGTGATTAAACTTTGTGAGATATTTGACTATGGAGGGATAGTATTTGAAATGTTATTCAATGTTATCAGTATTTAGTGACAATTACTGTGAAAATTCAGTTCTATTTTTACTCTAAGTGTGGAAACTGTGATGACAGATATTTTTCAAAATTGTCCCTGGTGCTACCTTTCCTGTACTGCTAGAGTGTACTTTACCATCAGATTCTGCAGAAATGACTAAAGTGTTTATCGCTATGGCATCTACCCATTTTGAACGAACTCTCACTGGGCAATGACCTGCCCCAGGGAGGGTACCTAAACTTATTATTTCCACTTGTTAATGTAAGGCCTTCCTTCGCATGACAATTGATCAGTGGATTGATTTGGGAGAGCTGATCCTCAGGACTTTTACACTAGAGCGTAGCACTATATTTTAAAAATATGCAAATAGAGTGTGGTGAGATTTCAAAGATATAGTAGCTTTCTAAATTTTAAAGCGGCAGGCAAATATAAAACATTATTAGTCTGAAATTTTCATTTATTTCGTATGAATTTTCCAAGAAAAACAATGAAAAATAAATAATCACATATATGTGCGTGTATATATACAAACGTATATACACACATGTGTATATACAGTTTGCATACACATGCATGTACATGCCCACATCCATATACCTACACCTCTACACACACATAGATTTGTTTTATTTTCAAATATCTGACTGTGATGGGTTGAATTGTGCCCCCCAAAATCATATGTTCACATCTTAAGCCAGTACCTCTAAATGTACCCTTATTTGAAAATAGGTTCTTTACAGAGATAATCAAGTTAAAACGAGGTCATTAGGTTAGGTGTCCAACATGACTGGTGTCCTTATAAAAAGGGGCTATCTAGACACAGAGACACACACAGAAGGAAGATGATATCAAGAGACACAGGAGAAAATGCCATCTACCAGCCAAAGAGAGAGGCCTGGAACAGATCTTTCCCTCACAGCCCCCAGAAGGAACCAACCCTGCCAACACCTTGATTTGGGGCTTCCAATCTCCAGAACTGTGAGACAATAAATTTCTGTTGTTTAAACTACTCAGTCTGTGATATTTTGTTATGGCATCCTTAGCAAACTAATACACTAGCCTAAGTAGGGCTCTATAGAATATAAACTAAAAATTTTATATGTGCAAATAATCTAGATTCTTCTTGTTAAATTCAAATAGATTTGTGACTGAAATGCAAAATATCATTGGAAATATATTGCAAGAATTGCAATGAACTGTAAATAATGAGGAGGAAGAAAATATATTCAATGTGTAACAAAATGATATGACAAATTTTAATCTTGTCATTTCATATTAAAATTCTATCTGACTTTACAGGCATGGGAAACTATTTAAGAGGGGGATTTAGGTGAAAATAAACAAATTATTCATGTGCATCTACAATAGTCTGAATTTGGAATAGAAAGACATTCTCTCTAATTCCGACATTATGGTTTTCCCGCGATATATCCCAGCAAATTCCTGAAAACCTACAGACATAAGCATTCACCTGGGCAGCTGCGTATCACAGCAGATATCAATGCAATGCTGTGACAGAGGCGGAGACATTAGTTGGAAACATTTTAAAGTGCCTTCCTTGTCAGAAAGCTTCTTGTTGTTTGTTAATACTTGGACAGCAAAGGATGCCTTTACATACACACACACACTTACGTATACACATAGACAGACATATTTTTGGGTAAATATTTTTATCTGATCACTAAGAATGAGTAAAAAGTACTCAGAAATTTATTTTAGTTATAGCTTCTCCAGATTTTTCTCTTTTTTCATTATTCCAAAGTGGTGACTGTCGGTGAAGGAGGAGGTACTCGATTGTTGGAATGAACACTTCCCACTCCAAAATCCATTCCATGTCATCTTGTAATGGAGAAGGGAGGAAAAGAGAAATTCAAAAGATTTTGGATGCACATTGGATTTTAAGCTCCTTGCCAAAATTTAAGACTCTGACACATTTAAATTACTTTGGACACGGACTATAAATGGAGTGACTATACTAGAATATCTGACATTACACTCAAATCCAAAAGTTCAACATTACTAGTTGTGAATCTTTGAAATAAAGCTCCTATATGCATATGCATATGTATGCATGTTGATTATCGTTCATTATTCATTCATTTCCTAAGTGTTTGCATATGAATAGAAGTGCTAACATTATAGATAAAACATATAGATATGTACTTGTTTTATCTATAATGTGATATCTATCAATTTATTGGTGCCTCTCTTTCCTTTTCTGTCTCATTTATCTATCTATCTGCCTATCTATCCCATCTATCATCATCTATCTATCTATGATCTATGTGTCTATCATCTTTCTGTCTATAATCCTATCATAGATCTTATTCTGTATGTAACCTGAATAAGTGTCATGATATTCGATTTCTCTATTATTCTACTCACTGCCTTCCTCTCTGATTTCAGAAAAGGAATGTTTTATAAACACTGCTGAATTGTTGGCCCACCCTTACTTTGAGAAAATCTCTTCTCCAATGTTCTCCTATCAAATGAGCATATCTCCTCTCATATCATTGCCTATTTGATATCTCTTTTTGCATGTCTTGTAGACACTTTAAACAAGGCATAAGCAAGAGTGACTTTATAAGCATCTCCATATACCCCCATTTCATCACCATCCATCCAGTCACATGAAGTAGAAGTCTAAGAGTCAAGCTTGAACTCCATATCTGTTCTGTCACCACATCTACCAGAATCACCTTTCTAAGAAATTCACTTCTCTCCATGTCCCCCACCCATCTCAACCTCCACCCTAATCCAAGTTCATCATAATCTATCTTTTGGATTATTGCAATGCTTTCTCCTAAATGGCTCCCTGATTTTCTCTCTTAATACTTTCAATCTGTTCTCCATATTGCAGTCAAATGATCTTTTCAGAATTAAAATCTGATCATGAAACACCCCTGATTGAAAAACTCCTAGGTTTCCTGTTGCTTTCAGAATGAATGTCTACATCCTGTCACATTCTTTGTGGCCCTGCATGGTCTGGCTCCTTTGGCCTCACCAGAATCATCTCTCACCACCCTCCCCTCTGTCTTCTCACCCAAGTTACTTTAG
Organism: Ceratotherium simum simum; assembly: GCF_057802395.1. Classification (NCBI taxonomy): domain Eukaryota; kingdom Metazoa; phylum Chordata; class Mammalia; order Perissodactyla; family Rhinocerotidae; genus Ceratotherium; species Ceratotherium simum. The sequence goes on from NC_141931.1 coordinate 24,770,396, forward strand.
CCTTCCTACAGGGACTCACATATGTCACTCTCTTCTCTTCCTTTGTATACGCTTTTCCCATGGCATGAAGGAGCATCTTCTTCTTGTCTAGTAAACTCCCACTCATCAGTAAATTTTGGATCAATTGTCACTTCTTCAGTGAAGCCTTTTCTGACGTTCTTGAGTAGATCAAATTCGTCTCTTTTGTATTACCATGAATTCATCCATTTACCACATAACAAAATTGATATTTCATATTACTTATGTAATTATTTTATGAATGTCTGCTCCCCACCAGAGTCAAATCTTCCAGATTTAAGAGGCAGTGCATATTTTCTGTTCATAATTGATTTCTCTGCACCCACTATAGGAGAATAAGTATTTGTATAACGAATAAATGAACACATAATGCTCTTGGAGATTTGAATTATCCTTAGTAAACTTGAAAAGAAGCTTAGCATCAACTCTAAGGAACGTCTCTTGCTTTAACTTTTGAATTGAGGGGAGGTACAATTGCAAATGATCAAAAGATGAAAAACTAGGGAATACATGTGTACAATAAACATATACCTCTATGTCTACAAGAGTTGGTCATATATTTGAAAATAATAATTTCTAGATCAGTTTTCTTAATTCAGTGCTTTTTAAATTGAGAAAAAATCATTGTAAGAGGCAAATATCTCATAGATCTAACAATTAAAAATATATTTTATAGACTCGCCTCTGTCCACATAAAACAAGCTAATTTCACCAGCTTTATCCTATGAAATTATTGAATTATTGATAGCTAATGTTGGCTTGAAGAGAAATTAAAGTATTAAAACAAGAAAAAAGCCACATTTTTGACTAACTATACCTCTAATAGAGCTTCCTCCACCAGAACTAGAGCTTCTTAATGGAATGACACTTTTCTGTTCATTGTGTGTTACTAACACCAGATCAAAGTGTCTTCATCAGAGAAAATGAGCTTTACAAGACATTGTGTGGGCTTAAAATCAGATAATCCTCACTGATAGTGAGAACATGTAAAATATATCTTTGCTATATACTGCTGATAGGAAAACAAATTTGTCTACTATTTCTGGAGGAAAATTGGTCAACATAACAAAAGACTTTAAAGTTGGAAAATGCTAAGACTCATGAATTCCACTTCTAGGAATAATATCTTAGGAAATTTCAAAAAGTAGCAAAGTTACAAGTATATGAGTTTTCATCATACTGTAGTTTATAACAGCATAATTTTCTAAACTTTCCAGCGGTAAGGAACTATTAACATAGATTATATTATATCTTTATAATTGAATATTGATCAGCTGTTAAAAATACTCAACTGTAAACTTTTCAACTCTATGTGGATATCTAACATACATCATAAACTTATGGGATCAAAAGAGAAATCTTAACCCCAGCCCCTACAATTCTGTTCTTCCTCTAGTTTTTCCCATTCAGTAACACTGCCATATTCCCAGCTGCTAAAATTAAGTATCTACAGCTGTGCTGTCTAATATGGTAACCACTAGCCACATGTGGCTATTAAGCCCTTGAAATGTGGTTCATCTGAATTAAGATGTGTTGTAAATGTGAAAATATAATGTATGTATCTGTATGTATGCAATATATGTATACATACAAGGAAATATAATTCAGCTTTCAAAAAGAAGGAAATTCTGCCATATGTGACAACGTAGATGAACCCAGAGGACATTATGGTAAGTGAAATAAGCCAGTCACAGAAAGACAAATACTGCATGATTCCACTTATATGAGGTATCTAAAGTAGTCAAACTCAGAGAAACAGAGAGTAGAATGGTGGTTGCCAGGGGCTGGGGAAAGAGAAATGGGGAGTTGCTAAATCAACAGACATAAAGTTTCAGTTATGCAAAATGAAGTTCTAGAGATCTGCTGTACAACATGGTGCCTATAGTTAACAATGTTGCATTGTACACCTAACAATTTAAAATGGTAGATCTCATGTTATATGTTCTTATCACAACAACAGCAACAAAAAAGAAAAATGAGTCACAACTTGTATCTTTTATTTAAATTGCAATATCATGATTAGCATATTATATGATGAATTCCATGAAATAAGTTCTCAAACAATAATGACTAAGTAGAGGTAATTTACTTTTGATGTGATCCTGTTTCGACTTGCAACGTGCTCATTTTAGACACTACCCATGAATCCAAGTATTATTGTATAGAGAATTACCATATCTAATGGGTCAGATCAAGTTTGGTTTACATCAGGCATGGTGTTTCATAATTTGCCATCATCATGAGAAATAGAGAGATTATTTTAAATTTTTTAATTTTATTTATTTATTTTTCCCCCAAAGCCCCAGCAGATAGTTGTATGTCATAGCTGCACATCCTTCTAGTTGCTGTATGTGGGACGTGGCCTCAGCATGGCCGGAGAAGCAGTGCATCGGTGTGCGCCGGGGATCCAAACCCGGGCCGCCAGCAGCGGAGCGCGCGCACTTAACCGCTAAGCCACGGGGCCGGCCTGAGAGATTATTTTAAAACGGCATATTATCACTGGAAAAAAAATACAGTTCCACGACTGTAGCCCTAAGAGGAGTATCTTAAAGTCACCACAAAAAGAATATAACATTGAACAGGAGCTAGGGCATTTTGAACTCAAAGTAAACTGAAATTCTTTACCTCACAAATAAGCTAGTGATCCAAAACTCATAACATCAAATAATTTCTCAAATGTGAAGTAATAGTGAATATTCATTTGAACATAAAGACAGAATTTAAGCAGGTAGGATTTAATTAACGAAACTGGAACATAGCCAGACCTCTTCAGCTAACATCTCTGCTCATTAGTAGATAACATTATTTCTGACCTGCTAAACCCAATGTCAGGAACAGAAAACATCCTTGCTTCCCTTCCTCACTGGTAAATATCCAAAATTAAATAGGATATTAAAATGCACACATTTCAAATAAAAAAATGTGTTTCCCTGTAAAAGAAGTATAGCCACTTTTCCAGTATCAAACTGTTACCCTCAGGAGGAATTCGTGTATCAGCAATAATATCACCATACTTTAAACATAAAATAGAGTAATTTGACAGTTACTGCATACTACAGTGGACTTGTCATGTTTTATCCAACCCGTTCCTGTCCACTTCCCTTCTTCTCCAAATTGCACCCCATTTTTTAAGGATCTGCTTCTCCCCTGATCCTTCAAATAATGTAGTTATAGTGGGAACTGCATCCTTGCCCACAGTGATAATCCAGCCATGGATGCACATTTTGAGCTAAGTTATTTTCCAGGATATTTCAAACTACATATATGAGAAGAGTGACTTTTTTCTCTCCGATAGGGAATTGGGAAGCTGTGGCCTCCATAGAGGGACTGGTGTGCATTCCAGCCTCACGTGGAAGTTGGTCTGAAAAGATGACACAGACACAAAGGATCAGCTGAGAAAACAGCTGGAGAGATAGTCAGGATGGTATTTGAAGATGTGATTCCAGTCCCTAAAGTCTCCAGAGCTGCCTTTATTTCTGCCTTCCCAGATCTTGGTCATTCAGTTATTTCTATAATTTGGCTAATTGTTCCCAGTAGCTTCCCCCCAAAAAAAAGCTGCTCTCTGTTTAAATTAATTTAATGTTAATTGCAATTAAAAAAAATCTGTATCACCTACAAAGGGCATAGGAGTCGTATAAATAGGTAACGATAAGTTCATTCCTATTTTTCAACATAAATGGCATGCTGCCTCAGCACAGAGGCCATGCAATCGCTGTGCTACAGGATTTCATGGAAAACCATGTAGTACACAAAAAGTACCACTAGATTTTGTTTCACAGAAGTTTTGCTCCATCTAGCCCTATTTGAGTTAACATGAAAGTCCTTCCAAAAGAATGCAAAAATAATGTCTTTATTCAGCAATTTTCCAAAGTTTAAGCAAATCAGACCAAGACTTCTGATGAACTCTTACAATTTTTGCATGTCCTTCCATTTGAGAAGGCAGAGCTTCTCTTAACATATTTCAGTGAAAGGATTATTGGGTGACCCTAAAGTCTACAACACCACCAAAAAAATCTAGTATTTGCAAATAGATTGATATTCTGGGAATTATCAAATACTTTTGGATTACCTATGAGTGGAATCAATATGGGTTCACCCCACAAAATTATTTAAAGAAGGTTAGGAAGACATCACTAATATCAGAAAAATCTAATTTGGTTGACTACTCATGTATTCAGTAAATATTTATTCCACACCTTTTATATGCCAGACACTTTTAGATGCACTGGAGTTGCAGCAGTGAGCAAAATCTTGCCCTTGTGCTATTAATATTCTAGAGCAGCGGTGTCCAAAAGGAAGACAACGAGAGCCACAAATACAAGCCACATCTGTAATTTTAAATTTTTCTAGGAAAAAATTTTGAAAAGCTAAAATAAATGAATTTTAATAAAAGATTGCATTTAACCCAGGATATTTAATATATTATCATTTCAACAATAAACAAAATTTTAAAATATTAGTGAGATATTTTACATTTTTTATACCATGTATTTAAAATTCACTGTGTATTTCATACTTAGAGCACCATCCGTGTGGACTAGCCGTATTTCAAATGCCCACTAGCAACAGATGGCTGGTAGCTACCATAATTGGAAGCATAGTTCCGCAGAATAAAAAGAGCTAATGCGTTATTGAGGGTCAGACATGACAACCCATGGAGGTATATTACTATGACTATCTCCATTTATCAACAAGGTAAGTGAGCAAAGGGAATTTAGCTTGCCTAAGGTCACACAGCATCTAAGTGTTCCAACTATCTATTTCTATACAATAAACCACTTCAAAACTTCGTTGCTTCAAACAATACTTTATTATTATTTCATACTCTTTTGTGGGTTGACCTGGTTCAGCTGAGAGTTATTTTGCTGTGTTTGTAGGGATTACAACTAGGACTGGAGTCACCTGAAGGCCCAGCTGGGTTTGACGAAGATGTTGGCCTCTTCACTCACATGTTTAGTGCCTCCATTGGGGTGGCCAGAACAGATGGGGCCTTGATGGATTTACCTCTTTCTCCCTCTACGTGGCTTTCCATTTCTAGTTTGGGCTCCCACATAGAGTCTCAGGGTGACTGAATACATTAGACAGTGCCTGGCTTCCCCAGAGAAAACATTCTAAGAATTATGGGTGGAGGCTGCAAGACTTCATATGACAGTCTGAGAAGTCACTTCTGTCACATTTTATGGCTCAAAAGGTGAGTCTCAGGGCCAGCTCAGATTCAACGGGAAGGAACTGATGAGGACAAGCACACTGGGAAGCACGGTTCATCAAGAATCTGTCTTTGAAGATTAATTTCCGTGGGAAGTAAGGGAGTAAAATTTAAACCCAGTTAGCTGGGCATCAGAAGTCATATGTTTAATAACTATGGTATATTGCCTTTCATTATAATATTTTATATATCTTTGCATTCCTCAATACCTAGTATTGTGTCTGGAACATAACGTGCTCAGAGGATGCTCGCAAATTAAGTAAATAGATGTTGGTTTATATATTCTATTTATCTTCGTCTATAGTTTATGAGACATGAGACCTTCATTGTGAGACCAATGTAACAACAAGAATTCCTAAGTCTTCAAGGCATTTAAGTCACCATACTATATATTATAGGGAAGTAGCAGAAAATTTTATGCGCCTTGAAATCAATAACTGGGTCTTATTCTTCTTGGTTTTCTTCCTACTGAGTACTGGAGTATTATTTATTTAGTATGTGCTTGATAAATATGTAGGGTTTTAAAAGACACAAAAGGAACTCTAAACCAGAATCCTAAAGGGAAGAAAATCTGGGAAATACTGATGCAGACTTCCAGGCTATTGTACAGGGAGAGCTTAGATTGACAGGAATGGCGTTAAGTAGTAACAGATATTAGCATACCAAAACACTATTTTTTGGTATTTTTTGGTACTGTGTATTGAGCATGTATGTTTTGAAATACATTCTACCTACCTACCTAGCAGCCAGCTGGAGAAAAACAAGGAAATACAAAGCATTTAAGTATATCATGTGTAATATGGTACCTGAATTCTAAATACCTATATGGTTTGTGGGAAAACACTCAGAAAGCTGGCTGAAAACACTTCTATTCATCTTATAGTAAACTGGAGAGAATTGTGGCTGTGTTATTTTCTCACAAAGATTAACTAAAAAGTCTACCACCCATCTTAAATAATTACCACTATAAAATATTTATAGGCATAAGACATGTAGACATGCCTTGAGGACTTTATTATGAGGAAAACATAATAGTGTTTAATAGACACAAATGACAACATCATATGGAAAGCCTACAGCAATAAGGCAAAACTTGACTGAAAAATTCCCATTTTCCTAATTATTATCACTAAGTACAGACTGGAGTGTCTCCAGGATGTTGTTGGACGAATTCCCACACTGGGGTTTCATCTAGAGCAATACATAAAATCCAGATGTGCTCCCTCTTTTTTTTAATATCTGAAGTTTTCATAATGATTTTCAGAAAAACATTAGCTACCAGACAAAGATAAGTTTTTGTGCAGGACCTGTATAATCTTAGCATAGTATAATGTTGTTATCCATCTTCTGATTTCACAGACAGCTGAATGAATAACACATGGAAGTACAGAATCTCTTCACATAGATAAGTTCCAATAACACAACAATCACTACATCTATGAATATTAGGATCTTCCTCAAGCTGTTGTTGAGAAACATTGAGTTAATATTTTTAAAACACTAGAAACAGTGTGTGGCATATAATTAACCTTTAATAACTGTTGGAAATTATTATTGTTATTATTATTATCTACATCATTAATATCATATCTTTAACAAGATATAAATTTTTTCAGTACAACTCTATTTGTTTTAATATAAGCATCTTATTATTCATTATACCTTCCTTCTTAAAGTTCTGTCTTTAAGGCAGCACTACTGAATTAGGTTTTAATTAAATACTCAAAGATGGTATCCCATAAGCTTCCATTTTCCAAAATGTAAAGAAGTATGGTTTCAATCATGGTCATTCTTAGCTTGCACTATTTCCTGGAAATGAGCTTTCTATCTAAAGCACACTGGCTTGATATACGAAAAAATAATCATAAATAGGTTTTGATGGGTCTTTGCAAAATATAACCAATTATTGATTTGAAATCCTGCTTGGCCAGAAAAGAATACTCTGTAATCAATTACATTTGGGGTGTCTAACCTATAGATAGAAGATGTGAAAAAGCTGAGTTAATGACTTTTTCAACTGGCCAAATGATATCCCTGGGGGTGAAATGTAATCCTCCGACTGTCAGTAATTTCCAGTTGTTGCTGCCACACTTGCTACTTGGGGAATGGAGCTTCCTATTGCCGAGCCAACAAGCTACTCCAGACCATCACTTATGTTTCCAAAATAAAAGACCAAGGCAAGCCATTTTCTCTCTTTCTTCCAAATACTACTGATCTTCCTATTTCCATGGTAACCGACTCCTGCTGGCATGATCAAGAAAAAACTGATCTGGGATTTTAATTAATTGCTTAGAAATGGAAATGTAACAGGGACTGGCAGTTCAACTAAGCACATTTTCCAAAGTGAATAAAAATAGAGTTTCTGAAATATTTGAAATTGTTTCAGTGGCTGTAGCACATCTTTTGCAAGACACCTTAATTTATTCCATTCTCCAAAATAAATCTGCCAAAAGTACTAAGCCATTTTGTCAACACAAATCATTTTGGCAAATACTTTAATCCCTCTTTTAACAAAATGCATTGTAATTTTAAAAATCTAACCCATCAGTGTGAACCCATGGGGTCCCATCTGAAACTATTCCTGAGATGTTGGTAGATCATGTTTAAAGGAGCTGTCATCTCCTATTTGTAAAGGAGAGCCCCTATTCTTGTTGCCTGCTTAGGAGTAAATTCCTTGGACCTCACCCACCATAGCAGTGGCTCCTACCATTTGGAGGAAAGAAAGCCTTAAAGTCCCTTTTTGCACAGAGGTTAAGAGCGTGGACTCTGGAGCTAGACTGAATCGGTTCAAATCCTGTCTCCTTGACTTATGGGAGTTGTATTACCTGGAGTAAGTTTCTTAATCAATCAGAGCCTCAGGGTGCTCATCTGTAAAATGGGTAACCACTTACAAGGTTGCTGTAAGGATTACATACATTAATAAATGGAAAATTCTAGAATGATGCCTGGAAGATAGTAAAGATTTAATAAATGTAAGTTATTAGTACTTGTATCTTTTAGTCTATATGTAAACTCTATTTTGGATTTCCTATAATACTTGATTTTAAGTGTTCCCTTTAGAACTATGACACGTCAAGAATTGGTTAAAAATTGTTTTCCATTACAAGGTATGAACTATCTTTTCTTTAGAGAAATCTTAATTCCTGCTATAAGCTACACAAAACAATGCCTGTAGGGCCGAATAACTGATTATTAAAGATTTCAAAGTAAAAGTCACGCCAGTATAAAGAAGAAAGGGGATGAAATTCCGAGTTATTTCTGGACTGAGCACTGCTTTTGCTTGATGTGCAAGTTCTTTAATTATACAAATTATTGTATATTAATTATACAAAGACACTAAATTCTCACAGGCACAAAGAAAATAAGAATAGTAGATAAACTAATGTTATTTATTCCTGTCTATTGATGAAATGATCTGATTGAATGCTCTTGTGAATACAGAATATTCATAGCTCATACATATGTCAACATGTTTTTAAAAATCTATACAATAAGCTCTATATCAAAGATAATTTAATATGTTCAAAATTACTTGGAAGAACAATTCCAATGGAATACAGCTTTCCCCACTTGTTAACTGAGAATCTCGATCGAGACTTCTGAGTATCGGTTATTCCATCTGTTACTATTATCACCATTATAAAACAACAATAGGAACAAACATATGGAGTTAGGCACTGTGAGGAAGAATATGAGGGTGAGCAACAATGTTGGGCTCACCATTAAAAAGAACCTGGGATCCCTTTGCTGTAGAAGAAATGTTCACAAATTCTACAGACAAGTGGACCAAGAGGAACAAAAGTAGGAAGTGTTAAAATGTGGGTTAGTTGTGGAACCAATCACCATTCAAGCGTTGGCTTCATGCTTCAAGCCATCTCTCAGAGTAAATTCTATTTATTAGCGAGCATTTCCCTGACCTCAAAGATCAGGGAAATCCCCTTGCTGTATGTTCTCATAAGCATCTTGTACTTGTAACTCTGTAACATTCATCACACTTGTAATTGCTTGTCTAATATGGATCTTTCTTGCTGAATTATCTCCATGCGGCTAGAGAAAATCTAGTTCATGTTTGCATCCTGATGTTAGTGCCTGGAAGAGAGTAGAGGTTGAATAAATTTGTGTTTAAAATTGAAATTGAATGATTAATCAGTCTCCAAAGTCTGTGTTAGAACATAGGCGTGTCTACTAATTATGCATTGTCTTACTAGAAGATGAGCTCCATGTATCTCAGCTTCTAGAATAGGGCCTGGTGCATAATAGGTACTTAGAGTACTTGGTGAATGAACGAATAAATGAATGAGCATGAGACATATGAAAATATTGTCAATATTAGAAAATTTCATCCCAGGCTATGAGGTAAGAAATAATGCATTGTAGCTTAGATAAAAGGTAAATTTCTTATTTTCCTCCATTCTATCAATACTGTAATTAGTTCCTTTTATTCATAAATACGTGGGTGGAGGACATATTCTAGAGTATTCACAGTAGCCTGGAAATTATATTGCTTTCATGAATGTCCCCTAAGAAATACCTCTTTCCATATATAAGTTAACAATAGGGTCGAGTAATTATATTATTGACTTATATTGTTACTGTTACCTCCCACCATGTAATGGAGGAAGGGGCGAAAATGGGAAATCTTCTGATGATTTTGGCATTGATGAAGGCATAAAACTCTCAGGCCATAGTAATGATGGACATTCTAATCTCAAATTCTTAAAAACTTACTTCTTGATAAAAGGATATACGTGATATATTTCTCCCTTCTGTTTACCTATTTAAAAAAAAAAAACAAAAAAAGTTTTATTGAAGTGTAGTGACATACAATAACCTGCCTGTGTTTAACGCGTACAACTTGATGTCCCAACATATGTATACACCCATGAAACCATCATCAAAATCAAGATAGTGAAAATATTCATCACCGAAATAGTTTCCTCATGCCCCTTTGTAATCTCTCCTTGCACTCCCTCCCCCTTATCCCCAGGCAACCAAGGATGTGCTCTCTGTCATTATAGATAAGTTTGCATTTTCTTTCATGCAGTATATTATTTTGAGATTCTTCCATGTTGTTTTATGTATCAATAGTTCATTCCTTTTTACTGCTAAGTGGTATTCAACCATAGAGATACATAACAATTTTTTATACATTTACCTGTTGATGGACATTTGGGTTGTTTCCAGTTGGGCTATTACAGATGAAGCTGCAGTAAATATTCATGTACAAGACTTTGGACATATGCTTTCATTTCTTTTGGTAAACACCGGACTGGAATGGCTGAATTATATCATAAGTCTATGTTTACATTTTTAAAGAAATTGCCAAACTGTTTTCCAAGGTAGTTTACCATTTTTTTAAATCTTAACGCTTAAAATCGCAAAACATTTACTTTCAAAAGTGTTTTTTCGAAGTTTGTTGTGTCCAACTTCTAATGTCACTTAGTCTGTGAGGCACCAAATGAAGATAAAAATGCATTTCAATTAACCATATAATTACTTTTTAAAAAAACTCCTGAACAAAAGTATGGAGCACATTCAAATTACTGGGGAATAGGTGTTTTAATCTCTTTGAATTGTCCAGTCATGGTAATTACCCTCTACATTCTGCATGTGTAGGCACCCTCCAATATTAAATTACATAGAAGCATTCTGAGTGAATTTTGGCACCAGTCAAACAAATGCAGCAGGTCAGAATTGAATTATTTAACTTGGTAAATTAACAATACCTAAGGATTATTGGATGAATTTAACCGCAGCACATTGAAGTAAACTGACTAAGAGTTTCACAAAACCAAAATGATTGGTTACAGTAAATGCCTTGTTATCCTGATGTTTCACCTGTATGGTCAGGAGGTAGAGAACACATCTCAGGAAGAATTTCAAAGCAAACCCCTAAAACACACCGTAATAATAGATGTAGATGATAAGGAGGTCTACTGAAATTCAGAAAGACTCAAATCAGACCCCATCACAGGCCCCAACCTCTAGTCAACTGACAGAAAATACAAAATTAAGAAGCTCCAAGGTGAATTGGCCAATAACACTGTGGTGATGAGTCACGTCACTTGCAAAACAGGCTTGTTGACTTGGCAGGAGGCCAGTTCAGGTTGTTCATCTTCATCTTTTTCTTTTCTTTTTTTTTTTGGAGTCACTGCCAGAAAGTGAGCAATGATAATAATTAATGTCAGAAGATGTTACATCTTCAAAGCAAGGAAGCTACACTTCAGAGAGAAGTGTAGCAAAGGGAAGAAAAATTCCAAAATATACACCAAGTTTTTGTGTGTGTTTCTACTCCTTGTAAAAGAAGCTTATTGAGGACAAAACAAAATGAAATAGAGGCTTTTGCCTCTTGACATGAAAGAAAACAGTTCCTGGAAAGATCAAACAATAAAATTCACAGCAACACCCCTATGTGGACCACTGTTTAACGCAGAACCACAGAACCGTGTTGACTAGAGACACGAGTTACAGACTGTGCTCATGCTTAGCTCTGTTTTATTCCCCCTGACAAGAGGGAATGCGTATGATGACATTACTGGATAATGCAATTGAACAAGACACTAATGGGGGAAAAATGGACAAGGTGAATGAGACTTGTCCATATTTAAAATATTCTGGAAGATAACATCAAATAGTGTCAATATTTTTAATAGTAGTCATTTTTATATTTTCAAAGTGTTACGGTTAATAAATCAGTTTTCCAAGCATACCCAGAACTTTAAAAAGAAAATATGTAGCATACTCTTAATTAAAATATTCATGAAAGAAAATCTTTGAATAAAAACATCAATACTTGGTAAGTAGCAAATATAAAAGAAATAGAAACTAACCAATAAACTGATGGTTACAAAAAATGAAATGAGTGATGACTAAAAATGACCATAATAGCCTTTGAAATCATAAAACTATTTTTAAGATATAATCTTTGTTAAGAACCATACACGTAATAGCTCACATAGGATTAAATATATATAACAATATGTTTCTTTCTCAGTGTAAATATGCACATATTCATCCATACTACGCATATGTAATTCCTACCTCAGTTTTATCAGACTGTTTGAGCTAATCCACGATGAACAGCTAGATAATGTTGTAACCATGAGGATTAATGATGTATTTTCACTCTGTACTTACTTCCTCTTATATTCTGACATAACTTTTGGTTTTACTCTGATGTTTGACTGATAAATCTTTGGATTTCTGAACTTTATTTTACCTTTTTTGTTTGTTTTCTTGGAAGGGTTTCAACCTACATGGGGCCATTGTCTTTCACAGGAAGCGTGTGCGTGTGTGTGTGTGTGTGTGTGTTTGTGAGGTAGGAGAAGGGGGAGAGCCTGGCTGTCGGGGCAGAGGGGAGGAGGAGAGGAAACTAATAATTTTGGATGCTGCTCTCATGCCAGGCCCTGTGACAGACTCTGGGACAGACTGGACATAAATACTCAAATATCTGCCTATCAAGTTCTATTTAAAAATGCTTAGAAGCACAGAAGTTTTCTCTTTCTTTAGTTACCATTCGACCTGAAATCTCTGCTTTGCCCGGTACAAGAGAATGAGCCTAAACGTAACTTCAGAACTCAAATGCTTAATTCTTCTTTAATGTCTTCTTCCTAAAAATCACACATTTTCTACCCAAAAGATCCCATCTGGAATGAAGAACTTTTCTTTGCAATGATTTTTTTGCTGTTGTTTATTCCACTTTTTTCCCCTAAAAATATATTTTGAACGTCGAAAGGAGGGAATGTTCATTTCAGATGACTTTTGCCATACTATGAGAGGAAGCTGGCCGGTTCAAAATCGGTTCAAGACCAAGGGCTCGAGTCGTTATGTGTTGTGGGTTTCTCAGGCCTCAATTTGCATCTTTCATCCATCTCATCTGTTTCCTCTCTCTGTCTTGACTCACCATAAAAGAAATGCTTGATACCCTAACGCTAAGGTCAATGAAGGTGGTTGCTTAGTGGACTGTGTCAGGACAAATCTCTGATTTCCGTTCCAGTCCATTTCTAGAACTTCTGCTGTTCTCAAGCAGTATAACATTCCAACTTATACAAAAGTATCTACTATGCGATGGATTACTGACTCTACAATTTAGCATTAATTTTAAAATGGAATACCCTGTGACATTGCTTTTAACAGTCTGTATTATCTGACATTATCTTTCAGTCTTCAAGTTTAAAAAAATAGTAAGACTTTGGCTATACCTGGAATTAATAAGTAAAAATTCAATATTCTCCTGCAGGATATAAATGTATTAGTCTCTCTGAGAAAGATGAAACTAATTTAAGAACTTCCCACGTATTGAGAACAGTTCACAGAAATTTACCAACTGCTTCTTTATGTAAGATAGGATCTCGCGGTTCAGTGTATGTGCTGAATGCCAATTAAAACATTATATGCCTGGAGGGCATTAATATGAAGCAAAAGAGAATGACTGATGGGAAGGTCAAAATAAACTTCGCAAAAGAAAAGTAATGTCTCATAAAGAATAACCTGCACTTTCTTCTACAACAACCCACCAACTTCCTGAAAATTATTGTATAAATATGGATAATGATAATTGAGCTCTTTTCCAAGGCTCAAGTTTCTGTGATAGTCAACTGCTAAATAGAAGCAAACTACATTCCCTTAGGAATCTTAGGAAACATACTAGTCTATTCCTCTGAGACAATTTATCCCCGTCTTTTGGTTCCAGAAGGAAATGAGACTCAAAGCCTGTTGGATTGTCAAGAGTTGAGAGGTGAGAGTGTTCTATTTCTAAATGGAGTAGGATCAGTTCATATTCTAGTCAAGAGTTTTCAATAGCCGCAGAATGCACTGGCATTCTTAAAACAAATTAAATGTGTCTACATTTAGTCTTTCCTGAAATAATTGCAAATTTATATGGTCCATGATAGTTATATTTATTTTTTCATGAAGTCCTCCACATCAGCACATGAACTTTTGGAAAATAACCACATGTACTTAAGCAATCGGTTCTTTGTTAATACAGCTGAAAGCAGTGGGTGGGCCATTTTTTTTTTCAGGTGAGAAAAAGCAGGCTGAGAAGTGAATACCTCAGATTGCTTCTGCTTGTTCAAGGCTCCTGTCCTCAGGGCTGCGTTCTCTTGGCTGGGCATACCTGTTGATCACGCTGCGTAACTGTAATTATTCCAGACAGCTTTTTGGCTCACAGTGTTGTTTCATAGGCTTCATAAATCATACAAATTATTACTGCAATAGAAAACTATAATTACCCACAAACCCTGACATGCCATAATGTGTATTAATTAGATAAAGTAATAAATACTTTACTGCATATAGCTATAATTATTACCTCAAAAATGACATATATACATATACCATCTTGATATTCTGCAGCAAATGATTCAATACAATGTTCAGTTCATAACAGAATTATCTAATTTGATTAATTAGTTAGTGCTTTTGTAAGATGTTTCAAATATGAGAAACGATGTAGAATTGTTTCAAACTTAACATTATGATCAAATGAGATCCAAATTATAATTTGCAGAGGGACTTCCTATGGGGATAACTTATAAAAGTTTATGTTTCTTAGTTCTAAATTTGGGTTTACAAAGAAAGTCTTAAGAATGATGACTATATCTAAAATTCGCATATTCCATTTCTATAATTGTATAAAATAATTTATTCATTATTAAAAAAATGAGGAAACCTTCTTTCTGGGAGAAACAAGCATAATGTTTCAAGATATATACTTTTTATGTACCAATCTAGCCTGAAATTTCAATGTAGAAAGAAATTCCAGAGTAGATTTGAAAGAATATACTTGATTAAGGAATGCTCATATTAATACTTACTGCATAATACATTGTTCTTATATATTTCAGTGATGTGTAAGTTCAGACCTATAGGATAATATGAGGTGAAGGAGTGAAACTATATTCAGGTCTCTACTATATCCTAGTTTATTCAACCCAGCCTATTGTTTTTCAACTCAGTCTTTTCAAAATATGCATAAAAAATGGATCTTGTTCTTAATGTTCTAAATATTATGTATAGCAATATTTCTACTTGTCTCTCAACTAATGCATTGAAATAAAAATTTTCAGGCTGAAGAATAAGGAAGAACATTGAATTTTATGGAGGTGAGAGACAAGTCATTGCAGCTATTGCTTGATAAATCTATTCCAAAAAACATTAACAGTGGTAGCTTTCATTTAAATAGAGGTATTCTTAACAAAGCGTTAAGAAGAAGAAATATAAGCTAGCCTCATATCTTCTTGTCTGGATGATTATCTCCAAGAATCATTTAAAAGTGAATTTAAAGACAATTGACTCTTCTGTCCTCATTTTATCATTATTGGGAAATTATTAGAGAGTGTCATATGAAAGAGAAATCATGTTGAAGGTAACACATTAGCTATTCCACTCTATAACTTTCCCAAAAAGAGACTCTCTCATGGAGACAGATGAAGTAGTATAGTAGTACAGCAACAAATTTTCTGTATCTAGTCTACTTCTCAATGTCTATCTTTGTGTCTGACACATATTAGGCATCCAATAAATATGTGTTGAATAAATGAATACAATCAAAAGACATTTATTCCTGAGGAAAGGGACTAATTAAGTGACATTGTACTTTATCTGGATATCATTGTAACATGATGACTTTGGGAAAATGTGAATAACTCAAAGATGCTGCTAAATCACAATGGAAAATGGTGCTGTATAGTATTATGGAAAAAATGAGGAAGGAACCATTTTAAAAAGATTTTACTCTAAGCACTCAAAATTTAGTTAATGTTCTAGGGATTCATTTGTTCAAAAGCTCTTTAGTATGTTACAGAGAAGGCAAGATACTATTAACAAAGGAATCAAAATTTTGTAATGTTACAGCAGAATATTTTAGCATACTCTATATATGCTAATAACTGTCAATATTAGCATATTTATTATTAAATATATTAATATATTAAATATGAAAATGTAGCCTATATAAATATTAGCATACTTACAGTTTATTATAAATTTTGCAAGAGGCTGCGATATAGGATAATGAGCCAAATTCTAGGGTAGAATTTCTCTTCTTAGAGCATCCTGTGCTAATTATCGTGCCAGCTGTGGCAGGAAGGTGCAATTCAAAAGAAATCCATTAAGGAAAAACTAGTGATGGTTCTAACTTCTGTTTCTGAGATTAGGTCAGGTTAGGTTATTCATACCAATCCCCCTACTGAAAACAGAAAGGATACTGGATAAAATATATTTTTAAAATTTTTCCTTAGAAGCACTAGAAAGGCATCAGAATGGTAAGAAATCACCAGGCCAGAATCTTAGAGTAACCCAGAGGGGTGAGTAGAGTGCTGAGGGCATATGTTAGCTTGGGAACACTTGAACTTCAGGTGAGAAGAATAGAAACCAACTCGCTGCAATCACCCAACATTCAGAGTCAAACAGAAAGCATCCATCCCTCTGTTAAGATGGCTCCTGAAAAAGCAGCACCTTCTGAAAAATAAAATAAAATAAAGCAGAAGGAAGCCACCCTGCTCAGACTTGGACAGCTAAAAGTTTTCTCGGGCAGAGCAGGAGAAAGGTGGGAGATTACGGTCTACTTATTCTAAACAAAGTAGACTCACATTTTGGCATCACAGATCCTCAAGTTATGGCATCACAGATCATGTCTGGAAATCTCAAAGTGAGACTGAGGTCCACACTTTCCAGTTCTCCTATTTACTCTCTCAGGAAAAATAATTTATTCAATCAATCCATCAACCACTTTCTCCATAGATAGCCATAAAATGCCTTCTTTGTGCAAAGTGCTTTGGACACCAAAAGGGGAAATTTTTGCTCTTGTTCTCAAGATGATCTCTCATTTTTCAGCATTTAAGCCCAATTGTTCAGGGCATGGCAAACTTCAAACAATTTATAAATTGAGTAGATACAGATTTCCTTCCCTTCCTACTGAGAGACATTACAATTTTCCTAATTTAATCTACTTCAGCTAATGTTAGGAATCATTGGGGTTTTCATCACCCCAATCTCACAAGTACCACAGTCTCTCCAAGTGAGATTAGACATTTACAGGGTCTGATGGGGAATCCAGATATAGTCACAAAATTCATAGAGCTTGAGTCACCCAACAAATGGTGAACCTCCCAAACACATTTATTGTCAGGAAGTAGTTTGGGTACTGGCCAGAATTTGGGCTAATAATTGAATAAAGACCTTTGTCATAACCTTAATATAGCACTCAAGAAACTGTAATAGGTGGAATTTAGAAATCTAAAAGATGAAAGATTTCATCTTAATATCAACAGAGATGTCATCATTAAACTCACGTTAGCTGAGCATTTAATCTGTGTCAGATACAACGCTGGAATACCAGGAATTATAACGGAAGTCAAGGACAAGTATTTTTCCCGAATATAATTGCCTATTCAAAACAGGCTTATGTAATTGATGTTTGTGTCACTCATAGTAGGTTAATTATTGAAACCTCAACAAATTTAAATTAAACAATTATTTAGTATGTGCCTATATTTGTTCATTGCTATATCCTCCACACCTATAGCAGTATTCAGTGCATAGAAGATATTCAATAAATATTTAGAAAATGAGTGAATGAATTAAAAAATGAATGATAGTGGCTGGCCCTGTGGCCTAGTGGTTGGGTTTGCAAGTTCAGATCCCAGGCACGGACCTACACCACTCGTGGGCCATGCTGTGGTGATGACCTGCATGCAAAATGGAGGAAGGACGGCACAGATGTTAGCTCAGGGCTGATCTTCTTCAAGCAAAAAAGAAAAAAAAAAAAAGAGGAAGATTGGCGACAGATATTCATTCAGGGCGTGAATCTTCCTCAGGGGAAGAAAAAATGAATGAATAAAAGGAAAGTCTTCTTCAGACAATGGCACCTACCTATAAACCTTTAAAGACTGTAATATTCTATTGGAAGACATATGAAAAAGAACACTGTAATTATTTAAATTCCATCTGATTGCTGATGTTGTGGTTCTTTATTTTTTTATGATGATGTTAACTCTAAATGATTACGTATTTCATAGTGTAATAACTGGTAATTGTTGACATGATTCATGATTTCTAATTAAATTTATCTCATTTTTGTTTCTTTTGGGGTTAAAGGAAAACAGCAAGAGATGAAAATAAAAGGGAGGAGAGACACAGGTTGTCATTCAGTTTGACGTGAACTGAAAGGTTTATGGAGCGCAACTGTTGGAGGCAATTTCAGTACGCAAGGATTTTGTGGAGAGATTAGATCAGTTACAAATTGCTAAATCTGATGGCTTAGATAAAAATTTTTACCAGAGGCTTTAAAAGAAGTAGAACATGTTTTGGGGAGAAGCAATTGCCTTCTTGAGAATGCACGTAGTATGTATTTTTCAAAGCAAATTAAATGTGGAGATGCTGTGTAACTAGATCCCCAATTAGAATGAAATGATTGCATTTTCAGCTAGAACGGGCAAATCATCTTTATTCTGTAGTTAGGCTTATTTGTTTATGATCCCTTTCCCCTCATACTTCAGCCTATGGCACTTTGCAAAATACAAAATATGTATTTTTTTTAATATTGTAAAAAGTAAAAGCATATATTATTCCTAGAAGTGTGTACAAGGTACTTTACTTTATAAAGGGAAAAACGATGAACATATATATATGAATGTGTATATAGCTACATAGATACAGGTAAATAGCCTAGCTTCTCTTCTTTTATAAGTAACTACATGCCATCTGAATCACTGATATGCAAACTATTTAGCATATAAATGGCCTAATGTTCTTGTTTGATTTTGTTTTTCATCTATTCTTTCGTTGGCTTGGAAATAATCTTTAGGTGATCTCTCATGTCACCCACAAAACTGTGTTAGGATAACTGGGACATATTCCTTTAGATCCCTCTGAATATTTCAAGCATTCCACCGCATTGTGTTTGGGTCAGAAATTTTTCAAAATGTCAAAAATGGTCACATTTTGAAAAGACAACCACTCCTTGAATTCTTGTTGGGGGGTGTGTGTGTGTGTGTGGTCCTATGAATAGGGAAGCAGGAAGGAGATTGTAGGAAAAGTCCCAAATCCATCTCTTCTTGAAGAATGGCCAAGTTGCACAACCATTTAAAATAAAATGTCATTCAAATTGGGCAATTTGTCCTCAACTCATAAGAATGTCTTGAATCTTCCCAAAATTGGGCACGATTTCACATCACATACCTGAGTTTCAGCTTTGGCAGTTACAATGCATTTATTGGCATGAAAAATGCCGTTAACTTTTCCTTATAGAAAGCTCTTTAATAACTACGTGAGTTATGAGGAATACTTTGAAACTTTTCATCTAGCAAACTAAAGGATCAAATGAGTCTTTGTTTTTTGGGGGTTTTTTTTGGTTTTTTTTTGGTGAGGAAGATTAGCCCTGAGCTAACACCTGTTGCCAATCCTCCTCTTTTTGGCTGAGGAAGATTGGCCCTGGGCTAACACTAGTGCCCTTCTTCCTCTACTTTATGTGGGACGCCTGCCACAGCATGGCTCGATGAGCAGTGCATAGGTCTGCACCTGGGATCCAAACCTGCAAACCCCGGGCCACCAGAAGAAGAGTGCGTGAACTTAACCACTACGCCATGCGGCCGGCCCCTCAAATGGGTCTTCTTATAACTAAAAATAACTAATTGAGAATATCAGAGAATTTTAACAGTGATTGTAATTCAAGAAACTGTATTAAATGCACTAAAGAGAGACTCATCCTTAGTCTGCAGTGGTGTCATTTTCTGGCAGAAGCCCTTGGACCAATAACTTAGAGCACTATTTTGCCACTTCTAATTTTGTGATACATACAACAGAGCCTAAAATATAGCTTATACACACTCAATACAAACCATCTCTATGTATATGGTCAAATTCAATGATGTGAATAAAATTTATAGACCCCCGAATAAAAAGAATCATTTTAGAAAAACACCAAAGGCATTTCACTAAGTCCTCCAGCTCTTCTTTTTTTTTTTTTTTTTTAATTTTTTGTTTATTGCAGTAACATTGGTTTATAACATTGTATAAATTTCAGGTGTACATCATTATACTTCTATTTCTGCATAGATTAAACGAAGTTAAGTGACACCCTCAACCATATCACAGCACAATGTCAATAGTTAATTGCAATGGCAATACTGATAGTGATGACCATAAAGCCAACTACATTTTTTTCAAGACTTCTTCTTCTTCTTCTGTATTTAAAGTCATTAAGAGCTAAAACTGATGGGAGGAAAGAACGAACTTTAAATCTGAGTGGTCTATTTCATTTTTGTTTGAATTATCCAATCCTCATTCATGATTTTTTTTCTAATGTGAAAAATCACTACTTGGGGTCAGATATGATATCATCACATCAGTTTGGGATTTCCACAGAATTTAATCGGAAATCGAGGGACTGGACCATTTAAGTCATCAGCTCTTTCTGTGGACCATAAGTATTAGCTATACAAAAATAGAGAATATGTAGAATTTGTTCATTCTGTATATAATACTGATAAAATGCCCAGCAAATGAGTCATGCCTGTTTTTACAGAAGTGGCTGAATTTCCCAGAGATGCCCAAAGAACCCTTTGGTGGAAGGGGCTGATAGCAATCAGCCAGGTATGAATCTGAATGTTTTTTAATGCTTCCATTTCTGGTTTCTTTCCACATTCAGAGCTGTCCTGCTTCTCTTGCGCTGGGACCATGGGACAGAACAAATAGACCTGAGAAACCAGAGCTCAGATTATCAAGGGAAGGTTGAGATGAATACAGTTCATTGAGATTGAGTCTATCTATAGTTATGGCAGAACTGATTAGGTCTAGAGCCAGGAGGAAGTAAAGAAGTCCAGGTAAATGCAGGCCAACAGGAACAAAACCAGGTGATTCCATTACATAACAGAAATGGGCCGCTAGAGCATATGGGGCAATTTAAGGCTGAGCCATGAAGCTACTTATATGCTTTCTGCTGAGACAAGAACCAATTGCAAGAATTGTCCTGCAGTTGCGTGTAGGCAATCCCCATTACAGAGGTGTTAAGAGGATTAATTAAGCTTGACTAAGGGATGTGAGTCTATATTTAGGCGAGAAAGTTACAACCTCTCACTCCTCTTGCATGTTTTACAAAGGGAGATCAGAAACAAGCTGATTTCACAAGTTAAATCTATGGGGCTAAGGAGCTGTTTTTCCAGAGTCTTTGTAGCCTGGCTACTTCTCCATTATATTCGAATGGCACTCCAGAACAGCTCTGTAGGATTCTGCACCTTTGCTCTGTGTATCATCTCTGGAGAGAAATCAGCTGAGAAAATCCCCTTGGGCAGACCATGCTTCTGCTGCCTGAGTCTATAGCCGAGATTTCTTAGTTAGCACTTAGAGGCTGAGCTGAGACAGTCCCCATGGGAAGTCACTTCGTCAGTTTTATTGTCTCAATCTCAATACCCTTTCCAATCTAGTTTCAAATGGGAAAAGTTGGACTTTTGCAAAATCAGCAAGAGAACGTCCCACCTAAGTTTGAGGCCAATTGAAATTAAGATTGCGAAAGAGATGCCTTGAGCATCAATCAGAAATGTTTTTAGGGCCGGCCCCGAGGCTTAGCGGTTAAGTGCGTGTGCTCCGCTGCTGACAGCCCGGGTTTGGATCCCGGGCGCGCAACAAGGCACCGCTTCTCCGGCCATGCTGAGGCCGCGTCCCACATACAGCAACTAGAAGGATGTGCAGCTATGACATACGACTATCTACTGGGGCTTCGGGGGAAAAAAACAAAATTAAAAAAAAATGTTTTTAAAGAGAAATTGTGAAGAAGAAAGACTGGAGGCTGGAGGATGCTTCATTTGTGTCAGAGTCTCTTGGCAAGAGCTGTTACGTGTCCTGAAATCAGGTCATAGGAGTTGGCAGTAGTGTCTAATATAGAATGAGGTTTTGGGGATACAACGCCTTCAGAAACAAGAAGAATATTTATAGATGTAATAAGGATTAATAATTTGATCTGAGCTTTATAAATCACCTTTCATCAAAGAGCTCAAATATCTAGCATAATACAGATCTCTTCTTTTTTACTCATAAGATCCTTGTGAGGTAAAGGAAGGCCTATTATTATTATAATACCAATTTTAAAGAAAGAGAAATCAAGATCCTTGTGATTTAGTAGTTTACTCACACTTACACAGTGAATCAAGGGCTAACCAGACCCAGAGGTTCATAGTCTTGTGCTGTACCTACAAAGATAGGATCTCAATTCTGTAGAAGAAAAAGTGCCCCAGAATTAAAATGGTGCACCATTTCCCAAGCTCTGTGGCTATAATCTATAGTTCATTTATCTTTGATGTGGTTCCCTTTTTTTTAATTATACATAGCTATAGCTCTCCCTTTGAAAATGTCTCAAAATTCTACTTATAATTAATCAATAATTTATTTAAAAAATGATGGAGTTAGAAAATCATCAATGGATGCTAAAATCAGTAAGTCAGAGCTCGGTGAAAAAGAGATATTTATATAATCTCAGAGAATCTCTTTAGAAATTTCTAATTAACTACAAAGGAAAAAATAGTGATGATAAAATTGAGGAACCTGGTAGATACCACCTTAATCAGTGACTAAAATTAAACTCCTCAATAATGAAATAAACCAATATCAAATCCTTGATATGATGCACTGCAAAGGACATCAACTTGTATCCGTGGTATTCCTGCAAAAAAAAAAAAAAAAGGCATAATTTAAATCTCGTCATAAGGAAACATCAGATAAGCCCAAATCAAGGAACATTATACAAAATAACCATTCTTCATTCTTCAAAAATGTCAAAGTCAGGAAAGACAGAGGACTGAGGAATTGTTCTAGATTAAACGAAACTAGTCTCATCAAACTAAACGCAATGTGTGATCCTGGACTGGATCCTATAAAGAATTTCATTGGGATAATTGAAGAATTTGTACATAGACTGTGGATTAGATAACAAATTACATTCGTGTTAAATTTTCTGATTTTAATCATCGTACAATGGTTGTATTAGAGTAGAAAGTGTTCCTAGTTTTAGGAAATACACACTAAAGTATTTAGGGATAAAAGGTCATGATGTCATCTTCATCTTTGTGTTCAATGGTTCATACAAACGAAGAGAGAGAGAGAGAATGCTAAGGCAAATGTGCAAAGTGTAAATAATTGGTCAATCTAGATATTTGTTGAATGTCTCAAGTCTAGGAAATCTTCATAAGACTTGACACATTCTGCAAATAATTACCAAGTCCCCATTATGTGTAAGAAACTGTTCTAGGCACAGGGGATATGTTGGTGAGCAAACATATAGAGCTACTCTTGGAGTTTGAAAATGTTTACCTGTTTTCCTAAGGATATCCTTAATATGGAGTTCTCCATCTAAACTAAAATATAATGTAGGGCAGAGACAAGAGCTCTTTTCCTTGAAGCCAGTACTCTTAATTCTCAAATTCCAAAAGTAAACAAGAAGTCGAATCAATAGAACACACAGATGTCTTTACTTTATGGCCTGTTCATCTCTTGGCCCAGGCTCTCGCTGTCAAGTAACAGTTCATGTCTTATATTTTCTCCCCTCGCTAAGAAGGATTAGTTTGATTCTTAAAGTTTGTAAGTGCTGTTTGGCCGTAGTTCCTATCATGTCCTCCATCTTGAGGATATGTTGTGCTCAAGCAGAGAAAAGGACCCTCTAAATTTATATGCCCCTTCTTCTACTAGCTCAGCTCTCTGTACATAATCTGAAGTAATTTGGAGCAGTGGTGATTTCTGGATAATTGAAAAAAGAACTGAAAAAAAAATCATTTCTTACCACCCATAAAAGACACATTATAGACAATATTTTCTGTAAAGTTCACACACTGCATTGGTCATAAGAGGCCTTTATTCAAAGCCCCCGTTGTTTTTTTTTTTTTTTTTTTTTTTTGGACATACTAGTCATATTTATTTTGAAATCCTTGTGTGTTAACTCTAGATCTGAATCATCTTTGGATCTGCATCTATTCATTATTTTTTTTTTTTTTAATTTTTTTTTTTTTTTTTTTTAGCTTATTTGTTTATTGCAGTAACATTGGTTTATAACATTGCAAAAATTTCAGGTGTACATCATTGTACTTCTATTTCTGCATAGATTACATCACGTTCACCACCCAAATACTAATTACAACCCATCACCACACACATGTACCGAATTATCCCTTTCACCCTCCTCCCTCCCCCCTTCCCCTCTGGTAACCACCAATCCAATCTCTGTCCCTATGTGTTTGTTTATTGTTATTATTATCTACTACTTAATGAAGGAAATCATACGGTATTTGACCTTCTCCCTCTGACTTATTTCACTTTGCGTTATACCCTCAATGTCCATCCACGTTGTCACAAATGGCTGGATTTCATCGTTTCTTATGGCTGAGTAGTATTCCATTCCATATGATCCAGCTATTCCACTGTTGGGTATTTATCCAAAGAACTTGAAAACACCAATTTGCAAAGGTACATGCACCCCTGTGTTCATTGCAGCGTTATTCACAATAGCCAAGACTTGGAAGCAACCTAAGTGCCCATCAAGGGACGAATGGATAAAGAAGATGTGGTATATAAAGCCCCCGTTTTGAAACCGTCTCATGAGATCAATGACTATTTGTTATAAGGTGAAAAGATATAAAATTTTAATGAATTTATAACAACTGAATACATGAACTTGATATTATCCTTATTTTAAAATTACCTATTCAGTATTCTGTAACCATTTAAACTAATTTCTAGACATGTCAAGGTGTGTATGTGTATGTGCCATGGTTTACCAAATGTCAGTAAAATAGCAAATTGCATTCGGTGTAATATGAGAAGCCATATAATTTTCAAACTGATTTCTTTTACAAAACATTCAAAACAATGATTGTAAATGTAGACAATTTAGGTAGAGTATCGTTCTGGCCATACTTGCAACATTGATGTATGTCTCTATCAAAAGATTTATAACAATTAGTATCAAAAATTATGTGCATAATAATAATTATTATCATTCAACAAATACTTATCAAGTATCTCATAAGTGCCATGAACTTTCTTAAATGCCGGGCACACAACAAAACATACATGATCTACCACTCCCATGGGACTTAGAACTCAGTGAAATAGTTGATATCTATTTTTATATTCAATAAATATTTTGAAGTGACAAATGTGAGCAAAGTACTATTCTAAATCTTTATCAAGCTCAAAATTATAATCTTCATAAAAATTCTAGGATGCGTGAGGTGTAACTACTTTCATTTTACAAATGTATAAAGTGAGGTCATATAGCTAGAGAGTAACAGAATCAGAATTTGGACCAGAAGGTCCAGGTCCAAAGTTCATTCTCTAATACTACATAGTGATAATCATCAGCAACATCATCATCGTCACCATCATTGTCATCATCACTAGCACTTATTAAAAGCCAGATTCCAAACATTGTGCTGAGCACTTCATATACTTTATCTCATTAATGAAGCATGTAACACATGCCTTGGAGACAGTAGACGCTCAGTAAATAGTTGCTTAATGAATGGATGAAAACAATGTTTCAAAATTCCAGTGTGTTGTCCTTGATGATGCTGACACACATTATCTCAGTCTTCTTGTTTTGACCTTCTAAAGCATTTTCTATGTGTGCCACATAATATAGCATCCTTTGTTATAGCATCTCATTCTTTGATTATTTAATGGTAGTGTTACCTGACCAGTATACTTTCAAGTTACTTAAGCATAGTGGTTGTCTTACACATCTTTTTATCTCTTAAACATCTATCATGACATAGAATTCATGCAGAATTTAGTCTACATTACACACAAACTTGTGGACTGATGGAATTCTAGATTTCAGATTGTAATAGATTCTTAATTTTTGAATCCTTTCTGGAAGGTGGTAGGTATAACCATGTTAACCTGAAAGAGTTAACTGCCCTCTGTGAAGAAACACTGAGCTACCAGCAGAATTTTACTCACCTTGATTCACCACTGAGTCAGGCAATCAATCTTACTTGATTCCTGTTTCAGATTCTCATCATAGATAGTTTTCTGGCTCTGTCTCTTTCTCTGTTTCTTTCTCTCTCTCCCTCCTTCCCTTCCTCTCTCTTTCCCTCTTTTAAATCTTGCTTTTCTTCATCCTTATTTTTTAACAGACTGGAAAAAACCTCCAGAGGTGATAATCACAGACAGGTTTTATAAAAGCAACTGCCTTTAATCCTGAATTTCAGAAAGAACTTGATCCAGCTGTCAATTCCAAAGACAGAAAGTAGAGTTCCAGGGGACAAAATAGAAAGAGTGGAGCAAAAGTCAAAGACAGATATAACAGCTTTGCAACAACTCAGTTGTATTAGGCAGATAATGGAGAAAAGAGGAGAAAAAGAAAAATGTCCTACAAAGACAGCAGATTTATCAAGGAAGTAAATAGCATAGTTTGAGAAAGTGTACCTCCCTTTCTTGTCTTATCCTCATCTCTCAGGCTCTCACCTAATCCATGAGATCCATCATTTGGTTTTCTATTTCCAAAACATTACACAGACATCAAAACATTTAGGAAAGCTCAAGAGCACATGAACGACTCAAGGGAGTTAAGTGGAAGATAAGGAACAGCTTTCTAATAATTGGACAATCAGGTTCTCTAATTCCACAGGTAACAGAGCTAAGTATAAAGAACTGGATTTTTTCTACACAGAGATATTATTCATAAAAACAAAAGGATGGGGAAACTATAACCATTCAGCTAAGATTGGCTCTACAATACGTAACAATGTTTAGAAATTAAATTGAATTGTTTGACTCTGGAAAACTGTTGGTATTTAATAACGGCAATGATAGTGAAATAGTACTTTATATTTTACTATCTCATTTAATCTTCACAATAGCAGTATGAGGTAGGTACTATATTACTCTCGTTTTGCAGATGAGAAATCTAAAGCGCAGAGAGATAAAATGACTTGCCCAAGGTACCAACTCGTAAGTGGCAGAGTAGAAACTGGAATACCAGCAGTTTGACTCCCAAATGTGCAAGCTTAACGCATTCACTTCCTAAAGCACACACATCCCAACTACACGCATAATAGCCATACATCCTATACCATAATTATTACTGATAAATGCTTCTGGGGTTTTTGCCAACTTTTATTATCAGTTCATGGCCATTTCACTCTGTTAGATTTTAACAAGACTATTTTCAGCTACTTTTATCAAAAAGAGAAGATACCAGAGGTCCACTTAACTTAAGCCTTCTCTCTTTGCCTCCAGCTGTGCTGTCAATTTGTCATGCAGGAATCACTGAGGAATTCTGGACTACTATCCTTCCTTCAAGGTCTGGCAATGAAGTGGATGATGAAAGCAACCAGGGAAATTTTGTAGAGAAATCAGGGCCTTTGGCAGCCTTTGCCACCATGTAAGTTTTATTTTAGAGTTGAAATAACAAAGTCCTATGCATATAAGAAACTTGAGTAATATCCAGATGCCAAACCCTCATTGAGTTCTTGAGGAATAAATAAATATATCTCTTTAACGTATTGCCAGAAGTTAACCTATTTTGGAATTCAGAATTACGTCCTAGAAATAAGAATTCAGTGTATCATGTATGTCTGTTAGTCGTATAATAAATATTGCACCTACTTTTTGCAAGATGCTAAAGCTATAATTATGAACAAGTCTGAGACCCTGCCTAGAGAAGCTCATGGTCTTGTTGGGGGTGGGGCTAAGGAGTTGGGGGGGCAGGGAGGAAGACATAGGAAAATAAATGGTAACAATTAAATTAAGTTACAATTGGGAATACAATACAATTAAATTAAGAGTGAAGAGAGAGAAATTCAAGCATATTATGAATTAGAGGAGGAAGCTCTTAATTATGCCAAGAGCCAAGAATGACAGAGATAGCTGAGAAGACTTTTAGAGTGGTAAATTCTGTGCAAAGACTTGAAAGATAAGTAGAAGTTTGCCAGGTGAATAAGGGTAGGAAGATGGAGGATGGCTTAGTTACTCAACAAATTAATTTAAAATTCCATTCGTATTGGATATGTAAGTTAATATTTGTGGCATGCTTATTTTGGAATAGTATTTGTTGAATGCTATTGGTAATATTGCATTTTAATAAGTATTTATTGACAATTTATTGTTTCTGACTGTAATATGCCAACTTTCAGTCATCTCAATTGACCCTTAATCTACAATTGACTCTCTCATAACAATCAGGACTAATTATCTTCAGGAAAAAAAAATATTGTTAAATACGTGTAGATTATTGAGGTCTACATCCCTTGAAACTCCTACCATGATAATAGTAGGTATATGACTTGAATGTGATTGGTTAATGGTTGTGTAATAAATCTTATCTATCATACACACAATAATGAAGTGTTTATCAAGTCAAATCTATCTGGCCTGGCCCCATTAATTATGTGTTTCTTACCACAGGTATGAGAGGTAAACCGAGGAGATTAACCACAATTGGATGACAGAAAATTTTAATTCACAAGAGGTATTTGGCTTAATTCACAAGTACAAACCATAATTTATTCAATAAATTACCTATACCTAAATGTAAATCCATTATCTATATTAGGCTTTCTCAACCTTGGCACTATTGACATTTTGGGTCAGATAATTCCTTATTTTGGGAGGAACTATCCTGTGCATTGTGAGATGTTTAGCAGTATCTCTGTCCTCTACCCACTAGATACCAGTAGCAATCTCCCTTCCCCCTGGTGTGACAAACACAAATGTCTTCAGGGGCCGGCCCCATGGTTAAGTTTGGCATGCTCTGCTCCAATATTACAGGTTCGGATCCAGACCTATGCCACTCATCAGTGGCCATGCTGTGGTGGTGACCCACATACAAAATAGAGGAAGATTGGCACAGATGTCAGCTCAGGGCGAATCTTCCTCAGCAAAAAAAAAAGTTTCCAGACATTGTCAAATATCTCCTGGCGAGTAAAATCCTCACCCAGGTTGAGAGCCACTGATCTATATTAAATTGCATAAACTTCTAAGGAAGATAGCCTAATTACCCCATATTTTACAGATTAAAAAAAGAAACCAGAAAATTAAACCTAACTCGGGTGCCCAGTTATTTCCAGAGTACCAATGAAATGTTTTTATGCTAATGAGACTAAAGAGAAAGTTCGAGTCATACTTATATGCAGGTTCAAAGTTTCCTACAAATTTTCTCCATAACAAACGATTTTTAAAGACACAGTTGTGCAGACAGTAGAGGTCCCTCGCATTAGATCAGAAAGGAACAAACTATGGATCTGTGAAAGTAGTACTAAAAAATCCCTCTTCAGCACATTCTAATAAATAAAGTATTCCCTACTTCCCAAAATGAGTGAATTCAAACTGGCCATATTTAATGAATCCTCTCTTTACCAAAAAATATTTATTGAATGTCTCGTATATGTGGGTCTCTGCTCTATGACCTATGAGGACAAGATGCATAAATTAGAAGACATAACTATAACTATAAGGAAAGACAGATAATTTTAGACAAAGTAAATGTGCTATCACAAGGCAGCCCTTGAGTAATTACCATTTGGGTAATAAAGGAGACAATACTTCCAAAGAAGAGGTAATATTTGAGAGTTAGTCTGAAAAGGCTTCTTAGAAGAGATGTGACTTGAGTTACTTATTGAATAGCTAAAAGATATAGGTAGGAAGAAATCTCAGGAATAGTGATTGAATGAACAAAGGGACAGTGAAGTGAGAATATTCTAGGAGAATTTGGAGAAGAATGCGTAAAAATCTAGAATAGAGTGGAAGGTTAATACAGGAGATTCATGAGAAATGAGGCTGAAAGACAGATGGAGTTAGACTGCAGAGCACTGAGTTATAAACTAAAGATTTTTGTCTTTATCTTTCAGGAATTAGACTTCTATGAAAGATTTCTGGGGAACAATATAACACAATGAATGTAGCTTTTCAGAAGATTAAAACGATAACTGTTGTGTAGAACCTATTATGGTGGAGGACTCAGAGATCTAAAGGCCAGGGCAATCTAGAATATAACCCAGAAATAAGAATTTTAACTTAAAAAGTGAATAAACTATGGTAAATAAACTATTCACCATAAACTATGGTGAATCAAAGAATGTCTGTATAATTAAGAGGATTAAGACACCATATGTTCATTTCAGCAATTATGTTCACATTGATTCTGAACCATCAATAGAACAGATTATGGTCACATAATCATGAAGACAGTCCTAATGATCAGATCAGCAATGGCAGGCATGCAACCAGTTAACCTTCTCCTTTTGAGTTAGCTCCCTTGATGGATGTTACTTTCCTTTTTTTTTTTTCTTTCTTTTGTGCTTTAGTGGTGTGTCCTGAGGTGCTCTCTGTCTTGGCATGCAGTTGAAAGTCTCCTACAAGCCACCTCAATGTTATCCATTTAACAATACTTTAGGGAATATGATTTAAAGGTTATTACCTACACAAGGAACAGGGAAATAGGAGACTGAGACTATTATCTTATACAAAGACTCCACTACCATAAGTGACGTAGCCTAAACTAACTGAATTGAACCTGTAAATCAGCCTGAAAGATCAAGACAGTGTTCTCCATACTGTACATTGATTCGTCACATATTTTGTAGATATTCCTGTTCTTCTTCCTCTGCCTTTCAAGTTTCTCTGCCCAACCTTGATTCTTCCATTTAAGGATAGGTAGAAGAAGTAGATGAAAATCAGTCAGTCAGCACTGAAACATCTAAATAACTCTGGTGAGGAAAGATGTGGACTAGGTAACACGGGAACTTGAGATATTTTCTAGGATATTTCGGGTCTTCATAAATGATACTGGAGAGTGAGTTTGTTAAACTTAGTGACATGTTACCACGAAAAACATGATGCAGATGAAGGTAATATTAGCAATGTCTGGAATAACTTTCTACATAGATTGAATTGGAGAAGACACACACAGTTCCAGAAGCTCAGGAAAATCCCTCAGGCCACCCAAATAAATGTCCCATCTGCTTACTGATGCCTGAAATTACATAGTAAGAGTTTCATTTCTTAGCCCCAAGCATTTGATTCCTGTTAAAATGCAAATCTCCTGGGCATGGCAATACTCTAAGTTGCTGCTACATCCCGGGAAAAAAAAAACGATTTTCAGAGAGTTTCTTTAAAGCAGATTTGGACAAAGAAAAAGTGTGAGGCCACTGGACCCTGGAGAGGGGTGGAACAGTAGAGCCTTAATGGATAGAGGCCAAGGAGGGGTTAGAAAAGGGAATAGAAAGAGAAGAAGAATGCAAAATGCAACAAGAGCATGTAAAAAGACCTTACTATCGTTTCTGGATCTGAGAGTTGATATTACTACTAGAGGATGTGCTTCCCTGGTAATTTATATCCTCTGTATTCAGGTGTTGCAGAATCAGAGTATGTATGTCTCTGCAAATGTGTAGCTAGGGTAGGGGCAGACCTGTAACCACATAAGGATAATTGTGTTATATCTTTATCAGTTTGGATTCTGGTGCGTAGAAATTACCCTAACCCATCCCACACCCTATTTGTTGATTTACAGTATTTTTCTTTTAAACACAGCCATGCAGATCTAGAAAATTTCTTGGAAAATATTGTGAATTTATATACAGAAGTATCCCAGGTTTCTCTTAACCACCCTCTGAAATAGCATCACTGGTGTAGTGCAAATAGAGGTGATCATTAATATCATATTCACTAAACTATTGATGATTGCTCTTATTTAACCTATGCAGACAATTAATGCAAAACAAGTCACAAACAAATTCTCCAGTGACCTTTGAGTTTGTAAAAAATGTTTTCTTTTGAAAGAGAATTTAGTCTCCTTCAGTTTTAAATCAATGATAAAACATCTATAAGGCAGTGAATAGCACTTAGCATGGTTGTAAAAAAAATATATAGTAATTTTTCAGCCGCAATTTTACATTTTGCTGCTTCCTCAAACTCTCTGACAAAACAAGAAAAACTTGT
Source organism: Ceratotherium simum simum (assembly GCF_057802395.1). Classification (NCBI taxonomy): domain Eukaryota; kingdom Metazoa; phylum Chordata; class Mammalia; order Perissodactyla; family Rhinocerotidae; genus Ceratotherium; species Ceratotherium simum. The sequence goes on from NC_141931.1 coordinate 24,802,548, forward strand.
ATGTATAATATTGAATTAAAGAAAATGCCTTTGAAGTGAGAAAAATTATTTTCATAATTATCTATTTGTTCAATTTGGATTGTGTAGTTTAGATTTATTTAAATTACTAATATCAATATGCTTTATCTATCTAGATATAGTTCGGGAAAATCATGAGAATTAATTGAGACAAGAGCAGCAAAAAATTTTACTTTTTATTCCATATTTCAGCTAAATTCTCACCTAATTGTCTCAAAATTTAAAAAAAAACGATTTTTATGAAAGTTCCTTTTTCTCTTTTACACCCAAAGAAGTGATCAATTCAAGCAGAAGTTGGTATCCTGTCATGTCAATGTCAACAACTTAATTTGATATTGTATGTCAAAGCATCTAAATCCTGAAGATTTGGAGAACCCTCAGTTTATTCTCTTTATTTAAAAGAGATGAAAACCGAGCCAGAGAGGTTGAGTGATGCTCCCAAAGAATTCCACTAAACCAAGCCCTTGCTGTGGTTTACTAATTCCCTCCATAGTGAATGTTTCAACACAGCGTTCTGCCCCATTGAAAATAATAAATATACTTAAGATCTTAGGTTTAGGTGAGTTTCCAAACATCCACGTATTTAAACTTTTACAAAACCCAGAGAGAAACTAGTGAAAATTCCTAGGTGGAACAATCCAGAACGAAGAATGGAATTTCCAATTTGTATTAATTGTTAAAGGAAATTGAGGTCCAAAGAGGTCAAGTAGCCAAATTTCATACAACTAGTCAATAGTAAAGTTGGAACTAGCACCATAAACTTCTGTTTAATCAGCTCTGCAGTGTGGCCTCTTTAGATGCAAAACATGCAGAGAGCAATGTATTGATGTGGAGATGGAGGATCAGTGAAGGACCAGAGTCCTGATGACAGGAAACCTTGGTTGGAGTTTATAGGTAAAGAAGTCTTGTGAAGAAGTGGGCAGCCATGACGAAAATTGTCCTCTAATATTATTGAAATCATGTCGTTCAGATTTCAAATGCCAGAGATGTAAATATAGTTGCTGAATGTGAACAAATAGTAAAATCAAAAAAAAAAAAAAAAAAAAAGAATGAGGAGGTAAAAAGAAAGTAAAAAACACTCAATATGCCTTGGGCATAAAATAAGTCATTTTTATTTTCATGAAAATAGCCCAAATTTTCAGATTATTAATATGCATTCCTAGGCAAGTCACCCTTTCACAGTATATAGAAGATGCAAAATCAACACTTTTATGAACTGCAGTTCTATTATAAGGGCACATAGTCCTTTTTTCTTTAAGTATTTGAGTATCTTTCCCCCAAGAAAACAGAGATTCTTTCATGGATAAATAAACAGGTCACAATCATCTTTACATCCTCTATCCCACTCCTCTATACAGCAGAATGCCTAAATATCATAGGTTCTTAAAAAATATTTGTTAAAGGAATGAAGAAATTGCTCTATGCACAAGAGTAATTCAAGACAAATGATTACTTGAAAAGTGAAAATTTCTGATTGGTTATTTGCAAATGATGAAAACTGACAAGAGAAAAAAAGACAAGAAGAGAAAAAAATGCAGGCTATTTGTGCATAAAATATTTCACAAATTTAATCATCACAAATGTATACTGAGAGAAGTCCCCCACGTCAGGCATTTCTCAATAAATATACGTCAGGTGTCTACTTTATGAAAGATAGATGTCACCTGGTGTCATTAGTGAAGCCTCAGTGAATGAGGTGGTCTGACATGTGAGGTCATAAGATGTTTGGATAAATCACAAACTTAGAAATAAGAACAATGTGGATTAAAATCTTACCTTTTCTGTTTACTCTCAACACAACCATTAGGCTACTTATTTAAAGCTTCTAAGGGTCACTTTCAGCATCCAAAGAATGAAGACAGTACTTCAGTGTAAGATTGTCGTGCGTGTTAAATGAAGTAATGCACACAGAGTACCTAGAAAAATGCCTCGTGTAGTGAGTACTTAAACATCACTTTCCTTCCTTTTTTTTCATCATTTAGAGTTACTGACAATGATAATTAAAGGGATAGCAAAACATTCCAAATTATCCTATTAAAAACATAGGCAAAGTACTTGAATAAATATTTTCTCAAAGAAGACGTACAAATGGCCAAGTACATATAAAGGTGCTGACGTCACTAATCATCAGGGAAATGCAAATCAAAGCCACAATGAGATTTCACCTCACTTCTGTTAGGATGGCTTTTATCAAAAAGATAACAGATAACAAGTATTGGCAAGGATGTAGAGAAAGGGAACTCTTGTGCACTGTAGCTGGGAGTGTAAATTGGTACGGCCATTACCAAAGACAGTATGGAGGTTTTTCAAAAAGCTAAGAATACAACTACCATATGATTCAGCAATCCCACTTCTGGGCATATATCCAAAGAAATTGAAATCAGGTTCTTGAAGAAGTATCTGCACTCCCATGTTTATTGCATCATTATTCACAATAGCCAAGATATGGAAAAAACCTAAGTGTTTATTGACAGATGAATGGATAAATAAAATGTGAGATATATATATATATATATATATATGGAATATTATTCAGCCATGAAAAAGAGGTGGGGCTGGCCCTGTGGCATAGTGGTTGAGTTCAGCACACTCTTCTTTGGTGGGCCGGGTTGGCAGGTTCAGATCCCGGGCACAGATCTATACCACGCATCAGCCATGCTGAGGTGGCAACTCACATACAAATAGAGGAAGATTGGCACAGATGTTAGCCCAGGGCAAATCTTCCTCATCTAAAAAAAAAAAAAAGAAGGAGGAAATCCTGCCATTTGTCACAAGATGGATGAATCTGGAGGAGTTTATGCTAAGTAAAAGAAGCCAGACAGAGAAAGAGAAATACTGTATTCCACGTGTATGTGGAATCTAAAAAATAAAACGTGGAATTTATAGAAACAGAAAGTAGAATGGTGATTGTCAGGGCCTGAGAGTGGGAGAAATAGGGAGATGTTGGTCAAAGGGTCCAAACTTGCAGTTATAAGATAAATAAATTCTAGGGATAATGTACAGCATGGTGACTACAGCTAACAATACTGTATGGTATGCTTGAAATCTGCTGAGAGAGTAGATCTAAAGTGTTATCACCACACACACAAAATGATAACTATGTGAGGTGATGGATGGGTTAATTAAGTTGATTGTGGCAATTATTTCTCAATGTGTAGGTATATCAACTGTCATGTTGTATATATTAAATGTATACAGTTTTACTTGTCAATTATACTTCGGTAAAGCTGAGGAAAAAGATAAAGTAAGGAGACACATGGCTAATATGTGCCCCAAGTGGAATGGTTGACCCAGAAATGAAGGCTCTATCAATTAGGCTTAGACAATCTGTCTGTGCTTCTATCTCAGTTCTCTCTAGCTCATAAAAGATAGCTGTACACTACAACGAAAGTCAATATTTCCAGAAAGGCAAAAACCCTTTATGAGATATACTCTCACTGCTCCAAAGGAGGTGACACCAAGGGCAGCCTGAAGTGTTGACAGCCACTGTGTTCTTACTAGACCCTTGGGACCTGCTCTTCAGCCCACTCCCACCCAGCTGCTGACAGAAAGTCAGCGGGGTATGGCAGATATGGGCTAAATATTCATCAGTCCTTTTGCTCTTTTTCCTAGGCACTAGGTGGACTACATCACCCAGCATCCCTTGTAGTTAAGTGTGGCTAAACAAATGAGTTTTGATGCATTTCTAACTAATGGAATATGAGCAGAAGTGCCTGGGGCCCCTTCCAGCCCCACAAAAGCTTTCTTAAATCACCATGTTCTTTCTCCTTCAGCCAACTGATGCAGATGAGCATGTAGACTTTGAAAGCCATGAAGAGAACAAGCCTGGATCTTGAATTATTGATTAAGAGAGCTGCCCAGTAGTTTGGACATGAGCAAGAAAGAATAGCTGGTTCTGTTGTGGTTGTGGTTGTGACCCTACACAAGTTTAGGAGGGAACTGTTTTCCCTGGTCACTACTCAGATGTGAGTATGGTTGAACAAGCTATGTGAGCAGATAAGGGCTGGCTGCCCTAAACAATACAAAAAGGAAGGGAGAATCTTTCTTAGTTTGGGCTTTCTTGTCAGTGTTCACGTAGACAGGACAAGCAATGACCAACAACAACAACAACAGAACAATTTGAAGACACCAAAAGCACTTCCAGCCTCTAAATATCTCCTCAGTTCCACCCAGTTGGCTTTTGACTTCCCATGCTGAGATTGTAAGAGAAGAGATAAGTATCTCAATGATATTGCCCTTGCGTTTTCATTCCGCACACTTGGTAGGCACCAAACACATATTTATTGAGAGAAAAATGCATGAGGATGTCTCTCTCCTAAGGCTGTCTCAATGTCTAGCCCCTGAAATAGAAAGCAAAACTATTTTTATTCACAAATAAGTACAGAGTTGCTGACGTTTGTCCAGGGATAATAAAACTCAGGTGGTGGGGGATTGACATCACAAGGCATTCCAGGTGGGGCCAGGTTCAATGGCAGCTCCAATGATGTCTCTCTCCATCCAAGAGGCATCAGGCACTAAGAAGGCAGATATCAGATGGAAGGACGCTTAAGGAATGCACTACCAGTGGAGAGAGTTTCTAAGAGTGAAGGTGAATTCCTCGTTCAAAATTTAGCCTCCAAATGGCCCTGACAGCAGAGTGCTGACAGTGGCCAAAAAATTGAAATAAACCTAATCAAATAAGTCCCAAGTTTGGATAGCAGAACACGGAATTTAGGCCCTAATATGTCAATTAATGCCATGAATAATATTGCACATAAATTGTGTTGAAAGTGAAAAAGGGATAAAGAAATTTCCTTAGGAACGTGTACCCTACAAAATTCTTTGATCTTACGTTCTAAATCCAGGGGTCTAGGATTTAAATTTGTTTACTTCCCCATGCTGTAAAATGAATGGAGAACATTCCAACAAATCATAATGTGGATTGATGGACTAGTAAATATCAGATTTTCAGTCTATTTGAAAGAAAGAAGAAAGATCGTGCAAACTCAAAACTATTGATATTCAAAGGAAATGATAAATGCTCTGCTTCCAGATACTTATTTGTGGACGGGAAACATGCAGTTGCTTTTTTTTGGGGGGGGGGGAGGAAGATCAGCCCTGAGCTAACATCCGTGCTAATCCTCCCTTTTTATTTGCTGAGGAAGACCGGCTCTGAGCTAACATCTATTGCCAGTCCTCCTCCTTTCTTTCCCCCAAAGCCCCAGTAGATAGTTGTATGTCATAGTTGCACAACCTTCTAGTTGCATATGTGGGACGCGGCCTCAACATGGCCGGAGAAGCGGTGTGTTGGTGTGTGCCTGGGATCCGAACCCGGGCCACCAGCAGCGGAGCGCGTGCACTTAACCGCTAAGCCACAGTTGCTTTTTTTTCTACGTTATTTACGGTTAGAGGAAGTTATCAACACACCAAATGCAATAGGTCACTCTTCAAAATTGACTCCTTTCCACTTTAGCAACAAGTCCTTGAACTATGGAAATTCTATAAGCCCATCAATTTGTTCTCAGAACCAATTCTAAAATGAATCGGTCGGCAGCACAGATGTAAAAGATTCAAACGCTGAACTGAATCCAAAAATATTACAACAATCACTTTCATTTTGCCAGATTCAGCTGACCGCTTTTGATGACTTCATGCTTCTCCCTGGAACTTGTGATCAGCTCTGACTCTAATACATAATGATGAGAGTCAATAATTAGCTCTCTGATACCAAATTACAGCAAATGCTTTGAATTTTTATTATTAAATACTGTGGACAAAGACTGATAGCTAACAGGGCATTGAAGAGTCAGCTGGGTCTGATAGCTACCTACATCTTTAACTGCGTCTTCTTCCTTTCTCTTTCATATCCCCCCTGCTTCAATCTTTCTCTAAGCATCACAATGTAGTTTCCAAACGTGCTTTACTTTCTCTGCCTTCTCATCTATGCCTTTATACCTGCAATTACTTCTGCTTCCCTAGAATACCTTTCTTTTCCTCCATTTTTATTAACTCCTACTAGTCCTTGAAAATTTCTCCAAAACATCTTTTCAGGGAAACCTTCTTGAGCAGACAGTATAGAAGTCTATCTACAGAAGTTTATCTCTTCTCATAGTTCTGTCATAGCACCAAACACAATGTGTAGTAATTACTTATTAGTTTGACAGTGAACTCCTAAGATACCAACGGAACTCATTTAAATCTTTTTGAGTGAATTAGTGAATGATGGCAGAAAGCCAAATTTAAATGAGTCTAAAGTATCACAATAAACTCAGTAATAAATTGAAATGAAATTATTGTATTAAAATACACATCGTCCACAGGACTGTGAACCCATGGAGGACACCCACCAAGCCCAATACCCAGAATATAGACTGTATAAATGTTCAATGAATGAATGTAGTCAAATATTTTATTAAATGTGACATTATTAGTACTACCAACAGCAGTAAAGAAAGTGAGCCCAATCTTACCCCCCTATTCTGTTGCATCAATACATTAACTCTTCTCAATATTGCATTCAATTTTCCCTTTGTAAAAACACATCTACAAATCTTATACCAACGGGTGTTTTGATTTTTGATACTCTACCTTCATTAAAAACTTCTTGAGCCAAAAATATGTAAGCATTCTTAAAAGTCGGATTAGGAAACTTTGCATCATGCTAATTTCTATGCAGTTATCGAATCCATTCATCCGTTTATCTAACCATTTTTGTTGAGTGTTCAATGCACTGTACTAAGCTGCTAAGCTGTGTAGGAACAAAATTGTGAATGAGACACATAGTCTTTTTATCATGGAGTTCACACATTGACAGGGAACAAAGAAAAGTGAGAACATCTTCAGAATGTGATTGATAACTATAAAGAGAAGTGAAAATCTTGACCCAAACTAGGGAATACCTCCACTTCTAATGTCCAGTCAACAGTCTATCATTGAGTAGAAGTTAGACAATAAAGGAGGCAAGTAAACTAGTTACAGAGCTGTTTTAGTAAATTTGGGTAGGATAGGAATGACTGGGTTCTCTATAAATTAGAAGGTCAAATGAGCAGGGTTAGATAAGTGTGTAAGTGAAGGAAATAAACATGTAAGCATGACGCCTAGATTTCTAATTGAGTAAACAATAGTAGTGCTATTCAGTGAAATGAAAAAAAATGAGAAAAACATGTCTTACAGGTAGCAGGGAGCAGAGCTGATGAGTTCAGTTTTGCATATATTAATCTACATACCTGTGGAACATCCAAGTGAAGAGATCCAATGTGCAGCTGGATATACGGATCTAAAAGGTTTATAGTTGGTGGTCACTAACGAATGGAAAAGAATTGAAGCCATAAAAGTGAATGTTATTGCCCAGGAGAGTGCATAGTGCAAGGGAGAAAAATGGCGTAAGATATAATCTAGAAATATTTACTGATAAAATATGAACAGAGGAATGGGCCTCAAAGAAGCCAGAGAGGTAATAGTGGTATAAAGCAAAACAAGAAAAAATTGTATTTCAAGAAGAAATGTCGTTTGAGAGCTAAAGTTTGATAACTGCTGAAAATGATTCATTGATTCTAGCAACAACATGGGTGTTGATCGTGTTGGCAAAAATTACTGGAATAGTAGAATCATTGGAGGAAAATAAATCTTTACCACAACGAGATTAAAATCTACTGGGGAGTCAAGGCTTAATACAAAGCTATTTAAATAATTTTAAAACGGCGAAGCAATAATGTAATCAGCATTAGTATGTTAGTAGGGGAAATCCTTTCAAATCATGTATGTGGGTGACAATATACCTTTTGGAAGAAGCACTGAGTTCAGTTTCAGATCGCAGCTCCTCACACGCTAGCCAGCTGTGTTACTTTGGTGCATTGTTATTTGAGAGCTTCAATATTCCCATTTATAAAATAGGCATAATAATACCAGCCATGCATGGGTATGGGAAAAATTAAAGTATACAAAAGCCCCCAACATAATTCCTTCTGGATTTCTTCTAGAAATTGGGCCCTAAAGAATGTGGATAAGTATAAATTGTTAAAGTAAAAGGGCCTCAGACAGCAGGCTGAGTAAATGGACCAAGAAAAGCAAACAGGAACTAATATTTCTTGAATGCTTTCCATGTACCAGACAGGGAGCAAAGCCTTTCCATGCTTTATCTCATGCAATCCTCATCACAATCCAATGAAGCATGTATTACTATTATCCTCATTTTTAAGACAAGAGAACTGAGGCTTAGAGCACTTATTTCACTCAAAGGGCACAAAATCAGCAGAGAAGAGCCACAGAATGATAAAGTGCCGTACGATGCTGCTTCAAGTAAGGGTTATTCAAGGAATGTTGTTAAAAACCCATTACACAGATAATACCACTAATTTCCCAATATTCCTAAAACCAAATTATTTTATCTATGAGTAATCTGAAACAGAAAAAAAAAAAATGCACCCAGGCAAGGAATTAAAAAAGAATTAGTAGTAAAGCCAGGAAGTAGATGCTGACTCTTTTCTTCAGGGTGTTTTTCTTAAATCTTTTTACCGCCCAGTAAATGGAGAGTGAAGATGCATATTTTCCTTTAAAGCCTTTAAGGAGTTGTAATAAGACTTGGCATGTATGATGTGGAAAATGTTATAGTTTGTCTGGTCTTTATAAGCACAGAGAAAATTCTGTTTGTTTTTTTTCAACTCAGCATAGACTAACTCTATTATTTTTAATAGGGACAGATCTCTTTCTAATGCTCACTTTTATGCTATCCTATAGCTTCTGTCATTGAATGAAAATTTATTTCTCCCTACTACATACTCTCTCACATCCTTACTTGCGATACACTTGAATTTTACCTCATAGCTCCATTACCTTTCCATTTTTCCTGAGCTTATTATTCCCTAATTCTGTAATTTTCTTATTCATCAAACCCCAACCCTATGGTTGATCACCTGAGCACATTTTCCCAACATCTGTAAATGCATTGTGTCCATGCTTTGCCAACTACCTGCATGGAACATTTGCCTTCTGGATCAGTCGTACAATTTGTCTTTTTACTCTTACAGTGGACGCTCAAACACCCCTAGATTAAAGCACAAAACTCAATGGATGAAGCCACAAATTAGTGATCTCCAATCTCAACTCACCACACAATGCCAGACACCCACGCTTTAATTTTTTTTCCTTAACTCTTTTCTCTGACTCTGTTACAATTTCAAAATGACAACGCTCCTCTCAAGTCCTCAATCCGATCTCTACCTCTTTTGATCTTGGAATTTATTTGCCTTATAGTTCATCAAGAAGATTGAATCTATAAAAGAAAAAAATCAACTCCGTTAATCCAGCCATCATCACTTCCTTTACCTTTCTTCTCATTGCCTCCTGTTTGTCCAAGGTGGTTTTCTTCCTGTACAAGATCAGAGCTTCCATCTGTACTCGTTATTCCACCTCATTGCTTCCTTTGGACTCTTGTTCCATTAGATATGCTTACTCCCTCCTATAATTTTTTCTAATTATTATTTTTTTATTTTTAATAAACTGTTTTATTTTAGAACAAATTTAGATTTACAGAAAAATTATGAATATAGTACAGGGAGTTCCCATATAATCCACCTCAAGTTTCCTCTGTTATTAATATCTTACGTTAGTATAGTACATTTGTCACATTTAATGAAGCAATGGTGATACACTGTCATTAATTAAAATCCATAATTTATTCATATTTCCTTAGTTTTTATCTAATGTTCTTTTTCTGTTTCATAATCTCGTCCAAGATACCACTCAACATTTGGTCATCATTTCGACATAACCTCCTTCGGTTGTGTCACTTTCTCAAGCTTTCTCATCATTGAGGGTTTTTTTTTTTTTGAACTCTTCTTTACTTTCTGGCACTACAAGATGTTCTTGGCTCATCTTGTGTATTTCGTGCCCCAGTCCTAGAATCAGCCATTTCTCCAACAAGCCCTTGTTCCTTATATTGGAGAACGAAATTAGAA